>NW_026975670.1:0-300000 GCF_030014295.1 Loxodonta africana | reverse complement strand
TGGAAAGGATACAATAGAATAGAGTAGAAAAGGGTAGAGCAGAGCAGAATAGTGTAGAGTAGAATAGAGTAGAGTAGAACAGAGTCGAATCAAGCTGAATGGAGACAAAACGAGACAAATCGCGTCGAATGGCGTCGAATCCCATCGAATCAATTACAGTAGGGTATAGTAGAAGAGCGTAGAATGGAGTAGAATGGTGTGCAATGGAATCGAGTAGAGTAGAAAAGAGCTGAAGAGAGCCGAAGAGGGCCAAAGAGGGCCAAATCGAGCTGAATTGAGCGAAATCGAGCCGAATCCAGTGAATCGAGCCTAATGGAGCCAAATCGAGCCTAATCGAGCTGAATCGACACTATTCGAGACAAATGGAGCCGAATGGACATGAATCACACCGATTCGGCCCCTAGTCGCGTCAAAATTTCTCGAATTCAATTGAATAGACTAGAGTAGGGGAGGTTCGGGTAGGCTAGAGTAGGGTAGAATAGAGTAGAATAGAATAAAACAGAACAGAACACAACAAAATAGAACAGAACAACACAGAACGAATACAGAAAAGAGTAGGCTAGAGTAGAATAGAGGGGAATAGAGTAGAGTAGAATAGATTTGAACAGAGCCGAATCACGTCGAAATGGGTTGAATCAAATCCAATCAAGTGGATTACAATACCTTAGAGTTGGGTAGCACAGGGTAGGGTAGAATAGAGTAGAATCGTACAGAACAGAGTAGAAACAATACAATAGAGTAGAGAAGAGTAGAATAGAGCTGAATAGAGCCAAATGCAGACAAAATGAGAGGAATCGTGTAGAAGCAAGTAGAGTAAATTAGAGTGGTGTTGGGTAGGGTAGAGCAGAATAGAGTAGAACAGTGTGGAATGAATAGAATGGAGTAGAATGGAGTCAAGTAGAAACGAATAGAGTAGAAAAGAGTCGAATAGAGCAGAATAGGGCCGAAGAAGGCCAAATCGAGCAGATTCGAAGCGATTCAAGCCAAAACAAGCTGAATGGAGCCTAACTGAGCCAAATCGAGCCGAATCGAGCCGATTCAAGCTTCATCGCCTCGAATCGCGTTCAACGCGTCAAATCCAATCGAGACGTATAGATTAGAGAAGGGGAGGGGAGGGGAGGGTAGAATAGAACAGAGTAGAGTGGAATAGAAGAGATTAGAACAGAATAGAAGGAATAGAATCGAGTAGAATCGAGTGGAAAAGAGTAGAGTCGAATACAGTCGAATAGAGCCGAATAAGCTGAATAGAGACGAATGGAGCTGAATACAGCCGAAAAGAGCTGTATACTGCCGAATCACACCTAATCGAGCGGAATCAAGCAGAATCGCACTGACTGTCACCGAACAGCGTCGAATCGAATCAGGTCGAATCGAGTCGAGTCACATCGTTTTGAATCAAACAAGGTCAAATCGCTTCATATCGTGTCGAATCCCATCGAATCACGTCGAATAACTTCGAATTGCGTCAAACCTCAGAGAATCCTACTGAATCACGTCGAGTCGCATGGAATCTCATCAAATCCCTTCAGATCTTGCCGAATCCAGTCAAGTCCTATCAAATCGCTTTGCACGGAACCGAATTGAATCCAATAGATTAAAGTAGGGTAGGTTCGGGTGGGGTGCCGTTGGGTCGGGTAGGGTAGAATAGAATAGAGTACAACAGAATAGGAGAGAATAGAACAGAACAGAAAGAATACAACAGAATAGAATAGAGTCAAAGAGAGAGAACATAGCCGAATTGAGCCGAGTGGAGACAAAACGAGACGAATCACGTCCGGTTGCTTCGAATCGCGTCAAATCAAATCGAATCGAATAGAAGAGATTAGGGTAGGGAAGGGTAGAATAGAAGAGAGGAAAATAGTGAGGAATGGAGTTGAACGGAGTCCAATAGAGACGGATAGATATGAATAGAGTACAAAAGAGTCTAATAGAGCAGAATAGGGCCGAATAGGCCCAAATAAGGCCTAATTGAGCAGAATCCAGCAGAATCGATGGAATTCAAGCCTAATCGAGCCGAATGGAGTGAAATGGAGCCAAGTCGAGCCGAATAGATTCGATTCGAACTGAATCGAGCTAATTCAAGATTAATCACGTCAAATCGCGTGGAAATACGTCACATCGAATCTACTGAAATAGATTAGGGAAGGGGAGGGGAGGGGCGGGTGGGTAGAACAGAACAGAATAGTACAGAATAGAATATAGTACAGTAGGGTAGAGTAGAGAGAGTAAAGCAGACAAGAGTAGAGCAGAGTAGAATTGAGTCAAATAGAGTCAAAGAGTGCAGGATATAGCTGAATAGAGCCAATTCTGGCCGAATCGAGTCAAATGGAAACAAAACGCGATGAATCACACCGAATTGCTTCGAATCGCATCCAATCGAATAGATTAGAGTATCGTAGGGTAGAGTAGGATAGCGTAGAATGGAGAAGAGTGGAGTCAAATCGAGTCGAACAGAGACAAATAGAGTAGAAAAGAGTCGAATCGAGCCAAATAGGGCCGAATAAGGCTGAACCGAGTGGAAACGAGCTGAATTGAAGCGATTCGAGCCAAATCGAGCTGAATCGAGCTGATGTTGCAGAATCGAGCCGACTCAAGCGTGATGGTGTCTGGTCGCATCGAAATGCTTTGAATCGAATCAAATGGAATTGATTAGAATAGGTTAGGGCAGGGTAGTTTATGATAGGAAGACTAGGGTAGATGCAAGTAGACTACATTAGAGTAGACAAGAGAAGGCTAGAGTAGAAGCCTAGACTAGTAAGCTGGACTAGTCAGCTAGACTAGTGGCATAGAGCAGTAGCCTAGACAACTAGTCTTGAATAGTACCCTAAGTCAGTAATCTGAACGAGTACCCTTGCCTGAACTCTTAGCCTAATCTAGTACCCTTGCCTTAACTAGTAGTCCTAACAAGTACCCTTGCCTTAACCAGTAGTCTTCACTAGTACCCTTGCCTTCACTAGTAGTACATCCTTAACAAGTAGCCTGAACTGGTACCCTTGCCTTAACCAGTACCCTCAACAAGTACCCATGCCTTAACTAGTAGCCTGGCCTTAACTAGTGCCCTTGCATAACTAGTACCCTGGCCTTAACTAGTAGCCTGAACTAGTACACTTGCCTTAAGGAGTACCCTTGCCCGAACTACTCCCCTTAATTAGGACCCTTATTGAGTAACCCTAAGTAGTAGAGTATGGTACGGTGGGGTAGCATAGGGTAGGGAAGCATACGGTGGAACAGAGAAAATAGAAGGAAATAGAATAGAACAGCATAGGTCAGGGTAGGTTAGCTTAGTGCAGGGTATGGTAGAGTAGCATAGGATGGAATCGAGAAAATAGAAAAGGAGACTAGAAAAGAGCAGACTAGATTAGGATAGGCTAGGGTGGGGGAGGGTTTTGTAGAATACAGTAGTGTAGAATGGAATAGAATGGTGTGGAATGGAGTCAAATGGATTCAAACAGAGATGAATAGAGTAGAAAAGAGTTGAATAGAGCCGAATAACGCTGAATAGGACCACATATGACCAAAATGAGCCGAATCGAGTCGAGTCGACCAGATTCGGGATGAATGGAGCCTGGTGGAGCTGAAATGAGCCAAATAGAGACAATCTGAACCCAGCAAAATCAAGCCAAAACACACTTAATTGCATCCTATTGCATCGGATCTCGTCGAATTCCATCAAATCCCACCAAAACGCATCAAATCTCGCGGAATCTCACCGAATCCCATCGAATTGTCTCAAATCGGGTCGAATGGTGTCAAACGGAATGGAATCGAATTAAATTGAATAGATTGGAGTAGTGTAGGTTAGACTGGGATTCAGTAGGGAAGGGCACAGAAGAATAGAATAGAGTAGAACAGAAGAGAATACCAAGAGTAGAATGGAGTAGAGTTGAGTAGAGTGGAATAGTCAGAGTCGGGTAGTGCAGAATATAGATGAATAGATCCAATTCAAGCCGAATCGATTCGAATGGAGAGGAAAGGAGACAAATCGTGATGAATCAAATCGATTAGAATAGATTAGAGTAGGGTAGGGTAGAACAGAATAGAATAGAGTAGAAAAGAGTAGAATGGTGTGGAAGGGAGTTGAATGGAGCCAAATAGAGACAAATAAAGTAGAAAGGGTTGAGTAGAGCTGAACAGGGCTGAATAAGGTTCACTCGAGCCTAATTATGCTGAATTGAGCAGAATCGAGACGAATTGACCCAATTCAAGCCAAATAGAGCTAAATCGAGCCGATTCAAGCCTAATCACATGGAATCGCGTCAAAATGCGTTGAATCGAATAGATTAGAGTAGAGGAGGGTACGGCAGGAGAGGCTAGACTACAACACAACAGAACACAATAGAAAGAAGAGAACAGAATTAAGTAGAGTCGGGTCCAGTAGAATAGAGTCAAATTGAGTTGAAGAGAGCCGAAAAGAGCCAAACAGAGCTGAATACAGCCGAATTGACCAAATTCAAGGTGAATCGAGATGAATCATGTCGAGTCGTTTGAAACGTGTCGAATCGAATCAAATAGATTAGTGTGGGGAAGGTAAGGTTGGGGTGGGGTACAGAAGAATAGAATAGAGTAGAATAAAACAGTACAGAAAGAATCGAGTAGACTAGAGTCAAATAGAGTCGAATACTGCCAAAAAGAGCCAAATAGAGTGGAAAAGAGCCGAATAGAACCGAATCGAGTTTAATGGAGCAGAAAGGAGATGAATCGAGCCGATATGACCCGAATCAGGTCGAATCCCATTCAAGTGTGTCGAACAGCATAGAACAGATTACAGTAGGCTAAGTTAGGGTACGGTAGGGTAGAATAGAGTGCAGTAGAACAGAAGAGAACTGAACTGAAAGAATAGGGTCGAGACGAGCAGAGTATAGAAGAGTAGAGTAGAGCAGAGTCGAACATTGCCGAATAGAGCCAAATAGAGCCCAAAAGAGCTAAATGGATAGAAACCAAGACGAATCACGCCGAATCCCGTGGAATCGTGCCGTATCGCGTCGAATCCCGTCGAATTGCATTGAATCTGATCAATTCCAATCCAATCAAATAGAATAGACTAGAGTAGGATAGAGTACAATACAATACAGTAGAGAATAGTTTAGGATGGAGTAGAATGGTGTAGCATGGAGTCGAGTGGAGTCGAAAAGAGATAATAGAGTTGAGTAGAGTCTAATAGAGCCGAATAGAGCTGAATAGAGCCTATTCGAGCTGACTAGAGCCGAATGGAGCCGATTAGAGCTGAATCGAACCGATTTGAGCCGATTGGGGATGAATGGAGTGGAAAGGAGCCGATTTGAGCCGAGTCGCATGGAGATGCGTGGAATCGAATCCAGTAGAATAGATTAGATTAGGGTAGGATGGAATAGAGTAGACTTGAACACAGTAGAAGAGAATGGAAAGGATACAATAGAATAGAGTAGAAAAGGGTAGAGCAGAGCAGAATAGTGTAGAGTAGAATAGAGTAGAGTAGAACAGAGTCGAATCAAGCTGAATGGAGATGAAACGAGACAAATCGCGTCGAATGGCGTCGAATCCCATCGAATCAATTACAGTAGGGTATAGTAGAAGTGCGTAGAATGGAGTAGAATGGTGTGCAATGGAATCGAGTAGAGTAGAAAAGAGCTGAAGAGAGCCGAAGAGGGCCAAAGAGGGCGAAATCGAGCTGAATTGAGTGAAATCGAGCCGAATCCAGTGAATCGAGCCTAATGGAGCCAAATCGAGCCTAATCGAGCTGAATCGACATTATTCGAGACAAATGGGAGGCGAATGGACATGAATCACACCGATTCGGCCCCTAGTCGCGTCAAAATTTCTCGAATTCAATTGAATAGACTAGAGTAGGGGAGGTTCGGGTAGGCTAGAGTAGGGTAGAATAGAGTAGAATAGAATAAAACAGAACAGAACACAACAAAATAGAACAGAACAACACAGAACGAATACAGAAAAGAGTAGGCTAGAGTAGAATAGAGGGGAATAGAGTAGAGTAGAATAGATTTGAACAGAGCCGAATCACGTCGAAATGGGTTGAATCAAATCCAATCAAGTGGATTACAATACCTTAGAGTTGGGTAGCACAGGGTAGGGTAGAATAGAGTAGAATCGTACAGAACAGAGTAGAAACAATACAATAGAGTAGAGAAGAGTAGAATAGAGCTGAATAGAGCCAAATGCAGACAAAATGAGAGGAATCGTGTAGAAGCAAGTAGAGTAAATTAGAGTGGTGTTGGGTAGGGTAGAGCAGAATAGAGTAGAACAGTGTGGAATGAATAGAATGGAGTAGAATGGAGTCAAGTAGAAACGAATAGAGTAGAAAAGAGTCGAATAGAGCAGAATAGGGCCGAAGAAGGCCAAATCGAGCAGATTCGAAGCGATTCAAGCCAAAACAAGCTGAATGGAGCCTAACTGAGCCGAATAGAGCCGAATCGAGCCGATTCAAGCTTCATCGCCTCGAATCGCGTTCAACGCGTCAAATCCAATCGAGACGTATAGATTAGAGAAGGGGAGGGGAGGGTAGAATAGAACAGAGTAGAGTGGAATAGAAGAGATTAGAACAGAATAGAAGGAATAGAATCGAGTAGAATCGAGTGGAAAAGAGTAGAGTCGAATACAGTCGAATAGAGCCGAATAAGCTGAATAGAGACGAATGGAGCTGAATACAGCCGAAAAGAGCTGTATACTGCCGAATCACACCTAATCGAGCGGAATCAAGCAGAATCGCACTGACTGTCACCGAACAGCGTCGAATCGAAGCAGGTCGAATCGAGTCGAGTCACATCGTTTTGAATCAAACAAGGTCAAATCGCTTCATATCGTGTCGAATCCCATCGAATCACGTCGAATAACTTCGAATTGCGTCAAACCTCAGAGAATCCTACTGAATCACGTCGAGTCGCATGGAATCTCATCAAATCCCTTCAGATCTTGCCGAATCCAGTCAAGTCCTATCAAATCGCTTTGCACGGAACCGAATTGAATCCAATAGATTAAAGTAGGGTAGGTTCGGGTGGGGTGCCGTTGGGTCGGGTAGGGTAGAATAGAATAGAGTACAACAGAATAGGAGAGAATAGAACAGAACAGAACAGAAAGAATACAACAGAATAGAATAGAGTCAAAGAGAGAGAACATAGCCGAATTGAGCCGAGTGGAGACAAAACGAGACGAATCACGTCCGGTTGCTTCGAATCGCGTCAAATCAAATCGAATCGAATAGAAGAGATTAGGGTAGGGAAGGGTAGAATAGAAGAGAGGAAAATAGTGAGGAATGGAGTTGAACGGAGTCCAATAGAGACGGATAGATATGAATAGAGTACAAAAGAGTCTAATAGAGCAGAATAGGGCCGAATAGGCCCAAATAAGGCCTAATTGAGCAGAATCCAGCAGAATCGATGGAATTCAAGCCTAATCGAGCCGAATGGAGTGAAATGGAGCCAAGTCGAGCCGAATAGAGTCGATTCGAACTGAATCGAGCTAATTCAAGATTAATCACGTCAAATCGCGTGGAAATACGTCACATCGAATCTACTGAAATAGATTAGGGAAGGGGAGGGGAGGGGCGGGTGGGTAGAACAGAACAGAATAGTACAGAATAGAATATAGTACAGTAGGGTAGAGTAGAGAGAGTAAAGCAGACAAGAGTAGAGCAGAGTAGAATTGAGTCAAATAGAGTCAAAGAGTGCAGGATATAGCTGAATAGAGCCAATTCTGGCCGAATCGAGTCAAATGGAAACAAAACGCGATGAATCACACCGAATTGCTTCGAATCGCATCCAATCGAATAGATTAGAGTATCGTAGGGTAGAGTAGGATAGCGTAGAATGGAGAAGAGTGGAGTCAAATGGAGTCGAACAGAGACAAATAGAGTAGAAAAGAGTCGAATCGAGCCAAATAGGGCCGAATAAGGCTGAACCGAGTGGAAACGAGCTGAATTGAAGCGATTCGAGCCAAATCGAGCTGAATCGAGCTGATGTTGCAGAATCGAGCCGACTCAAGCGTGATGGTGTCTGGTCGCATCGAAATGCTTTGAATCGAATCAAATGGAATTGATTAGAATAGGTTAGGGTAGGGTAGTTTATGATAGGAAGACTAGGGTAGATGCAAGTAGACTACATTAGAGTAGACAAGAGAAGGCTAGAGTAGAAGCCTAGACTAGTAAGCTGGACTAGTCAGCTAGACTAGTGGCATAGAGCAGTAGCCTAGACAACTAGTCTTGAATAGTACCCTAAGTCAGTAATCTGAACGAGTACCCTTGCCTGAACTCTTAGCCTAATCTAGTACCCTTGCCTTAACTAGTAGTCCTAACAAGTACCCTTGCCTTAACCAGTAGTCTTCACTAGTACCCTTGCCTTCACTAGTAGTACATCCTTAACAAGTAGCCTGAACTGGTACCCTTGCCTTAACCAGTACCCTCAACAAGTACCCATGCCTTAACTAGTAGCCTGGCCTTAACTAGTGCCCTTGCATAACTAGTACCCTGGCCTTAACTAGTAGCCTGAACTAGTACACTTGCCTTAAGGAGTACCCTTGCCCGAACTACTCCCCTTAATTAGGACCCTTATTGAGTAACCCTAAGTAGTAGAGTATGGTACGGTGGGGTAGCATAGGGTAGGGAAGCATACGGTGGAACAGAGAAAATAGAAGGAAATAGAATAGAACAGCATAGGTCAGGGTAGGTTAGCTTAGTGCAGGGTATGGTAGAGTAGCATAGGATGGAATCGAGAAAATAGAAAAGGAGACTAGAAAAGAGCAGACTAGATTAGGATAGGCTAGGGTGGGGGAGGGTTTTGTAGAATACAGTAGTGTAGAATGGAATAGAATGGTGTGGAATGGAGTCAAATGGATTCAAACAGAGATGAATAGAGTAGAAAAGAGTTGAATAGAGCCGAATAACGCTGAATAGGACCACATATGACCAAAATGAGCCGAATCGAGTCGAGTCGACCAGATTCGGGATGAATGGAGCCTGGTGGAGCTGAAATGAGCCAAATAGAGACAATCTGAACCCAGCAAAATCAAGCCAAAACACACTTAATTGCATCCTATTGCATCGGATCTCGTCGAATTCCATCAAATCCCACCAAAACGCATCAAATCTCGCGGAATCTCACCGAATCCCATCGAATTGTCTCAAATCGGGTCGAATGGTGTCAAACGGAATGGAATCGAATTAAATTGAATAGATTGGAGTAGTGTAGGTTAGACTGGGATTCAGTAGGGAAGGGCACAGAAGAATAGAATAGAGTAGAACAGAAGAGAATACCAAGAGTAGAATGGAGTAGAGTTGAGTAGAGTGGAATAGTCAGAGTCGGGTAGTGCAGAATATAGATGAATAGATCCAATTCAAGCCGAATCGATTCGAATGGAGAGGAAAGGAGACAAATCGTGATGAATCGAATCGATTAGAATAGATTAGAGTAGGGTAGGGTAGAACAGAATAGAATAGAGTAGAAAAGAGTAGAATGGTGTGGAATGGAGTTGAATGGAGCCAAATAGAGACAAATAAAGTAGAAAGGGTTGAGTAGAGCTGAACAGGGCTGAATAAGGTTCACTCGAGCCTAATTATGCTGAATTGAGCAGAATCGAGACGAATTGACCCAATTCAAGCCAAATAGAGCTAAATCGAGCCGATTCAAGCCTAATCACATGGAATCGCGTCAAAATGCGTTGAATCGAATAGATTAGAGTAGAGGAGGGTACGGCAGGAGAGGCTAGACTACAACACAACAGAACACAATAGAAAGAAGAGAATAGAATTAAGTAGAGTCGGGTCCAGTAGAATAGAGTCAAATTGAGTTGAAGAGAGCCGAAAAGAGCCAAACAGAGCTGAATACAGCCGAATTGACCAAATTCAAGGTGAATCGAGATGAATCATGTCGAGTCGTTTGAAACGTGTCGAATCGAATCAAATAGATTAGTGTGGGGAAGGTAAGGTTAGGGTGGGGTACAGAAGAATAGAATAGAGTAGAATAGAACAGAACAGAAAGAATCGAGTAGACTAGAGTCAAATAGAGTCGAATACTGCCAAAAAGAGCCAAATAGAGTGGAAAAGAGCCGAATAGAACCGAATCGAGTTTAATGGAGCAGAAAGGAGATGAATCGAGCCGATATGACCCGAATCAGGTCGAATCCCATTCAAGTGTGTCGAACAGCATAGAACAGATTACAGTAGGCTAAGTTAGGGTACGGTAGGGTAGAATAGAGTGCAGTAGAACAGAAGAGAACTGAACTGAAAGAATAGGGTCGAGACGAGCAGAGTATAGAAGAGTAGAGTAGAGTCGAACATTGCCGAATAGAGCCAAATAGAGCCCAAAAGAGCTAAATGGATAGAAACCAAGACAAATCACGCCGAATCCTGTGGAATCGTGCCGTATCGCGTCGAATCCCGTCGAATTGCATTGAATCTGATCAATTCCAATCCAATCAAATAGAATAGACTACAGTAGGGTAGAGTACAATACAATACAGTAGAGAATAGTTTAGGATGGAGTAGAATGGTGTAGCATGGAGTCAAGTGGAGTCGAAAAGAGATAATAGAGTTGAGTAGAGTCTAATAGAGCCGAATAGAGCTGAATAGAGCCTATTCGAGCTGACTGGAGCCGAATGGAGCCGATTAGAGCTGAACCGAACCGATTTGAGCCGATTGGGGATGAATGGAGTGGAAAGGAGCCGATTTGAGCCGAATCGCATCGAGATGCGTGGAATCGAATCCAGTAGAATAGATTAGATTAGGGTAGGATGGAATAGAGTAGACTTGAACACAGTAGAAGAGAATGGAAAGGATACAATAGAATAGAGTAGAAAAGGGTAGAGCAGAGCAGAATAGTGTAGAGTAGAATAGAGTAGAGTAGAACAGAGTCGAATCAAGCTGAATGGAGACGAAACGAGACAAATCACGTCGAATGGCGTCGAATCCCATCGAATCAATTACAGTAGGGTATAGTAGAAGAGCGTAGAATGGAGTAGAATGGTGTGCAATGGAATCGAGTAGAGTAGAAAAGAGCTGAAGAGAGCCGAATAGGGCCAAAGAGGGCGAAATCGAGCTGAATTGAGCGAAATCGAGCCGAATCCAGTGAATCGAGCCTAATGGAGCCAAATCGAGCCTAATCGAGCTGAATCGACACTATTCGAGACAAATGGAGCCGAATGGACATGAATCACACCGATTCGGCCCCTAGTCGCGTCAAAATTTCTCGAATTCATTTGAATAGACTAGAGTAGGGGAGGTTCGGGTAGGCTAGAGTAGGGTAGAATAGAGTAGAATAGAATAAAACAGAACAGAACACAACAAAATAGAACAGAACAACACAGAACGAATACAGAAAAGAGTAGGCTAGAGTAGAATAGAGGGGAATAGAGTAGAGTAGAATAGATTTGAACAGAGCCGAATCACGTCGAAATGGGTTGAATCAAATCCAATCAAGTGGATTACAATACCTTAGAGTTGGGTAGCACAGGGTAGGGTAGAATAGAGTAGAATCGTACAGAACAGAGTAGAAACAATACAATAGAGTGGAGAAGAGTAGAATAGAGCTGAATAGAGCCAAATGCAGACAAAATGAGAGGAATCGTGTAGAAGCAAGTAGAGTAAATTAGAGTGGTGTTGGGTAGGGTAGAGCAGAATAGAGTAGAATAGTGTAGAATAGTGTGGAATGAATAGAATGGAGTAGAATGGAGTCAAATAGAAACGAATAGAGTAGAAAAGAGTCGAATAGAGCAGAATAGGGCCGAAGAAGGCCAAATCGAGCAGATTCGAAGCGATTCAAGCCAAAACAAGCTGAATGGAGCCTAACTGAGCCGAATAGAGCCAAATCGAGCCGAATCGAGCCGATTCAAGCTTCATCGCCTCGAATCGCGTTCAACGCGTCAAATCCAATCGAGACGTATAGATTAGAGAAGGGGAGGGGAGGGGAGGGGAGAATAGAACAGAGTAGAGTGGAATAGAAGAGATTAGAACAGAATAGAAGGAATAGAATCGAGTAGAATAGAGTGGAAAAGAGTAGAGTCGAATACAGTCAAATAGAGCCGAATAAGCTGAATAGAGACGAATGGAGCTGAATACAGCCGAAAAGAGCTGTATACTGCCGAATCACACCTAATCGAGCGGAATCAAGCAGAATCGCACTGACTGTCACCGAACAGCGTCGAATCGAATCAGGTCGAATCGAGTCGAGTCACATCGTTTTGAATCAAACAAGGTCAAATCGCTTCATATCGTGTCGAATCCCATCGAATCACGTCGAATAACTTCGAATTGCGTCAAACCTCAGAGAATCCTACTGAACCACGTCGAGTCGCATGGAATCTCATCAAATCCCTTCAGATCTTGCCGAATCCAGTCAAGTCCTATCAAATCGCTTTGCACGGAATCGAATTGAATCCAATAGATTAAAGTAGGGTAGGTTCGGGTGGGGTGCCGTTGGGTCGGGTAGGGTAGAATAGAATAGAGTACAACAGAATAGGAGAGAATAGAGCAGAACAGAAAGAATACAACAGAATAGAATAGAGTCAAAGAGAGAGAACATAGCCGAATTGAGCCGAGTGGAGACAAAACGAGACGAATCACGTCCGGTTGCTTCGAATCGCGTCAAATCAAATCGAATCGATTAGAAGAGATTAGGGTAGGGAAGGGTAGAATAGAATAGAGGAAAATAGTGAGGAATGGAGTTGAACGGAGTCCAATAGAGACGGATAGATATGAATAGAGTACAAAAGAGTCGAATAGAGCAGAATAGGGCCGAATAGGCCCAAATAAGGCCTAATGGAGCAGAATCCAGCAGAATCGATGGAATTCGAGCCTAATCGAGCCGAATGGAGTGAAATGGAGCCAAGTCGAGCCGAATAGAGCCGATTCGAACTGAATCGAGCTGATTCAAGCCTAATCGCGTCAAATCGCGTGGAAATACGTCACATCGAATCTAATCAAATAGATTAGGGAAGGGTAGGGGAGGGGCGGGTGGGTAGAATAGAACAGAATAGTACAGAATAGAATATAGTACAGTAGGGTAGAGTAGAGAGAGTAAAGCAGACAAGAGTAGAGCAGAGTAGAATTGAGTCAAATAGAGTCAAAGAGTGCAGGATATACCTGAATAGAGCCAATTCTGGCCGAATCGAGTCAAATGGAAACAAAACGAGATGAATCACACCAAATTGCTTCGAATCGCATCCAATCGAATAGAGTATCGTAGGGTAGAGTAGAACAGAATAGAGTAGAATTGCATAGAATGGAGAAGAGTGGAGTCAAAAGGAGTCGAAAAGAGACAAATAGAGTAGAAAAGAGTCGAGTCGAGCCAAATAGGGCCGAATAAGGCTGAACCGTGTGGAAATGAGCTGAATTGAAGCGACTCGAGCCAAATCGAGCTGAATCGAGCTGATGTTGCGGAATCGAGCCGACTGAAGCGTGATGGTGTCCGGTCGCATCGAAATGCTTTGAATCGAATCAAATGGAATCGATTAGAATAGGTTAGGGTAGGGTAGTTTATGATAGGAAGACTAGGGTAGATGCAAGTAGACTACATTAGAGTAGACAAGAGAAGGCTAGAGTAGAAGCCTAGACTAGTAAGCTGGACTAGTCAGCTAGACTAGTGGCATAGAGCAGTAGCCTAGACAACTAGTCTTGAATAGTACCCTAAGTCAGTAATCTGAACGAGTACCCTTGCCTGAACTCTTAGCCTAATCTAGTACCCTTGCCTTAACTAGTAGTCCTAACAAGTACCCTTGGCTTAACTAGTAGTCTTCACTAGTACCCTTGCCTTCACTAGTAGTATGTCCTTAACAAGTAGCCTGAACTGGTACCCTTGCCTTAACCAGTACCCTCAACAAGTACCCATGCCTTAACTAGTAGCCTGGCCTTAACTAGTGCCCTTGCATAACTAGTACCCTGGCCTTAACTAGTAGCCTGAACTAGTACACTTGCCTTAAGGAGTACCCTTGCCCAAACTACTCCCCTTAATTAGGACCCTTATTGAGTAACCCTAAGTAGTAGAGTATGGTACGGTGGGGTAGCATAGGGTAGGGAAGCATAGGGTGGAACAGAGAAAATAGAAGGAAATAGAATAGAACAGCATAGGTCAGGGTAGGTTAGCTTAGTGCAGGGTATGGTAGAGTAGCATAGGATGGAATAGAGAAAATAGAAAAGGAGACTAGAAAAGAGCAGACTAGATTAGGATAGGCTAGGGTGGGGGAGGGTTTTGTAGAATACAGTAGTGTAGAATGGAATAGAATGGTGTGGAATGGAGTCAAATGGATTCGAACAGAGATGCAGAGAGTAGAAAAGAGTTGAATAGAGCCGAGTAACGCTGAATAGGACCACATATGATCAAAATGAGCCGAATCGAGTCGAGTCGACCAGATTCGGGATGAATGGAGCCTAGTGGAGCTGAAATGAGCCAAATAGAGACAATCTGAACCCAGCAAAATCAAGCCAAAACACACTTAATTGCATCCTATTGCATCGGATCTCGTCGAATTCCATCAAATCCCACCAAAACGCATCAAATCTCGCGGAATCTCACCGAATCCCATCGAATTGTCTCAAATCGGGTCGAATGGTGTCAAACTGAATGGAATCGAATTAAATTGAATAGATTGGAGTAGTGTAGGTTAGACTGGGATTCAGTAGGGAAGGGCACAGAAGAATAGAATAGAGTAGAACAGAAGAGAATACCAAGAGTAGAATGGAGTAGAGTTGAGTAGAGTGGAATAGTCAGAGTCGGGTAGTGCAGAATATAGATGAATAGATCCAATTCAAGCCGAATCGATTCGAATGGAGAGGAAAGGAGACAAATCGTGATGAATCGAATCGATTAGAATAGATTAGAGTAGGGTAGGGTAGAACAGAATAGAATAGAGTAGAAAAGAGTAGAATGGTGTGGAAGGGAGTTGAATGGAGCCAAATAGAGACAAATAAAGTAGAAAGGGTTGAGTAGAGCTGAACAGGGCTGAATAAGGTTCACTCGAGCCTATTATGCTGAATTGAGCAGAATCGAGACGAATTGCAACAATTCAAGCCAAATAGAGCTAAATCGAGCCGATTCAAGCCTAATCACATGGAATCGCGTCAAAATGCGTTGAATCGAATAGATTAGAGTAGAGGAGGGTACGGCAGGAGAGGCTAGACTACAACACAACAGAACACAATAGAAAGAAGAGAATAGAATTAAGTAGAGTCGGGTCCAGTAGAATAGAGTCAAATTGAGTTGAAGAGAGCCGAAAAGAGCCAAACAGAGCTGAATACAGCCGAATTGACCAAATTCAAGGTGAATCGAGATGAATCATGTCGAGTCGTTTGAAACGTGTCGAATCAAATCAAATAGATTAGTGTGGGGAAGGTAAGGCTACGGTAGGGTAGAGAAGAATAGAATAGAGTAGAATAGAACAGAACAGAAAGAATCGAGTAGACTAGAGTCAAATAGAGTCGAATACTGCCAAAAAGAGCCGAATAGAGTGGAAAAGAGCCGAATAGAACCGAATCGAGTTTAATGGAGCAGAAAGGAGATGAATCGAGCCGATATGACCCGAATCAGGTCGAATCCCATTCAAGTGTGTCGAATAGCATAGAACAGATTACACTAGGCTAAGTTAGGGTAGGGTAGGGTAGAATAGAGTGCAGTAGAACAGAAGAGAAGAGAACTGAACTGAAAGAATAGGGTCGAGACGAGCAGAGTATAGAAGAGTAGAGTAGAGTCGAACATTGCCGAATAGAGCCAAATAGAGCCCAAAAGAGCTAAATGGATAGAAACCAAGACAAATCACGCCGAATCCTGTGGAATCGTGCCGTATCGCGTCGAATCCCGTCGAATTGCATTGAATCTGATCAATTCCAATCCAATCAAATAGAATAGACTACAGTAGGGTAGAGTACAATACAATACAGTAGAGAATAGTTTAGGATGGAGTAGAATGGTGTAGCATGGAGTCAAGTGGAGTCGAAAAGAGATAATAGAGTTGAGTAGAGTCTAATAGAGCCGAATAGAGCTGAATAGAGCCTATTCGAGCTGACTGGAGCCGAATGGAGCCGATTAGAGCTGAACCGAACCGATTTGAGCCGATTGGGGATGAATGGAGTGGAAAGGAGCCGATTTGAGCCGAATCGCATCGAGATGCGTGGAATCGAATCCAGTAGAATAGATTAGATTAGGGTAGGATGGAATAGAGTAGACTTGAACACAGTAGAAGAGAATGGAAAGGATACAATAGAATAGAGTAGAAAAGGGTAGAGCAGAGCAGAATAGTGTAGAGTAGAATAGAGTAGAGTAGAACAGAGTCGAATCAAGCTGAATGGAGACGAAACGAGACAAATCACGTCGAATGGCGTCGAATCCCATCGAATCAATTACAGTAGGGTATAGTAGAAGAGCGTAGAATGGAGTAGAATGGTGTGCAATGGAATCGAGTAGAGTAGAAAAGAGCTGAAGAGAGCCGAATAGGGCCAAAGAGGGCCAAATCGAGCTGAATTGAGCGAAATCGAGCCGAATCCAGTGAATCGAGCCTAATGGAGCCAAATCGAGCCTAATCGAGCTGAATCGACACTATTCGAGACAAATGGAGCCGAATGGACATGAATCACACCGATTCGGCCCCTAGTCGCGTCAAAATTTCTCGAATTCAATTGAATAGACTAGAGTAGGGGAGGTTCGGGTAGGCTAGAGTAGGGTAGAATAGAGTAGAATAGAATAAAACAGAACAGAACACAACAAAATAGAACAGAACAACACAGAACGAATACAGAAAAGAGTAGGCTAGAGTAGAATAGAGGGGAATAGAGTAGAGTAGAATAGATTTGAACAGAGCCAAATCGAGCCGAATCGCGTCGAAATGGGTTGAATCAAATCCAATCAAGTGGATTACAATACCTTAGAGTTGGGTAGCACAGGGTAGGGTAGAATAGAGTAGAATCGTACAGAACAGAGTAGAAACAATACAATAGAGTAGAGAAGAGTAGAATAGAGCTGAATAGAGCCAAATGCAGACAAAATGAGAGGAATCGTGTAGAAGCAAGTAGAGTAAATTAGAGTGGTGTTGGGTAGGGTAGAGCAGAATAGAGTAGAATAGTGTGGAATGAATAGAATGGAGTAGAATGGAGTCAAGTAGAAACGAATAGAGTAGAAAAGAGTCGAATAGAGCAGAATAGGGCCGAAGAAGGCCAAATCGAGCAGATTCGAAGCGATTCAAGCCAAAACAAGCTGAATGGAGCCTAACTGAGCCGAATAGAGCCAAATCGAGCCGAATCGAGCCGATTCAAGCTTCATCGCCTCGAATCGCGTTCAACGCGTCAAATCCAATCGAGACGTATAGATTAGAGAAGGGGAGGGGAGGGGAGGGGAGAATAGAACAGAGTAGAGTGGAATAGAAGAGATTAGAACAGAATAGAAGGAATAGAATCGAGTAGAATCGAGTGGAAAAGAGTAGAGTCGAATACAGTCGAATAGAGCCGAATAAGCTGAATAGAGACGAATGGAGCTGAATACAGCCGAAAAGAGCTGTATACTGCCGAATCACACCTAATCGAGCGGAATCAAGCAGAATCGCACTGACTGTCACCGAACAGCGTCGAATCGAATCAGGTCGAATCGAGTCGAGTCACATTGTTTTGAATCAAACAAGGTCAAATCGCTTCATATCGTGTCGAATCCCATCGAATCACGTCGAATAACTTCGAATTGCGTCAAACCTCAGAGAATCCTACTGAACCACGTCGAGTCGCATGGAATCTCATCAAATCCCTTCAGATCTTGCCGAATCCAGTCAAGTCCTATCAAATCGCTTTGCACGGAATCGAATTGAATCCAATAGATTAAAGTAGGGTAGGTTCGGGTGGGGTGCTGTTGGGTCGGGTAGGGTAGAATAGAATAGAGTACAACAGAATAGGAGAGAATAGAACAGAACAGAAAGAATACAACAGAATAGAATAGAGTCAAAGAGAGAGAACATAGCCGAATTGAGCCGAGTGGAGACAAAACGAGACGAATCACGTCCGGTTGCTTCGAATCGCGTCAAATCAAATCGAATCGATTAGAAGAGATTAGGGTAGGGAAGGGTAGAATAGAAGAGAGGAAAATAGTGAGGAATGGAGTTGAACGGAGTCCAATAGAGACGGATAGATATGAATAGAGTACAAAAGAGTCGAATAGAGCAGAATAGGGCCGAATAGGCCCAAATAAGGCCTAATTGAGCAGAATCCAGCAGAATCGATGGAATTCGAGCCTAATCGAGCCGAATGGAGTGAAATGGAGCCAAGTCGAGCCGAATAGAGCCGATTCGAACTGAATCGAGCTGATTCAAGCCTAATCGCGTCAAATCGCGTGGAAATACGTCACATCGAAACTAATCAAATAGATTAAGGAAGGGTAGGGTAGGGGCAGGTGGGTAGAATAGAACAGAATAGTACAGAATAGAATATAGTACAGTAGGGTAGAGTAGAGAGAGTAAAGCAGACAAGAGTAGAGCAGAGTAGAATTGAGTCAAATAGAGTCAAAGAGTGCAGGATATACCTGAATAGAGCCAATTCTGGCCGAATCGAGTCAAATGGAAACAAAACGAGATGAATCACACCAAATTGCTTCGAATCGCATCCAATCGAATAGAGTATCGTAGGGTAGAGTAGAACAGAATAGAGTAGAATTGCATAGAATGGAGAAGAGTGGAGTCAAATGGAGTCGAAAAGAGACAAATAGAGTAGAAAAGAGTCGAGTCAAGCCAAATAGGGCCGAATAAGGCTGAACCGAGTGGAAACGAGCTGAATTGAAGCGATTCGAGCCAAATCGAGCTGAATCGAGCTGATGTTGCAGAATCGAGCCGACTCAAGCGTGATGGTGTCCGGTCGCATCGAAATGCTTTGAATCGAATCAAATGGAATCGATTAGAATAGGTTAGGGTAGGGTAGTTTATGATAGGAAGACTAGGGTAGATGCAAGTAGACTACATTAGAGTAGACAAGAGAAGGCTAGAGTAGAAGCCTAGACTAGTAAGCTGGACTAGTCAGCTAGACTAGTGGCATAGAGCAGTAGCCTAGACAACTAGTCTTGAATAGTACCCTAAGTCAGTAATCTGAACGAGTACCCTTGCCTGAACTCTTAGCCTAATCTAGTACCCTTGCCTTAACTAGTAGTCCTAACAAGTACCCTTGCCTTAACCAGTAGTCTTCACTAGTACCCTTGCCTTCACTAGTAGTATGTCCTTAACAAGTAGCCTGAACTGGTACCCTTGCCTTAACCAGTACCCTCAACAAGTACCCATGCCTTAACTAGTAGCCTGGCCTTAACTAGTGCCCTTGCATAACTAGTACCCTGTCCTTAACTAGTAGCCTGAATTAGTACACTTGCCTTAAGGAGTACCCTTGCCCGAACTACTCCCCTTAATTAGGACCCTTATTGAGTAACCCTAAGTAGTAGAGTATGGTACGGTGGGGTAGCATAGGGTAGGGAAGCATACGGTGGAACAGAGAAAATAGAAGGAAATAGAATAGAACAGCATAGGTCAGGGTAGGTTACCTTAGTGCAGGGTATGGTAGAGTAGCATAGGATGGAATCGAGAAAATAGAAAAGGAGACTAGAAAAGAGCAGACTAGATTAGGATAGGGTAGGGTGGGGCAGGGTTTTGTAGAATACAGTAGTGTAGAATGGAATAGAATGGTGTGGAATGGAGTCAAATGGATTCAAACAGAGATGAATAGAGTAGAAAAGAGTTGAATAGAGCCGAATAACGCTGAATAGGACCACATAAGACCAAAATGAGCCGAATCGAGTCGAGTCGACCAGATTCGGGATGAATGGAGCCTAGTGGAGCTGAAATGAGCCAAATAGAGACAAACTGAACCCAGCAAAATCAAGCCAAAACACACTTAATTGCATCCTATTGCATCGGATCTCGTCGAATTCCATCAAATCCCACCAAAACGCATCAAATCTCGCGGAATCTCACCGAATCCCATCGAATTGTCTCAAATCGGGTCGAATGTTGTCAAACGGAATGGAATCGAATTAAATTGAATAGATTGGAGTAGTGTAGGTTAGACTGGGATTCAGTAGGGAAGGGCACAGAAGAATAGAATAGAGTAGAACAGAAGAGAATACCAAGAGTAGAATGGAGTAGAGTTGAGTAGAGTGGAATAGTCAGAGTCGGGTAGTGCAGAATATAGATGAATAGATCCAATTCAAGGCGAATCGATTCGAATGGAGAGGAAAGGAGACAAATCGTGATGAATCGAATCGATTAGAATAGATTAGAGTAGGGTAGGGTAGAACAGAATAGAATAGAGTAGAAAAGAGTAGAATGGTGTGGAAGGGAGTTGAATGGAGCCAAATAGAGACAAATAAAGTAGAAAGGGTTGAGTAGAGCTGAACAGGGCTGAATAAGGTTCACTCGAGCCTAATTATGCTGAATTGAGCAGAATCGAGACGAATTGCAACAATTCAAGCCAAATAGAGCTAAATCGAGCCGATTCAAGCCTAATCACATGGAATCGCGTCAAAATGTGTTGAATCGAATAGATTAGAGTAGAGGAGGGTACGGCAGGAGAGGCTAGACTACAACACAACAGAACACAATAGAAAGAAGAGAATAGAATTAAGTAGAGTCGGGTCCAGTAGAATAGAGTCAAATTGAGTTGAAGAGAGCCGAAAAGAGCCAAACAGAGCTGAATACAGCCGAATTGACCAAATTCAAGGTGAATCGAGATGAATCATGTCGAGTCGTTTGAAACGTGTCAAATCAAATCAAATAGATTAGTGTGGGGAAGGTAAGGCTACGGTAGGGTAGAGAAGAATAGAATAGAGTAGAATAGAACAGAACAGAAAGAATCGAGTAGACTAGAGTCAAATAGAGTCGAATACTGCCAAAAAGAGCCGAATAGAGTGGAAAAGAGCCGAATAGAACCGAATCGAGTTTAATGGAGCAGAAAGGAGATGAATCGAGCCGATATGACCCGAATCAGGTCGAATCCCATTCAAGTGTGTCGAATAGCATAGAACAGATTACACTAGGCTAAGTTAGGGTAGGGTAGGGTAGAATAGAGTGCAGTAGAACAGAACAGAAGAGAACTGAACTGAAAGAATAGGGTCGAGACGAGCAGAGTATAGAAGAGTAGAGTAGAGTCGAACATTGCCGAATAGAGCCAAATAGAGCCCAAAAGAGCTAAATGGATAGAAACCAAGACAAATCACGCCGAATCCTGTGGAATCGTGCCGTATCGCGTCGAATCCCGTCGAATTGCATTGAATCTGATCAATTCCAATCCAATCAAATAGAATAGACTACAGTAGGGTAGAGTACAATACAATACAGTAGAGAATAGTTTAGGATGGAGTAGAATGGTGTAGCATGGAGTCGAGTGGAGTCGAAAAGAGATAATAGAGTTGAGTAGAGTCTAATAGAGCCGAATAGAGCTGAATAGAGCCTATTCGAGCTGACTGGAGCCGAATGGAGCCGATTAGAGCTGAATCGAACCGATTTGAGCCGATTGGGGATGAATGGAGTGGAAAGGAGCCGATTTGAGCCGAATCGCATCGAGATGCGTGGAATCGAATCCAGTAGAATAGATTAGATTAGGGTAGGATGGAATAGAGTAGACTTGAACACAGTAGAAGAGAATGGAAAGGATACAATAGAATAGAGTAGAAAAGGGTAGAGCAGAGCAGAATAGTGTAGAGTAGAATAGAGTAGAGTAGAACAGAGTCGAATCAAGCTGAATGGAGACGAAACGAGACAAATCGCGTCGACTGGCGTCGAATCCCATCGAATCAATTACAGTAGGGTATAGTAGAAGAGCGTAGAATGGAGTAGAATGGTGTGCAATGGAATCGAGTAGAGTAGAAAAGAGCTGAAGAGAGCCGAAGAGGGCCAAAGAGGGCCAAATCGAGCTGAATTGAGCGAAATCGAGCCGAATCCAGTGAATCGAGCCTAATGGAGCCAAATCGAGCCTAATCGAGCTGAATCGACACTATTCGAGACAAATGGAGCCGAATGGACATGAATCACACCAATTCGGCCCCTAGTCGCGTCAAAATTTCTCGAATTCAATTGAATAGACTAGAGTAGGGGAGGTTCGGGTAGGCTAGAGTAGGGTAGAATAGAGTAGAATAGAATAAAACAGAACAGAACACAACAAAATAGAACAGAACAACACAGAACGAATATAGAAAAGAGTAGGCTAGAGTAGAATAGAGGGGAATAGAGTAGAGTAGAATAGATTTGAACAGAGCCAAATCGAGCCGAATCACGTCGAAATGGGTTGAATCAAATCCAATCAAGTGGATTACAATACCTTAGAGTTGGGTAGCACAGGGTAGGGTAGAATAGAGTAGAATCGTACAGAACAGAGTAGAAACAATACAATAGAGTAGAGAAGAGTAGAATAGAGCTGAATAGAGCCAAATGCAGACAAAATGAGAGGAATCGTGTAGAAGCAAGTAGAGTAAATTAGAGTGGTGTTGGGTAGGGTAGAGCAGAATAGAGTAGAATAGTGTGGAATGAATAGAATGGAGTAGAATGGAGTCAAATAGAAACGAATAGAGTAGAAAAGAGTCGAATAGAGCAGAATAGGGCCGAAGAAGGCCAAATCGAGCAGATTCGAAGCGATTCAAGCCAAAACAAGCTGAATGGAGCCTAACTGAGCCGAATAGAGCCAAATCGAGCCGAATCGAGCCGATTCAAGCTTCATCGCCTCGAATCGCGTTCAACGCGTCAAATCCAATCGAGACGTATAGATTAGAGAAGGGGAGGGGAGGGGAGAACAGAACATTGTAGAGTGGAATAGAAGAGATTAGAACAGAATAGAAGGAATAGAATCGAGTGGAAAAGAGTAGAGTCAAATACAGTCAAATAGAGCCGAATAAGCTGAATAGAGACGAATGGAGCTGAATACAGCCAAAAAGAGCTGTATACTGCCGAATCACACCTAATCGAGCGGAATCAAGCAGAATCGCACTGACTGTCACCGAACAGCGTCGAATCGAATCAGGTCGAATCGAGTCGAGTCACATCGTTTTGAATCAAACAAGGTCAAATCGCTTCATATCGTGTCGAATCCCATCGAATCACGTCGAATAACTTCGAATTGCGTCAAACCTCAGAGAATCCTACTGAATCACGTCGAGTCGCATGGAATCTCATCAAATCCCTTCAGATTTGCCGAATCCAGTCAAGTCCTATCAAATCGCTTTGCACGGAACCGAATTGAATCCAATAGATTAAAGTAGGGTAGGTTCGGGTGGGGTGCCGTTGGGTCGGGTAGGGTAGAATAGAATAGAGTACAACAGAATAGGAGAGAATAGAACAGAACAGAAAGAATACAACAGAATAGAATAGAGTCAAAGAGAGAGAACATAGCCGAATTGAGCCGAGTGGAGACAAAACGAGACGAATCACGTCCGGTTGCTTCGAATCGCGTCAAATCAAATCGAATCGATTAGAAGAGATTAGGGTAGGGAAGGGTAGAATAGAAGAGAGGAAAATAGTGAGGAATGGAGTTGAACGGAGTCCAATAGAGACGGATAGATATGAATAGAGTACAAAAGAGTCGAATAGAGCAGAATAGGGCCGAATAGGACCAAATAAGGCCTAATTGAGCAGAATCCAGCAGAATCGATGGAATTCCAGCCTAATCGAGCCGAGTGGAGTGAAATGGAGCCAAGTCGAGCCGAATAGAGCCGATTCGAACTGAATCGAGCTGATTCAAGCCTAATCGCGTCAAATCGCGTGGAAATACGTCACATCGAAACTAATCAAATAGATTAAGGAAGGGTAGGGTAGGGGCGGGTGGGTAGAATAGAACAGAATAGTACAGAATAGAATATAGTACAGTAGGGTAGAGTAGAGAGAGTAAAGCAGACAAGAGTAGAGCAGAGTAGAATTCAGTCAAATAGAGTCAAAGAGTGCAGGATATAGCTGAATAGAGCCAATTCTGGCCGAATCGAGTCAAATGGAAACAAAACGAGATGAATCACACCGAATTGCTTCGAATCGCATCCAATCGAATAGATTAGAGTATCGTAGGGTAGAGTAGGATAGCGTAGAGTGGAGAAGAGTGGAGTCAAATGGAGTCGAACAGAGACAAATAGAGTAGAAAAGAGTCAAATCGAGCCAAATAGGGCCGAATAAGGCTGAACCGAGTGGAAACGAGCTGAATTGAAGCGATTCGAGCCAAATCGAGCTGAATCGAGCTGATGTTGTAGAATCGAGCCGACTCAAGCGTAATGGTGTCCGGTCCCATCGAAATGCTTTGAATGGAATCGATTAGAATAGGTTAGGGTAGGGTAGTTTATGATAGGAAGACTAGGGTAGATGCAAGTAGACTACATTAGAGTAGACAAGAGCAGGCTAGAGTAGAAGCATAGACTAGTAAGCTGGACTAGTCAGCTAGACTAGTGGCATAGAGCAGTAGCCTAGACAACTAGTCTTGAATAGTACCCTAAGTCAGTAATCTGAACGAGTACCCTTGCCTGAACTCTTAGCCTAATCTAGTACCCTTGCCTTAACTAGTAGTCCTAACAAGTACCCTTGCCTTAACCAGTAGTCTTCACTAGTACCCTTGCCTTCACTAGTAGTATGTCCTTAACAAGTAGCCTGAACTGGTACGTTTGCCTTAACCAGTACCCTCAACAAGTACCCATGCCTTAACTAGTAGCCTGGCCTTAACTAGTAGCCTGAATTAGTACACTTGCCTTAAGGAGTACCCTTGCCCGAACTACTCCCCTTAATTAGGACCCTTATTGAGTAACCCTAAGTAGTAGAGTATGGTACGGTGGGGTAGCATAGGGTAGGGAAGCATACGGTGGAACAGAGAAAATAGAAGGAAATAGAATAGAACAGCATAGGTCAGGGTAGGTTACCTTAGTGCAGGGTATGGTAGAGTAGCATAGGATGGAATAGAGAAAATAGAAAAGGAGACTAGAAAAGAGCAGACTAGATTAGGATAGGCTAGGGTGGGGGAGGGTTTTGTAGAATACAGTAGTGTAGAATGGAATAGAATGGTGTGGAATGGAGTCAAATGGATTCAAACAGAGATGAATAGAGTAGAAAAGAGTTGAATAGAGCCGAATAACGCTGAATAGGACCACATATGATCAAAATGAGCCGAATCGAGTCGAGTCGACCAGATTCGGGATGAATGGAGCCTAGTGGAGCTGAAATGAGCCAAATAGAGACAATCTGAACCCAGCAAAATCAAGCCAAAACACACTTAATTGCATCCTATTGCATCGGATCTCGTCGAATTCCATCAAATCCCACCAAAACGCATCAAATCTCGCGGAATCTCACCGAATCCCATCGAATTGTCTCAAATCGGGTCGAATGGTGTCAAACTGAATGGAATCGAATTAAATTGAATAGATTAGAGTAGTGTAGGTTAGACTGGGATTCAGTAGGGAAGGGCACAGAAGAATAGAATAGAGTAGAACAGAAGAGAATACCAAGAGTAGAATGGAGTAGAGTTGAGTAGAGTGGAATAGTCAGAGTCGGGTAGTGCAGAATATAGATGAATAGATCCAATTCAAGCCGAATCGATTCGAATGGAGAGGAAAGGAGACAAATCGTGATGAATCGAATCGATTAGAATAGATTAGAGTAGGGTAGGGTAGAACAGAATAGAATAGAGTAGAAAAGAGTAGAATGGTGTGGAAGGGAGTTGAATGGAGCCAAATAGAGACAAATAAAGTAGAAAGGGTTGAGTAGAGCTGAACAGGGCTGAATAAGGTTCACTCGAGCCTATTATGCTGAATTGAGCAGAATCGAGACGAATTGCAACAATTCAAGCCAAATAGAGCTAAATCGAGCCGATTCAAGCCTAATCACATGGAATCGCGTCAAAATGCGTTGAATCGAATAGATTAGAGTAGAGGAGGGTACGGCAGGAGAGGCTAGACTACAACACAACAGAACACAATAGAAAGAAGAGAATAGAATTAAGTAGAGTCGGGTCCAGTAGAATAGAGTCAAATTGAGTTGAAGAGAGCCGAAAAGAGCCAAACAGAGCTGAATACAGCCGAATTGACCAAATTCAAGGTGAATCGAGATGAATCATGTCGAGTCGTTTGAAACGTGTCGAATCAAATCAAATAGATTAGTGTGGGGAAGGTAAGGCTACGGTAGGGTAGAGAAGAATAGAATAGAGTAGAATAGAACAGAACAGAAAGAATCGAGTAGACTAGAGTCAAATAGAGTCGAATACTGCCAAAAAGAGCCGAATAGAGTGGAAAAGAGCCGAATAGAACCGAATCGAGTTTAATGGAGCAGAAAGGAGATGAATCGAGCCGATATGACCCGAATCAGGTCGAATCCCATTCAAGTGTGTCGAATAGCATAGAACAGATTACACTAGGCTAAGTTAGGGTAGGGTAGGGTAGAATAGAGTGCAGTAGAACAGAACAGAAGAGAACTGAACTGAAAGAATAGGGTCGAGACTAGCAGAGTATAGAAGAGTAGAGTAGAGTCGAACATTGCCGAATAGAGCCAAATAGAGCCCAAAAGAGCTAAATGGATAGAAACCAAGACAAATCACGCCGAATACCGTGGAATCGTGCCGTATCCCGTCGAATCCCGTCGAATTGCATTGAATCTGATCAATTCCAATCCAATCAAATAGAATAGACTACAGTAGGGTAGAGTACAATACAATACAGTAGAGAATAGTTTAGGATGGAGTAGAATGGTGTAGCATGGAGTCGAGTGGAGTCGAAAAGAGATAATAGAGTTGAGTAGAGTCTAATAGAGCCGAATAGAGCTGAATAGAGCCTATTCGAGCTGACTGGAGCCGAATGGAGCCGATTAGAGCTGAATCGAACCGATTTGAGCCGATTGGGGATGAATGGAGTGGAAAGGAGCCGATTTGAGCCGAATCGCATCGAGATGCGTGGAATCGAATCCAGTAGAATAGATTAGATTAGGGTAGGATGGAATAGAGTAGACTTGAACACAGTAGAAGAGAATGGAAAGGATACAATAAATACTATCTCTCTATGGTAGAGCAGAGCAGAATAGTGTAGAGTAGAATAGAGTAGAGTAGAACAGAGTCGAATCAAGCTGAATGGAGACAAAACGAGACAAATCGCGTCGACTGGCGTCGAATCCCATCGAATCAATTACAGTAGGGTATAGTAGAAGAGCGTAGAATGGAGTAGAATGGTGTGCAATGGAATCGAGTAGAGTAGAAAAGAGCTGAAGAGAGCCGAAGAGGGCCAAAGAGGGCCAAATCGAGCTGAATTGAGCGAAATCGAGCCGAATCCAGTGAATCGAGCCTGATGGAGCCAAATCGAGCCCAATCGAGCTGAATCGACACTATTCGAGACAAATGGAGCCGAATGGACATGAATCACACCGATTCGGCCCCTAGTCGCATCAAAATTTCTCGAATTCAATTGAATAGACTAGAGTAGGGGAGGTTCGGGTAGGCTAGAGTAGGGTAGAATAGAGTAGAATAGAATAAAACAGAACAGAACACAACAAAATAGAACAGAACAACACAGAACGAATACAGAAAAGAGTAGGCTAGAGTAGAATAGAGGGGAATAGAGTAGAGTAGAATAGATTTGAACAGAGCCAAATCGAGCCGAATCACGTCGAAATGGGTTGAATCAAATCCAATCAAGTGGATTACAATACCTTAGAGTTGGGTAGCACAGGGTAGGGTAGAATAGAGTAGAATCGTACAGAACAGAGTAGAAACAATACAATAGAGTAGAGAAGAGTAGAATAGAGCTGAATAGAGCCAAATGCAGACAAAATGAGAGGAATCGTGTAGAAGCAAGTAGAGTAAATTAGAGTGGTGTTGGGTAGGGTAGAGCAGAATAGAGTAGAAAAGTGTAGAATAGTGTGGAATGAATAGAATGGAGTAGAATGGAGTCAAATAGAAACGAATAGAGTAGAAAAGAGTCGAATAGAGCAGAATAGGGCCGAAGAAGGCCAAATCGAGCAGATTCGAAGCGATTCAAGCCAAAACAAGCTGAATGGAGCCTAACTGAGCCGAATAGAGCCAAATCGAGCCGAATCGAGCCGATTCAAGCTTCATCGCCTCGAATCGCGTTCAACGCGTCAAATCCAATCGAGACGTATAGATTAGAGAAGGGGAGGGGAGGGGAGGGGAGAACAGAACAGAGTAGAGTGGAATAGAGAGATTAGAACAGAATAGAAGGAATAGAATCGAGTAGAATAGAGTGGAAAAGAGTAGAGTCGAATACAGTCAAATAGAGCCGAATAAGCTGAATAGAGACGAATGGAGCTGAATACAGCCGAAAAGAGCTGTATACTGCCGAATCATACCTAATCGAGTGGAATCAAGCAGAATCGCACTAACTGTCACCGAACAGCGTCGAATCGAATCAGGTCGAATCGAGTCGAGTCACATCGTTTTGAATCAAACAAGGTCAAATCGCTTCATATCGTGTCGAATCCCATCGAATCACGTCGAATAACTTCGAATTGCGTCAAACCTCAGAGAATCCTACTGAACCACGTCGAGTCGCATGGAATCTCATCAAATCCCTTCAGATCTTGCCGAATCCAGTCAAGTCCTATCAAATCGCTTTGCA
The DNA here is from genome assembly GCF_030014295.1 of Loxodonta africana. NCBI lineage: Eukaryota > Metazoa > Chordata > Mammalia > Proboscidea > Elephantidae > Loxodonta > Loxodonta africana. Next base: position 271,498 of record NW_026975670.1, on the reverse strand, counting down.
CGGAATCGAATTGAATCCAATAGATTAAAGTAGGGTAGGTTCGGGTGGGGTGCCGTTGGGTCGGGTAGGGTAGAATAGAATAGAGTACAACAGAATAGGAGAGAATAGAACAGAACAGAAAGAATACAACAGAATAGAATAGAGTCAAAGAGAGAGAACATAGCCGAATTGAGCCGAGTGGAGACAAAACGAGACGAATCACGTCCGGTTGCTTCGAATCGCGTCAAATCAAATCGAATCGATTAGAAGAGATTAGGGTAGGGAAGGGTAGAATAGAAGAGAGGAAAATAGTGAGGAATGGAGTTGAACGGAGTCCAATAGAGACGGATAGATATGAATAGAGTACAAAAGAGTCGAATAGAGCAGAATAGGGCCGAATAGGCCCAAATAAGGCCTAATGGAGCAGAATCCAGCAGAATCGATGGAATTCGAGCCTAATCGAGCCGAATGGAGTGAAATGGAGCCAAGTCGAGCCGAATAGAGCCGATTCGAACTGAATCGAGCTGATTCAAGCCTAATCGCGTCAAATCGCGTGGAAATACGTCACATCGAAACTAATCAAATAGATTAAGGAAGGGTAGGGTAGGGGCGGGTGGGTAGAATAGAACAGAATAGTACAGAATAGAATATAGTACAGTAGGGTAGAGTAGAGAGAGTAAAGCAGACAAGAGTAGAGCAGAGTAGAATTGAGTCAAATAGAGTCAAAGAGTGCAGGATATACCTGAATAGAGCCAATTCTGGCCGAATCGAGTCAAATGGAAACAAAACGAGATGAATCACACCAAATTGCTTCGAATCGCATCCAATCGAATAGAGTATCGTAGGGTAGAGTAGAACAGAATAGAGTAGAATTGCATAGAATGGAGAAGAGTGGAGTCAAATGGAGTCGAAAAGAGACAAATAGAGTAGAAAAGAGTCGAGTCAAGCCAAATAGGGCCGAATAAGGCTGAACCGAGTGGAAATGAGCTGAATTGACGCGATTCGAGCCAAATCGAGCTCAATCGAGCTGATGTTGCAGAATCGAGCCGACTCAAGCGTGATGGTGTCCGGTCGCATCGAAATGCTTTGAATCGAATCAAATGGAATCGATTAGAATAGGTTAGGGTAGGGTAGTTTATGATAGGAAGACTAGGGTAGATGCAAGTAGACTACATTAGAGTAGACAAGAGAAGGCTAGAGTAGAAGCCTAGACTAGTAAGCTGGACTAGTCAGCTAGACTAGTGGCATAGAGCAGTAGCCTAGACAACTAGTCTTGAATAGTACCCTAAGTCAGTAATCTGAACGAGTACCCTTGCCTGAACTCTTAGCCTAATCTAGTACCCTTGCCTTAACTAGTAGTCCTAACAAGTACCCTTGGCTTAACCAGTAGTCTTCACTAGTACCCTTGCCTTCACTAGTAGTATGTCCTTAACAAGTAGCCTGAACTGGTACCCTTGCCTTAACCAGTACCCTCAACAAGTACCCATGCCTTAACTAGTAGCCTGGCCTTAACTAGTGCCCTTGCATAACTAGTACCCTGTCCTTAACTAGTAGCCTGAATTAGTACACTTGCCTTAAGGAGTACCCTTGCCCGAACTACTCCCCTTAATTAGGACCCTTATTGAGTAACCCTAAGTAGTAGAGTATGGTACGGTGGGGTAGCATAGGGTAGGGAAGCATACGGTGGAACAGAGAAAATAGAAGGAAATAGAATAGAACAGCATAGGTCAGGGTAGGTTACCTTAGTGCAGGGTATGGTAGAGTAGCATAGGATGGAATAGAGAAAATAGAAAAGGAGACTAGAAAAGAGCAGACTAGATTAGGATAGGCTAGGGTGGGGGAGGGTTTTGTAGAATACAGTAGTGTAGAATGGAATAGAATGGTGTGGAATGGAGTCAAATGGATTCAAACAGAGATGAATAGAGTAGAAAAGAGTTGAATAGAGCCGAATAACGCTGAATAGGACCACATATGACCAAAATGAGCCGAATCGAGTCGAGTCGACCAGATTCGGGATGAATGGAGCCTAGTGGAGCTGAAATGAGCCAAATAGAGACAAACTGAACCCAGCAAAATCAAGCCAAAACACACTTAATTGCATCCTATTGCATCGGATCTCGTCGAATTCCATCAAATCCCACCAAAACGCATCAAATCTCGCGGAATCTCACCGAATCCCATCGAATTGTCTCAAATCGGGTCGAATGGTGTCAAACTGAATGGAATCGAATTAAATTGAATAGATTAGAGTAGTGTAGGTTAGACTGGGATTCAGTAGGGAAGGGCACAGAAGAATAGAATAGAGTAGAACAGAAGAGAATACCAAGAGTAGAATGGAGTAGAGTTGAGTAGAGTGGAATAGTCAGAGTCGGGTAGTGCAGAATATAGATGAATAGATCCAATTCAAGGCGAATCGATTCGAATGGAGAGGAAAGGAGACAAATCGTGATGAATCGAATCGATTAGAATAGATTAGAGTAGGGTAGGGTAGAACAGAATAGAATAGAGTAGAAAAGAGTAGAATGGTGTGGAAGGGAGTTGAATGGAGCCAAATAGAGACAAATAAAGTAGAAAGGGTTGAGTAGAGCTGAACAGGGCTGAATAAGGTTCACTCGAGCCTATTATGCTGAATTGAGCAGAATCGAGACGAATTGCAACAATTCAAGCCAAATAGAGCTAAATCGAGCCGATTCAAGCCTAATCACATGGAATCGCGTCAAAATGCGTTGAATCGAATAGATTAGAGTAGAGGAGGGTACGGCAGGAGAGGCTAGACTACAACACAACAGAACACAATAGAAAGAAGAGAATAGAATTAAGTAGAGTCGGGTCCAGTAGAATAGAGTCAAATTGAGTTGAAGAGAGCCGAAAAGAGCCAAACAGAGCTGAATACAGCCGAATTGACCAAATTCAAGGTGAATCGAGATGAATCATGTCGAGTCGTTTGAAACGTGTCGAATCAAATCAAATAGATTAGTGTGGGGAAGGTAAGGCTACGGTAGGGTAGAGAAGAATAGAATAGAGTAGAATAGAACAGAACAGAAAGAATCGAGTAGACTAGAGTCAAATAGAGTCGAATACTGCCAAAAAGAGCCGAATAGAGTGGAAAAGAGCCGAATAGAACCGAATCGAGTTTAATGGAGCAGAAAGGAGATGAATCGAGCCGATATGACCCGAATCAGGTCGAATCCCATTCAAGTGTGTCGAATAGCATAGAACAGATTACACTAGGCTAAGTTAGGGTAGGGTAGGGTAGAATAGAGTGCAGTAGAACAGAACAGAAGAGAACTGAAAGAATAGGGTCGAGACGAGCAGAGTATAGAAGAGTAGAGTAGAGCAGAGTCGAACATTGCCGAATAGAGCGAAATAGAGCCCAAAAGAGCTAAATGGATAGAAACCAAGACGAATCACGCCGAATCCCGTGGAATCGTGCCGTATCGCGTCGAATCCCGTCGAATTGCATTGAATCTGAGCAATTCCAATCCATCCAATCCTATCCAATCCAATCCATTAGAATAGACTAGAGTAGGGTAGAGTACAATACAATACAGTAGAGAATAGTTTAGGATGGAGTAGAATGGTGTAGCATGGAGTCGAGTGGAGTCGAAAAGAGATAATAGAGTTGAGTAGAGTCTAATAGAGCCGAATAGAGCTGAATAGAGCCTATTCGAGCTGACTGGAGCCGAATGGAGCCGATTAGAGCTGAATCGAACCGATTTGAGCCGATTGGGGATGAATGGAGTGGAAAGGAGCCGATTTGAGCCGAATCGCATCGAGATGCGTGGAATCGAATCCAGTAGAATAGATTAAATTAGGGTAGGATGGAATAAAGTAGACTTGAACACAGTAGAAGAGAATGGAAAGGATACAATAGAATAGAGTAGAAAAGGGTAGAGCAGAGCAGAATAGTGTAGAGTAGAATAGAGTAGAACAGAGTCGAATCAAGCTGAATGGAGACGAAACGAGACAAATCGCGTCGAAAGGCGTCGAATCCCATCGAATCAATTACAGTAGGGTATAGTAGAAGAGCGTAGAATGGAGTAGAATGGTGTGCAATGGAATCGAGTAGAGTAGAAAAGAGCTGAAGAGAGCCGAAGAGGGCCAAAGAGGGCCAAATTGAGCTGAATTGAGCGAAATCAAGCCGAATCCAGTGAATCGAGCCTAATGGAGCCAAATCGAGCCTAATCGAGCTGAATCGACACTATTCGAGACAAATGGAGCCGAATGGACATGAATCACACCGATTCGGCCCCTAGTCGCGTCAAAATTTCTCGAATTCAATTGAATAGACTAGAGTAGGGGAGGTTCGGGTAGGCTAGAGTAGGGTAGAATAGAGTAGAATAGAATAAAACAGAACAGAACACAACAAAATAGAACAGAACAACACAGAACGAATACAGAAAAGAGTAGGCTAGAGTAGAATAGAGGGGAATAGAGTAGAGTAGAATAGATTTGAACAGAGCCAAATCGAGCCGAATCACGTCGAAATGGGTTGAATCAAATCCAATCAAGTGGATTACAATACCTTAGAGTTGGGTAGCACAGGGTAGGGTAGAATAGAGTAGAATCGTACAGAACAGAGTAGAAACAACACAATAGAGTAGAGAAGAGTAGAATAGAGCTGAATAGAGCCAAATGCAGACAAAATGAGAGGAATCGTGTAGAAGCAAGTAGAGTAAATTAGAGTGGTGTTGGGTAGGGTAGAGCAGAATAGAGTAGAATAGTGTGGAATGAATAGAATGGAGTAGAATGGAGTCAAATAGAAACGAATAGAGTAGAAAAGAGTCGAATAGAGCAGAATGGGGCAGAAGAAGGCCAAATCGAGCAGATTCGAAGCGATTCAAGCCAAAACAAGCTGAATGGAGCCTAACTGAGCCGAATAGAGCCAAATCGAGCCGAATCGAGCCGATTCAAGCTTCATCGCCTCGAATCGCGTTCAACGCGTCAAATCCAATCGAGACGTATAGATTAGAGAAGGGGAGAGTAGGGGAGGGTAGAATAGAACAGAGTAGAGTGGAATAGAGAGATTAGAACAGAATAGAAGGAATAGAATCGAGTAGAATAGAGTGGAAAAGAGTAGAGTCGAATACAGTCAAATAGAGCCGAATAAGCTGAATAGAGACGAATGGAGCTGAATACAGCCGAAAAGAGCTGTATACTGCCGAATCACACCTAATCGAGTGGAATCAAGCAGAATCGCACTAACTGTCACCGAACAGCGTCGAATCGAATCAGGTCGAATCGAGTCGAGTCACATCGTTTTGAATCAAACAAGGTCAAATCGCTTCATATCGTGTCGAATCCCATCGAATCACGTCGAATAACTTCGAATTGCGTCAAACCTCAGAGAATCCTACTGAACCACGTCGAGTCGCATGGAATCTCATCAAATCCCTTCAGATCTTGCCGAATCCAGTCAAGTCCTATCAAATCGCTTTGCACGGAATCGAATTGAATCCAATAGATTAAAGTAGGGTAGGTTCGGGTGGGGTGCCGTTGGGTCGGGTAGGGTAGAATAGAATAGAGTACAACAGAATAGGAGAGAATAGAGCAGAACAGAAAGAATACAACAGAATAGAATAGAGTCAAAGAGAGAGAACATAGCCGAATTGAGCCGAGTGGAGACAAAACGAGACGAATCACGTCCGGTTGCTTCGAATCGCGTCAAATCAAATCGAATCGATTAGAAGAGATTAGGGTAGGGAAGGGTAGAATAGAAGAGAGGAAAATAGTGCGGAATGGAGTAGAACGGAGTCCAATAGAGACGGATAGATATGAATAGAGTACAAAAGAGTCTAATAGAGCAGAATAGGGCCGAATAGGCCCAAATAAGGCCTAATGGAGCAGAATCCAGCAGAATCGATGGAATTCGAGCCTAATCGAGCCGAATGGAGTGAAATGGAGCCAAGTCGAGCCGAATAGAGCCGATTCGAACTGAATCGAGCTGATTCAAGCCTAATCGCGTCAAATCGCGTGGAAATACGTCACATCGAATCTAATCAAATAGATTAGGGAAGGGTAGGGGAGGGGCGGGTGGGTAGAATAGAACAGAATAGTACAGAATAGAATATAGTACAGTAGGGTAGAGTAGAGAGAGTAAAGCAGACAAGAGTAGAGCAGAGTAGAATTGAGTCAAATAGAGTCAAAGAGTGCAGGATATAGCTGAATAGAGCCAATTCTGGCCGAATCGAGTCAAATGGAAACAAAACGAGATGAATCACACCAAATTGCTTCGAATCGCATCCAATCGAATAGAGTATCGTAGGGTAGAGTAGAACAGAATAGAGTAGAATTGCATAGAATGGAGAAGAGTGGAGTCAAATGGAGTCGAAAAGAGACAAATAGAGTAGAAAAGAGTCGAGTCGAGCCAAATAGGGCCGAATAAGGCTGAACCGAGTGGAAACGAGCTGAATTGAAGCGATTCGAGCCAAATCGAGCTGAATCGAGCTGATGTTGCGGAATCGAGCCGACTCAAGCGTGATGGTGTCCGGTCGCATCGAAATGCTTTGAATCGAATCAAATGGAATCGATTAGAATAGGTTAGGGTAGGGTAGTTTATGATAGGAAGACTAGGGTAGATGCAAGTAGACTACATTAGAGTAGACAAGAGAAGGCTAGAGTAGAAGCCTAGACTAGTAAGCTGGACTAGTCAGCTAGACTAGTGGCATAGAGCAGTAGCCTAGACAACTAGTCTTGAATAGTACCCTAAGTCAGTAATCTGAACGAGTACCCTTGCCTGAACTCTTAGCCTAATCTAGTACCCTTGCCTTAACCAGTAGTCTTAACAAGTACCCTTGCCTTAACCAGTAGTCTTCACTAGTACCCTTGCCTTCACTAGTAGTACATCCTTAATAAGTAGCCTGAACTGGTACGCTTGCCTTAACCAGTACCCTCAACAAGTACCCATGCCTTAACTAGTAGCCTGGCCTTAACTAGTGCCCTTGCATAACTAGTACCCTGTCCTTAACTAGTAGCCTGAATTAGTACACTTGCCTTAAGGAGTACCCTTGCCCGAACTACTCCCCTTAATTAGGACCCTTATTGAGTAACCCTAAGTAGTAGAGTATGGTACGGTGGGGTAGCATAGGGTAGGGAAGCATACGGTGGAACAGAGAAAATAGAAGGAAATAGAATAGAACAGCATAGGTCAGGGTAGGTTAGCTTAGTGCAGGGTATGGTAGAGTAGCATAGGATGGAATAGAGAAAATAGAAAAGGAGACTAGAAAAGAGCAGACTAGATTAGGATAGGCTAGGGTGGGGGAGGGTTTTGTAGAATACAGTAGTGTAGAATGGAATAGAATGGTGTGGAATGGAGTCAAATGGATTCAAACAGAGATGAATAGAGTAGAAAAGAGTTGAATAGAGCCGAATAACGCTGAATAGGACCACATATGATCAAAATGAGCCGAATCGAGTCGAGTCGACCAGATTCGGGATGAATGGAGCCTAGTGGAGCTGAAATGAGCCAAATAGAGACAATCTGAACCCAGCAAAATCAAGCCAAAACACACTTAATTGCATCCTATTGCATCGGATCTCGTCGAATTCCATCAAATCCCACCAAAACGCATCAAATCTCGCGGAATCTCACCGAATCCCATCGAATTGTCTCAAATCGGGTCGAATGGTGTCAAACTGAATGGAATCGAATTAAATTGAATAGATTGGAGTAGTGTAGGTTAGACTGGGATTCAGTAGGGAAGGGCACAGAAGAATAGAATAGAGTAGAACAGAAGAGAATACCAAGAGTAGAATGGAGTAGAGTTGAGTAGAGTGGAATAGTCAGAGTCGGGTAGTGCAGAATATAGATGAATAGATCCAATTCAAGCCGAATCGATTCGAATGGAGAGGAAAGGAGACAAATCGTGATGAATCGAATCGATTAGAATAGATTAGAGTAGGGTAGGGTAGAACAGAATAGAATAGAGTAGAAAAGAGTAGAATGGTGTGGAAGGGAGTTGAATGGAGCCAAATAGAGACAAATAAAGTAGAAAGGGTTGAGTAGAGCTGAACAGGGCTGAATAAGGTTCACTCGAGCCTATTATGCTGAATTGAGCAGAATCGAGACGAATTGCAACAATTCAAGCCAAATAGAGCTAAATCGAGCCGATTCAAGCCTAATCACATGGAATCGCGTCAAAATGCGTTGAATCGAATAGATTAGAGTAGAGGAGGGTACGGCAGGAGAGGCTAGACTACAACACAACAGAACACAATAGAAAGAAGAGAATAGAATTAAGTAGAGTCGGGTCCAGTAGAATAGAGTCAAATTGAGTTGAAGAGAGCCGAAAAGAGCCAAACAGAGCTGAATACAGCCGAATTGACCAAATTCAAGGTGAATCGAGATGAATCATGTCGAGTCGTTTGAAACGTGTCGAATCAAATCAAATAGATTAGTGTGGGGAAGGTAAGGTTAGGGTAGGGAAGAGAAGAATAGAATAGAGTAGAATACAACAGAACAGAAAGAATCGAGTAGACTAGAGTCAAATAGAGTCGAATACTGCCAAAAAGAGCCGAATAGAGTGGAAAAGAGCCGAATAGAACCGAATCGAGTTTAATGGAGCAGAAAGGAGATGAATCGAGCCGATATGACCCGAATCAGGTCGAATCCCATTCAAGTGTGTCGAATAGCATAGAACAGATTACACTAGGCTAAGTTAGGGTAGGGTAGGGTAGAATAGAGTGCAGTAGAACAGAACAGAAGAGAACTGAAAGAATAGGGTCGAGACGAGCAGAGTATAGAAGAGTAGAGTCGAACATTGCCGAATAGAGCCAAATAGAGCCCAAAAGAGCTAAATGGATAGAAACCAAGACAAATCACGCTGAATCCCGTGGAATCGTGCCGTATCGCGTCGAATCCCGTCGAATTGCATTGAATCTGATCAATTCCAATCCAATCAAATAGAATAGACTACAGTAGGGTAGAGTACAATACAATACAGTAGAGAATAGTTTAGGATGAAGTAGAATGATGTAGCATGGAGTCGAGTGGAGTCGAAAAGAGATAATAGAGTTGAGTAGAGTCTAATAGAGCCGAATAGAGCTGAATAGAGCCTATTCGAGCTGACTGGAGCCGAATGGAGCCGATTAGAGCTGAATCGAACCGATTTGAGCCGATTGGGGATGAATGGAGTGGAAAGGAGCCGATTTGAGCCGAATCGCATCGAGATGCGTGGAATCGAATCCAGTAGAATAGATTAGATTAGGGTAGGATGGAATAGAGTAGACTTGAACACAGTACAAGAGAATGGAAAGGATACAATAGAATAGAGTAGGAAAGGGTAGAGCAGAGCAGAATAGTGTAGAGTAGAATAGAGTAGAGTAGAACAGAGTCGAATCAAGCTGAATGGAGACAAAACGAGACAAATCGCGTCGAATGGCGTCGAATCCCATCGAATCAATTACAGTAGGGTATAGTAGAAGAGCGTAGAATGGAGTAGAATGGTGTGCAATGGAATCGAGTAGAGTAGAAAAGAGCTGAAGAGAGCCGAAGAGGGCCAAAGAGGGCCAAATCGAGCTGAATTGAGCGAAATCAAGCCGAATCCAGTGAATCGAGCCTAATGGAGCCAAATCGAGCCTAATCGAGCTGAATCGACACTATTCGAGACAAATGGAGCCGAATGGACATGAATCACACCGATTCGGCCCCTAGTCGCATCAAAATTTCTCGAATTCAATTGAATAGACTAGAGTAGGGGAGGTTCGGGTAGGCTAGAGTAGGGTAGAATAGAGTAGAATAGAATAAAACAGAACAGAACACAACAAAATAGAACAGAACAACACAGAACGAATACAGAAAAGAGTAGGCTAGAGTAGAATAGAGGGGAATAGAGTAGAGTAGAATAGATTTGAACAGAGCCAAATCGAGCCAAATCACGTCGAAATGGGTTGAATCAAATCCAATCAAGTGGATTACAATACCTTAGAGTTGGGTAGCACAGGGTAGGGTAGAATAGAGTAGAATCGTACAGAACAGAGTAGAAACAATACAATAGAGTAGAGAAGAGTAGAATAGAGCTGAATAGAGCCAAATGCAGACAAAATGAGAGGAATCGTGTAGAAGCAAGTAGAGTAAATTAGAGTGGTGTTGTGTAGGGTAGAGCAGAATAGTGTAGAATAGTGTGGAATGAATAGAATGGAGTAGAATGGAGTCAAATAGAAACGAATAGAGTAGAAAAGAGTCGAATAGAGCAGAATAGGGCCGAAGAAGGCCAAATCGAGCAGATTCGAAGCGATTCAAGCCAAAACAAGCTGAATGGAGCCTAACTGAGCCGAATAGAGCCAAATCGAGCCGAATCGAGCCGATTCAAGCTTCATCGCCTCGAATCGCGTTCAACGCGTCAAATCCAATCGAGACGTATAGATTAGAGAAGGGGAGGGGAGGGGAGGGGAGAATAGAACAGAGTAGAGTGGAATAGAAGAGATTAGAACAGAATAGAAGGAATAGAATCGAGTAGAATAGAGTGGAAAAGAGTAGAGTCGAATACAGTCAAATAGAGCCGAATAAGCTGAATAGAGACGAATGGAGCTGAATACAGCCGAAAAGAGCTGTATACTGCCGAATGACACCTAATCGAGTGGAATCAAGCAGAATCACACTAACTGTCACCGAACAGCGTCGAATCGAATCAGGTCGAATCGAGTCGAGTCACATCGTTTTGAATCAAACAAGGTCAAATCGCTTCATATCGTGTCGAATCCCATCGAATCACGTCGAATAACTTCGAATTGCGTCAAACCTCAGAGAATCCTACTGAACCACGTCGAGTCGCATGGAATCTCATCAAATCCCTTCAGATCTTGCCGAATCCAGTCAAGTCCTATCAAATCGCTTTGCACGGAATCGAATTGAATCCAATAGATTAAAGTAGGGAAGGTTCGGGTGGGGTGCCGTTGGGTCGGGTAGGGTAGAAGAGAATAGAGTACAACAGAATAGGGGAGAATAGAGCAGAACAGAAAGAATACAACAGAATAGAATAGAGTCAAAGACAGAGAACATAGCCGAATTGAGCCGAGTGGAGACAAAACGAGACGAATCACGTCCGGTTGCTTCGAATCGCGTCAAATCAAATCGAATCGATTAGAAGAGATTAGGGTAGGGAAGGGTAGAATAGAAGAGAGGAAAATAGTGAGGAATGGAGTTGAACGGAGTCCAATAGAGACGGATAGATATGAATAGAGTACAAAAGAGTCGAATAGAGCAGAATAGGGCCGAATAGGCCCAAATAAGGCCTAATGGAGCAGAATCCAGCAGAATCGATGGAATTCGAGCCTAATCGAGCCGAATGGAGTGAAATGGAGCCAAGTCGAGCCGAATAGAGCCGATTCGAACTGAATCGAGCTGATTCAAGCCTAATCGCGTCAAATCGCGTGGAAATACGTCACATCGAAACTAATCAAATAGATTAAGGAAGGGTAGGGTAGGGGCGGGTGGGTAGAATAGAACAGAATAGTACAGAATAGAATATAGTACAGTAGGGTAGAGTAGAGAGAGTAAAGCAGACAAGAGTAGAGCAGAGTAGAATTGAGTCAAATAGAGTCAAAGAGTGCAGGATATACCTGAATAGAGCCAATTCTGGCCGAATCGAGTCAAATGGAAACAAAACGAGATGAATCACACCAAATTGCTTCGAATCGCATCCAATCGAATAGAGTATCGTAGGGTAGAGTAGAACAGAATAGAGTAGAATTGCATAGAATGGAGAAGAGTGGAGTCAAATGGAGTCGAAAAGAGACAAATAGAGTAGAAAAGAGTCGAGTCAAGCCAAATAGGGCCGAATAAGGCTGAACCGAGTGGAAATGAGCTGAATTGACGCGATTCGAGCCAAATCGAGCTGAATCGAGCTGATGTTGCAGAATCGAGCCGACTCAAGCGTGATGGTGTCCGGTCGCATCGAAATGCTTTGAATCGAATCAAATGGAATCGATTAGAATAGGTTAGGGTAGGGTAGTTTATGATAGGAAGACTAGGGTAGATGCAAGTAGACTACATTAGAGTAGACAAGAGAAGGCTAGAGTAGAAGCCTAGACTAGTAAGCTGGACTAGTCAGCTAGACTAGTGGCATAGAGCAGTAGCCTAGACAACTAGTCTTGAATAGTACCCTAAGTCAGTAATCTGAACGAGTACCCTTGCCTGAACTCTTAGCCTAATCTAGTACCCTTGCCTTAACTAGTAGTCCTAACAAGTACCCTTGGCTTAACCAGTAGTCTTCACTAGTACCCTTGCCTTCACTAGTAGTATGTCCTTAACAAGTAGCCTGAACTGGTACCCTTGCCTTAACCAGTACCCTCAACAAGTACCCATGCCTTAACTAGTAGCCTGGCCTTAACTAGTGCCCTTGCATAACTAGTACCCTGTCCTTAACTAGTAGCCTGAATTAGTACACTTGCCTTAAGGAGTACCCTTGCCCGAACTACTCCCCTTAATTAGGACCCTTATTGAGTAACCCTAAGTAGTAGAGTATGGTACGGTGGGGTAGCATAGGGTAGGGAAGCATACGGTGGAACAGAGAAAATAGAAGGAAATAGAATAGAACAGCATAGGTCAGGGTAGGTTACCTTAGTGCAGGGTATGGTAGAGTAGCATAGGATGGAATCGAGAAAATAGAAAAGGAGACTAGAAAAGAGCAGACTAGATTAGGATAGGCTAGGGTGGGGGAGGGTTTTGTAGAATACAGTAGTGTAGAATGGAATAGAATGGTGTGGAATGGAGTCAAATGGATTCAAACAGAGATGAATAGAGTAGAAAAGAGTTGAATAGAGCCGAATAACGCTGAATAGGACCACATATGACCAAAATGAGCCGAATTGAGTCGAGTCGACCAGATTCGGGATGAATGGAGCCTAGTGGAGCTGAAATGAGCCAAATAGAGACAAACTGAACCCAGCAAAATCAAGCCAAAACACACTTAATTGCATCCTATTGCATCGGATCTCGTCGAATTCCATCAAATCCCACCAAAACGCATCAAATCTCGCGGAATCTCACCGAATCCCATCGAATTGTCTCAAATCGGGTCGAATGGTGTCAAACTGAATGGAATCGAATTAAATTGAATAGATTAGAGTAGTGTAGGTTAGACTGGGATTCAGTAGGGAAGGGCACAGAAGAATAGAATAGAGTAGAACAGAAGAGAATACCAAGAGTAGAATGGAGTAGAGTTGAGTAGAGTGGAATAGTCAGAGTCGGGTAGTGCAGAATATAGATGAATAGATCCAATTCAAGGCGAATCGATTCGAATGGAGAGGAAAGGAGACAAATCGTGATGAATCGAATCGATTAGAATAGATTAGAGTAGGGTAGGGTAGAACAGAATAGAATAGAGTAGAAAAGAGTAGAATGGTGTGGAAGGGAGTTGAATGGAGCCAAATAGAGACAAATAAAGTAGAAAGGGTTGAGTAGAGCTGAACAGGGCTGAATAAGGTTCACTCGAGCCTATTATGCTGAATTGAGCAGAATCGAGACGAATTGCAACAATTCAAGCCAAATAGAGCTAAATCGAGCCGATTCAAGCCTAATCACATGGAATCGCGTCAAAATGCGTTGAATCGAATAGATTAGAGTAGAGGAGGGTACGGCAGGAGAGGCTAGACTACAACACAACAGAACACAATAGAAAGAAGAGAATAGAATTAAGTAGAGTCGGGTCCAGTAGAATAGAGTCAAATTGAGTTGAAGAGAGCTGAAAAGAGCCAAACAGAGCTGAATACAGCCGAATTGACCAAATTCAAGGTGAATCGAGATGAATCATGTCGAGTCGTTTGAAACGTGTCGAATCAAATCAAATAGATTAGTGTGGGGAAGGTAAGGCTACGGTAGGGTAGAGAAGAATAGAATAGAGTAGAATAGAACAGAACAGAAAGAATCGAGTAGACTAGAGTCAAATAGAGTCGAATACTGCCAAAAAGAGCCGAATAGAGTGGAAAAGAGCCGAATAGAACCGAATCGAGTTTAATGGAGCAGAAAGGAGATGAATCGAGCCGATATGACCCGAATCAGGTCGAATCCCATTCAAGTGTGTCGAATAGCATAGAACAGATTACACTAGGCTAAGTTAGGGTAGGGTAGGGTAGAATAGAGTGCAGTAGAACAGAACAGAAGAGAACTGAAAGAATAGGGTCGAGACGAGCAGAGTATAGAAGAGTAGAGTAGAGCAGAGTCGAACATTGCCGAATAGAGCGAAATAGAGCCCAAAAGAGCTAAATGGATAGAAACCAAGACGAATCACGCCGAATCCCGTGGAATCGTGCCGTATCGCGTCGAATCCCGTCGAATTGCATTGAATCTGAGCAATTCCAATCCATCCAATCCTATCCAATCCAATCCATTAGAATAGACTAGAGTAGGGTAGAGTACAATACAATACAGTAGAGAATAGTTTAGGATGGAGTAGAATGGTGTAGCATGGAGTCGAGTGGAGTCGAAAAGAGATAATAGAGTTGAGTAGAGTCTAATAGAGCCGAATAGAGCTGAATAGAGCCTATTCGAGCTGACTGGAGCCGAATGGAGCCGATTAGAGCTGAATCGAACCGATTTGAGCCGATTGGGGATGAATGGAGTGGAAAGGAGCCGATTTGAGCCGAATCGCATCGAGATGCGTGGAATCGAATCCAGTAGAATAGATTAAATTAGGGTAGGATGGAATAAAGTAGACTTGAACACAGTAGAAGAGAATGGAAAGGATACAATAGAATAGAGTAGAAAAGGGTAGAGCAGAGCAGAATAGTGTAGAGTAGAATAGAGTAGAACAGAGTCGAATCAAGCTGAATGGAGACGAAACGAGACAAATCGCGTCGAAAGGCGTCGAATCCCATCGAATCAATTACAGTAGGGTATAGTAGAAGAGCGTAGAATGGAGTAGAATGGTGTGCAATGGAATCGAGTAGAGTAGAAAAGAGCTGAAGAGAGCCGAAGAGGGCCAAAGAGGGCCAAATTGAGCTGAATTGAGCGAAATCAAGCCGAATCCAGTGAATCGAGCCTAATGGAGCCAAATCGAGCCTAATCGAGCTGAATCGACACTATTCGAGACAAATGGAGCCGAATGGACATGAATCACACCGATTCGGCCCCTAGTCGCGTCAAAATTTCTCGAATTCAATTGAATAGACTAGAGTAGGGGAGGTTCGGGTAGGCTAGAGTAGGGTAGAATAGAGTAGAATAGAATAAAACAGAACAGAACACAACAAAATAGAACAGAACAACACAGAACGAATACAGAAAAGAGTAGGCTAGAGTAGAATAGAGGGGAATAGAGTAGAGTAGAATAGATTTGAACAGAGCCAAATCGAGCCGAATCACGTCGAAATGGGTTGAATCAAATCCAATCAAGTGGATTACAATACCTTAGAGTTGGGTAGCACAGGGTAGGGTAGAATAGAGTAGAATCGTACAGAACAGAGTAGAAACAATACAATAGAGTAGAGAAGAGTAGAATAGAGCTGAATAGAGCCAAATGCAGACAAAATGAGAGGAATCGTGTAGAAGCAAGTAGAGTAAATTAGAGTGGTGTTGGGTAGGGTAGAGCAGAATAGAGTAGAATAGTGTGGAATGAATAGAATGGAGTAGAATGGAGTCAAATAGAAACGAATAGAGTAGAAAAGAGTCGAATAGAGCAGAATGGGGCAGAAGAAGGCCAAATCGAGCAGATTCGAAGCGATTCAAGCCAAAACAAGCTGAATGGAGCCTAACTGAGCCGAATAGAGCCAAATCGAGCCGAATCGAGCCGATTCAAGCTTCATCGCCTCGAATCGCGTTCAACGCGTCAAATCCAATCGAGACGTATAGATTAGAGAAGGGGAGGGTAGGGGAGGGTAGAATAGAACAGAGTAGAGTGGAATAGAGAGATTAGAACAGAATAGAAGGAATAGAATCGAGTAGAATAGAGTGGAAAAGAGTAGAGTCGAATACAGTCAAATAGAGCCGAATAAGCTGAATAGAGACGAATGGAGCTGAATACAGCCGAAAAGAGCTGTATACTGCCGAATCACACCTAATCGAGTGGAATCAAGCAGAATCGCACTAACTGTCACCGAACAGCGTCGAATCGAATCAGGTCGAATCGAGTCGAGTCACATCGTTTTGAATCAAACAAGGTCAAATCGCTTCATATCGTGTCGAATCCCATCGAATCACGTCGAATAACTTCGAATTGCGTCAAACCTCAGAGAATCCTACTGAACCACGTCGAGTCGCATGGAATCTCATCAAATCCCTTCAGATCTTGCCGAATCCAGTCAAGTCCTATCAAATCGCTTTGCACGGAATCGAATTGAATCCAATAGATTAAAGTAGGGTAGGTTCGGGTGGGGTGCCGTTGGGTCGGGTAGGGTAGAATAGAATAGAGTACAACAGAATAGGAGAGAATAGAGCAGAACAGAAAGAATACAACAGAATAGAATAGAGTCAAAGAGAGAGAACATAGCCGAATTGAGCCGAGTGGAGACAAAACGAGACGAATCACGTCCGGTTGCTTCGAATCGCGTCAAATCAAATCGAATCGATTAGAAGAGATTAGGGTAGGGAAGGGTAGAATAGAAGAGAGGAAAATAGTGCGGAATGGAGTAGAACGGAGTCCAATAGAGACGGATAGATATGAATAGAGTACAAAAGAGTCTAATAGAGCAGAATAGGGCCGAATAGGCCCAAATAAGGCCTAATGGAGCAGAATCCAGCAGAATCGATGGAATTCGAGCCTAATCGAGCCGAATGGAGTGAAATGGAGCCAAGTCGAGCCGAATAGAGCCGATTCGAACTGAATCGAGCTGATTCAAGCCTAATCGCGTCAAATCGCGTGGAAATACGTCACATCGAATCTAATCAAATAGATTAGGGAAGGGTAGGGGAGGGGCGGGTGGGTAGAATAGAACAGAATAGTACAGAATAGAATATAGTACAGTAGGGTAGAGTAGAGAGAGTAAAGCAGACAAGAGTAGAGCAGAGTAGAATTGAGTCAAATAGAGTCAAAGAGTGCAGGATATAGCTGAATAGAGCCAATTCTGGCCGAATCGAGTCAAATGGAAACAAAACGAGATGAATCACACCAAATTGCTTCGAATCGCATCCAATCGAATAGAGTATCGTAGGGTAGAGTAGAACAGAATAGAGTAGAATTGCATAGAATGGAGAAGAGTGGAGTCAAATGGAGTCGAAAAGAGACAAATAGAGTAGAAAAGAGTCGAGTCGAGCCAAATAGGGCCGAATAAGGCTGAACCGAGTGGAAACGAGCTGAATTGAAGCGATTCGAGCCAAATCGAGCTGAATCGAGCTGATGTTGCGGAATCGAGCCGACTCAAGCGTGATGGTGTCCGGTCGCATCGAAATGCTTTGAATCGAATCAAATGGAATCGATTAGAATAGGTTAGGGTAGGGTAGTTTATGATAGGAAGACTAGGGTAGATGCAAGTAGACTACATTAGAGTAGACAAGAGAAGGCTAGAGTAGAAGCCTAGACTAGTAAGCTGGACTAGTCAGCTAGACTAGTGGCATAGAGCAGTAGCCTAGACAACTAGTCTTGAATAGTACCCTAAGTCAGTAATCTGAACGAGTACCCTTGCCTGAACTCTTAGCCTAATCTAGTACCCTTGCCTTAACCAGTAGTCTTAACAAGTACCCTTGCCTTAACCAGTAGTCTTCACTAGTACCCTTGCCTTCACTAGTAGTACATCCTTAATAAGTAGCCTGAACTGGTACGCTTGCCTTAACCAGTACCCTCAACAAGTACCCATGCCTTAACTAGTAGCCTGGCCTTAACTAGTGCCCTTGCATAACTAGTACCCTGTCCTTAACTAGTAGCCTGAATTAGTACACTTGCCTTAAGGAGTACCCTTGCCCGAACTACTCCCCTTAATTAGGACCCTTATTGAGTAACCCTAAGTAGTAGAGTATGGTACGGTGGGGTAGCATAGGGTAGGGAAGCATACGGTGGAACAGAGAAAATAGAAGGAAATAGAATAGAACAGCATAGGTCAGGGTAGGTTAGCTTAGTGCAGGGTATGGTAGAGTAGCATAGGATGGAATAGAGAAAATAGAAAAGGAGACTAGAAAAGAGCAGACTAGATTAGGATAGGCTAGGGTGGGGGAGGGTTTTGTAGAATACAGTAGTGTAGAATGGAATAGAATGGTGTGGAATGGAGTCAAATGGATTCAAACAGAGATGAATAGAGTAGAAAAGAGTTGAATAGAGCCGAATAACGCTGAATAGGACCACATATGATCAAAATGAGCCGAATCGAGTCGAGTCGACCAGATTCGGGATGAATGGAGCCTAGTGGAGCTGAAATGAGCCAAATAGAGACAATCTGAACCCAGCAAAATCAAGCCAAAACACACTTAATTGCATCCTATTGCATCGGATCTCGTCGAATTCCATCAAATCCCACCAAAACGCATCAAATCTCGCGGAATCTCACCGAATCCCATCGAATTGTCTCAAATCGGGTCGAATGGTGTCAAACTGAATGGAATCGAATTAAATTGAATAGATTGGAGTAGTGTAGGTTAGACTGGGATTCAGTAGGGAAGGGCACAGAAGAATAGAATAGAGTAGAACAGAAGAGAATACCAAGAGTAGAATGGAGTAGAGTTGAGTAGAGTGGAATAGTCAGAGTCGGGTAGTGCAGAATATAGATGAATAGATCCAATTCAAGCCGAATCGATTCGAATGGAGAGGAAAGGAGACAAATCGTGATGAATCGAATCGATTAGAATAGATTAGAGTAGGGTAGGGTAGAACAGAATAGAATAGAGTAGAAAAGAGTAGAATGGTGTGGAAGGGAGTTGAATGGAGCCAAATAGAGACAAATAAAGTAGAAAGGGTTGAGTAGAGCTGAACAGGGCTGAATAAGGTTCACTCGAGCCTATTATGCTGAATTGAGCAGAATCGAGACGAATTGCAACAATTCAAGCCAAATAGAGCTAAATCGAGCCGATTCAAGCCTAATCACATGGAATCGCGTCAAAATGCGTTGAATCGAATAGATTAGAGTAGAGGAGGGTACGGCAGGAGAGGCTAGACTACAACACAACAGAACACAATAGAAAGAAGAGAATAGAATTAAGTAGAGTCGGGTCCAGTAGAATAGAGTCAAATTGAGTTGAAGAGAGCCGAAAAGAGCCAAACAGAGCTGAATACAGCCGAATTGACCAAATTCAAGGTGAATCGAGATGAATCATGTCGAGTCGTTTGAAACGTGTCGAATCGAATCAAATAGATTAGTGTGGGGAAGGTAAGGTTAGGGTAGGGAAGAGAAGAATAGAATAGAGTAGAATAGAACAGAACAGAAAGAATCGAGTAGACTAGAGTCAAATAGAGTCGAATACTGCCAAAAAGAGCCGAATAGAGTGGAAAAGAGCCGAATAGAACAGAATCGAGTTTAATGGAGCAGAAAGGAGATGAATCGAGCCGATATGACCCGAATCAGGTCGAATCCCATTCAAGTGTGTCGAATAGCATAGAACAGATTACACTAGGCTAAGTTAGGGTAGGGTAGGGTAGAATAGAGTGCAGTAGAACAGAACAGAAGAGTACTGAAAGAATAGGGTCGAGACGAGCAGAGTATAGAAGAGTAGAGTCGAACATTGCCGAATAGAGCCAAATAGAGCCCAAAAGAGCTAAATGGATAGAAACCAAGACAAATCACGCTGAATCCCGTGGAATCGTGCCGTATCGCGTCGAATCCCGTCGAATTGCATTGAATCTGATCAATTCCAATCCAATCAAATAGAATAGACTACAGTAGGGTAGAGTACAATACAATACAGTAGAGAATAGTTTAGGATGGAGTAGAATGATGTAGCATGGAGTCGAGTGGAGTCGAAAAGAGATAATAGAGTTGAGTAGAGTCTAATAGAGCCGAATAGAGCTGAATAGAGCCTATTCGAGCTGACTGGAGCCGAATGGAGCCGATTAGAGCTGAATCGAACCGATTTGAGCCGATTGGGGATGAATGGAGTGGAAAGGAGCCGATTTGAGCCGAATCGCATCGAGATGCGTGGAATCGAATCCAGTAGAATAGATTAGATTAGGGTAGGATGGAATAGAGTAGACTTGAACACAGTACAAGAGAATGGAAAGGATACAATAGAATAGAGTAGAAAAGGGTAGAGCAGAGCAGAATAGTGTAGAGTAGAATAGAGTAGAACAGAGTCGAATCAAGCTGAATGGAGACGAAACGAGACAAATCGCGTCGAAAGGCGTCGAATCCCATCGAATCAATTACAGTAGGGTATAGTAGAAGAGCGTAGAATGGAGTAGAATGGTGTGCAATGGAATCGAGTAGAGTAGAAAAGAGCTGAAGAGAGCCGAAGAGGGCCAAAGAGGGCCAAATTGAGCTGAATTGAGCGAAATCAAGCCGAATCCAGTGAATCGAGCCTAATGGAGCCAAATCGAGCCTAATCGAGCTGAATCGACACTATTCGAGACAAATGGAGCCGAATGGACATGAATCACACCGATTCGGCCCCTAGTCGCGTCAAAATTTCTCGAATTCAATTGAATAGACTAGAGTAGGGGAGGTTCGGGTAGGCTAGAGTAGGGTAGAATAGAGTAGAATAGAATAAAACAGAACAGAACACAACAAAATAGAACAGAACAACACAGAACGAATACAGAAAAGAGTAGGCTAGAGTAGAATAGAGGGGAATAGAGTAGAGTAGAATAGATTTGAACAGAGCCAAATCAAGCCGAATCACGTCGAAATGGGTTGAATCAAATCCAATCAAGTGGATTACAATACCTTAGAGTTGGGTAGCACAGGGTAGGGTAGAATAGAGTAGAATCGTACAGAACAGAGTAGAAACAATACAATAGAGTAGAGAAGAGTAGAATAGAGCTGAATAGAGCCAAATGCAGACAAAATGAGAGGAATCGTGTAGAAGCAAGTAGAGTAAATTAGAGTGGTGTTGGGTAGGGTAGAGCAGAATAGAGTAGAATAGTGTGGAATGAATAGAATGGAGTAGAATGGAGTCAAATAGAAACGAATAGAGTAGAAAAGAGTCGAATAGAGCAGAATGGGGCAGAAGAAGGCCAAATCGAGCAGATTCGAAGCGATTCAAGCCAAAACAAGCTGAATGGAGCCTAACTGAGCCGAATAGAGCCAAATCGAGCCGAATCGAGCCGATTCAAGCTTCATCGCCTCGAATCGCGTTCAACGCATCAAATCCAATCGAGACGTATAGATTAGAGAAGGGGAGGGTAGGGGAGGGTAGAATAGAACAGAGTAGAGTGGAATAGAGAGATTAGAACAGAATAGAAGGAATAGAATCGAGTAGAATAGAGTGGAAAAGAGTAGAGTCGAATACAGTCAAATAGAGCCGAATAAGCTGAATAGAGACGAATGGAGCTGAATACAGCCGAAAAGAGCTGTATACTGCCGAATCACACCTAATCGAGTGGAATCAAGCAGAATCGCACTAACTGTCACCGAACAGCGTCGAATCGAATCAGGTCGAATCGAGTCGAGTCACATCGTTTTGAATCAAACAAGGTCAAATCGCTTCATATCGTGTCGAATCCCATCGAATCACGTCGAATAACTTCGAATTGCGTCAAACCTCAGAGAATCCTACTGAACCACGTCGAGTCGCATGGAATCTCATCAAATCCCTTCAGATCTTGCCGAATCCAGTCAAGTCCTATCAAATCGCTTTGCACGGAATCGAATTGAATCCAATAGATTAAAGTAGGGTAGGTTCGGGTGGGGTGCCGTTGGGTCGGGTAGGGTAGAATAGAATAGAGTACAACAGAATAGGAGAGAATAGAGCAGAACAGAAAGAATACAACAGAATAGAATAGAGTCAAAGAGAGAGAACATAGCCGAATTGAGCCGAGTGGAGACAAAACGAGACGAATCACGTCCGGTTGCTTCGAATCGCGTCAAATCAAATCGAATCGATTAGAAGAGATTAGGGTAGGGAAGGGTAGAATAGAAGAGAGGAAAATAGTGCGGAATGGAGTAGAACGGAGTCCAATAGAGACGGATAGATATGAATAGAGTACAAAAGAGTCTAATAGAGCAGAATAGGGCCGAATAGGCCCAAATAAGGCCTAATGGAGCAGAATCCAGCAGAATCGATGGAATTCGAGCCTAATCGAGCCGAATGGAGTGAAATGGAGCCAAGTCGAGCCGAATAGAGCCGATTCGAACTGAATCGAGCTGATTCAAGCCTAATCGCGTCAAATCGCGTGGAAATATGTCACATCGAATCTAATCAAATAGATTAGGGAAGGGTAGGGGAGGGGCGGGTGGGTAGAATAGAACAGAATAGTACAGAATAGAATATAGTACAGTAGGGTAGAGTAGAGAGAGTAAAGCAGACAAGAGTAGAGCAGAGTAGAATTGAGTCAAATAGAGTCAAAGAGTGCAGGATATAGCTGAATAGAGCCAATTCTGGCCGAATCGAGTCAAATGGAAACAAAACGAGATGAATCACACCAAATTGCTTCGAATCGCATCCAATCGAATAGAGTATCGTAGGGTAGAGTAGAACAGAATAGAGTAGAATTGCATAGAATGGAGAAGAGTGGAGTCAAATGGAGTCGAAAAGAGACAAATAGAGTAGAAAAGAGTCGAGTCGAGCCAAATAGGGCCGAATAAGGCTGAACCGAGTGGAAACGAGCTGAATTGAAGCGATTCGAGCCAAATCGAGCTGAATCGAGCTGATGTTGCGGAATCGAGCCGACTCAAGCGTGATGGTGTCCGGTCGCATCGAAATGCTTTGAATCGAATCAAATGGAATCGATTAGAATAGGTTAGGGTAGGGTAGTTTATGATAGGAAGACTAGGGTAGATGCAAGTAGACTACATTAGAGTAGACAAGAGAAGGCTAGAGTAGAAGCCTAGACTAGTAAGCTGGACTAGTCAGCTAGACTAGTGGCATAGAGCAGTAGCCTAGACAACTAGTCTTGAATAGTACCCTAAGTCAGTAATCTGAACGAGTACCCTTGCCTGAACTCTTAGCCTAATCTAGTACCCTTGCCTTAACCAGTAGTCTTAACAAGTACCCTTGCCTTAACCAGTAGTCTTCACTAGTACCCTTGCCTTCACTAGTAGTACATCCTTAATAAGTAGCCTGAACTGGTACGCTTGCCTTAACCAGTACCCTCAACAAGTACCCATGCCTTAACTAGTAGCCTGGCCTTAACTAGTGCCCTTGCATAACTAGTACCCTGTCCTTAACTAGTAGCCTGAATTAGTACACTTGCCTTAAGGAGTACCCTTGCCCGAACTACTCCCCTTAATTAGGACCCTTATTGAGTAACCCTAAGTAGTAGAGTATGGTACGGTGGGGTAGCATAGGGTAGGGAAGCATACGGTGGAACAGAGAAAATAGAAGGAAATAGAATAGAACAGCATAGGTCAGGGTAGGTTAGCTTAGTGCAGGGTATGGTAGAGTAGCATAGGATGGAATAGAGAAAATAGAAAAGGAGACTAGAAAAGAGCAGACTAGATTAGGATAGGCTAGGGTGGGGGAGGGTTTTGTAGAATACAGTAGTGTAGAATGGAATAGAATGGTGTGGAATGGAGTCAAATGGATTCAAACAGAGATGAATAGAGTAGAAAAGAGTTGAATAGAGCCGAATAACGCTGAATAGGACCACATATGATCAAAATGAGCCGAATCGAGTCGAGTCGACCAGATTCGGGATGAATGGAGCCTAGTGGAGCTGAAATGAGCCAAATAGAGACAATCTGAACCCAGCAAAATCGAGCCAAAACACACTTAATTGCATCCTATTGCATCGGATCTCGTCGAATTCCATCAAATCCCACCAAAACGCATCAAATCTCGCGGAATCTCACCGAATCCCATCGAATTGTCTCAAATCGGGTCGAATGGTGTCAAACTGAATGGAATCGAATTAAATTGAATAGATTGGAGTAGTGTAGGTTAGACTGGGATTCAGTAGGGAAGGGCACAGAAGAATAGAATAGAGTAGAACAGAAGAGAATACCAAGAGTAGAATGGAGTAGAGTTGAGTAGAGTGGAATAGTCAGAGTCGGGTAGTGCAGAATATAGATGAATAGATCCAATTCAAGCCGAATCGATTCGAATGGAGAGGAAAGGAGACAAATCGTGATGAATCGAATCGATTAGAATAGATTAGAGTAGGGTAGGGTAGAACAGAATAGAATAGAGTAGAAAAGAGTAGAATGGTGTGGAAGGGAGTTGAATGGAGCCAAATAGAGACAAATAAAGTAGAAAGGGTTGAGTAGAGCTGAACAGGGCTGAATAAGGTTCACTCGAGCCTATTATGCTGAATTGAGCAGAATCGAGACGAATTGCAACAATTCAAGCCAAATAGAGCTAAATCGAGCCGATTCAAGCCTAATCACATGGAATCGCGTCAAAATGCGTTGAATCGAATAGATTAGAGTAGAGGAGGGTACGGCAGGAGAGGCTAGACTACAACACAACAGAACACAATAGAAAGAAGAGAATAGAATTAAGTAGAGTCGGGTCCAGTAGAATAGAGTCAAATTGAGTTGAAGAGAGCCGAAAAGAGCCAAACAGAGCTGAATACAGCCGAATTGACCAAATTCAAGGTGAATCGAGATGAATCATGTCGAGTCGTTTGAAACGTGTCGAATCGAATCAAATAGATTAGTGTGGGGAAGGTAAGGTTAGGGTAGGGAAGAGAAGAATAGAATAGAGTAGAATACAACAGAACAGAAAGAATCGAGTAGACTAGAGTCAAATAGAGTCGAATACTGCCAAAAAGAGCCGAATAGAGTGGAAAAGAGCCGAATAGAACCGAATCGAGTTTAATGGAGCAGAAAGGAGATGAATCGAGCCGATATGACCCGAATCAGGTCGAATCCCATTCAAGTGTGTCGAATAGCATAGAACAGATTACACTAGGCTAAGTTAGGGTAGGGTAGGGTAGAATAGAGTGCAGTAGAACAGAACAGAAGAGAACTGAAAGAATAGGGTCGAGACGAGCAGAGTATAGAAGAGTAGAGTCGAACATTGCCGAATAGAGCCAAATAGAGCCCAAAAGAGCTAAATGGATAGAAACCAAGACAAATCACGCTGAATCCCGTGGAATCGTGCCGTATCGCGTCGAATCCCGTCGAATTGCATTGAATCTGATCAATTCCAATCCAATCAAATAGAATAGACTACAGTAGGGTAGAGTACAATACAATACAGTAGAGAATAGTTTAGGATGAAGTAGAATGATGTAGCATGGAGTCGAGTGGAGTCGAAAAGAGATAATAGAGTTGAGTAGAGTCTAATAGAGCCGAATAGAGCTGAATAGAGCCTATTCGAGCTGACTGGAGCCGAATGGAGCCGATTAGAGCTGAATCGAACCGATTTGAGCCGATTGGGGATGAATGGAGTGGAAAGGAGCCGATTTGAGCCGAATCGCATCGAGATGCGTGGAATCGAATCCAGTAGAATAGATTAGATTAGGGTAGGATGGAATAGAGTAGACTTGAACACAGTACAAGAGAATGGAAAGGATACAATAGAATAGAGTAGGAAAGGGTAGAGCAGAGCAGAATAGTGTAGAGTAGAATAGAGTAGAGTAGAACAGAGTCGAATCAAGCTGAATGGAGACAAAACGAGACAAATCGCGTCGAATGGCGTCGAATCCCATCGAATCAATTACAGTAGGGTATAGTAGAAGAGCGTAGAATGGAGTAGAATGGTGTGCAATGGAATCGAGTAGAGTAGAAAAGAGCTGAAGAGAGCCGAAGAGGGCCAAAGAGGGCCAAATCGAGCTGAATTGAGCGAAATCAAGCCGAATCCAGTGAATCGAGCCTAATGGAGCCAAATCGAGCCTAATCGAGCTGAATCGACACTATTCGAGACAAATGGAGCCGAATGGACATGAATCACACCGATTCGGCCCCTAGTCGCATCAAAATTTCTCGAATTCAATTGAATAGACTAGAGTAGGGGAGGTTCGGGTAGGCTAGAGTAGGGTAGAATAGAGTAGAATAGAATAAAACAGAACAGAACACAACAAAATAGAACAGAACAACACAGAACGAATACAGAAAAGAGTAGGCTAGAGTAGAATAGAGGGGAATAGAGTAGAGTAGAATAGATTTGAACAGAGCCAAATCGAGCCAAATCACGTCGAAATGGGTTGAATCAAATCCAATCAAGTGGATTACAATACCTTAGAGTTGGGTAGCACAGGGTAGGGTAGAATAGAGTAGAATCGTACAGAACAGAGTAGAAACAATACAATAGAGTAGAGAAGAGTAGAATAGAGCTGAATAGAGCCAAATGCAGACAAAATGAGAGGAATCGTGTAGAAGCAAGTAGAGTAAATTAGAGTGGTGTAGTGTAGGGTAGAGCAGAATAGTGTAGAATAGTGTGGAATGAATAGAATGGAGTAGAATGGAGTCAAATAGAAACGAATAGAGTAGAAAAGAGTCGAATAGAGCAGAATAGGGCCGAAGAAGGCCAAATCGAGCAGATTCGAAGCGATTCAAGCCAAAACAAGCTGAATGGAGCCTAACTGAGCCGAATAGAGCCAAATCGAGCCGAATCGAGCCGATTCAAGCTTCATCGCCTCGAATCGCGTTCAACGCGTCAAATCCAATCGAGACGTATAGATTAGAGAAGGGGAGGGGAGGGGAGGGGAGAATAGAACAGAGTAGAGTGGAATAGAAGAGATTAGAACAGAATAGAAGGAATAGAATCGAGTAGAATAGAGTGGAAAAGAGTAGAGTCGAATACAGTCAAATAGAGCCGAATAAGCTGAATAGAGACGAATGGAGCTGAATACAGCCGAAAAGAGCTGTATACTGCCGAATCACACCTAATCGAGTGGAATCAAGCAGAATCACACTAACTGTCACCGAACAGCGTCGAATCGAATCAGGTCGAATCGAGTCGAGTCACATCGTTTTGAATCAAACAAGGTCAAATCGCTTCATATCGTGTCGAATCCCATCGAATCACGTCGAATAACTTCGAATTGCGTCAAACCTCAGAGAATCCTACTGAACCACGTCGAGTCGCATGGAATCTCATCAAATCCCTTCAGATCTTGCCGAATCCAGTCAAGTCCTATCAAATCGCTTTGCACGGAATCGAATTGAATCCAATAGATTAAAGTAGGGAAGGTTCGGGTGGGGTGCCGTTGGGTCGGGTAGGGTAGAATAGAATAGAGTACAACAGAATAGGGGAGAATAGAGCAGAACAGAAAGAATACAACAGAATAGAATAGAGTCAAAGACAGAGAACATAGCCGAATTGAGCCGAGTGGAGACAAAACGAGACGAATCACGTCCGGTTGCTTCGAATCGCGTCAAATCAAATCGAATCGATTAGAAGAGATTAGGGTAGGGAAGGGTAGAATAGAAGAGAGGAAAATAGTGAGGAATGGAGTTGAACGGAGTCCAATAGAGACGGATAGATATGAATAGAGTACAAAAGAGTCGAATAGAGCAGAATAGGGCCGAATAGGCCCAAATAAGGCCTAATGGAGCAGAATCGATGGAATTCGAGCCTAATCGAGCCGAATGGAGTGAAATGGAGCCAAGTCGAGCCGAATAGAGCCGATTCGAACTGAATCGAGCTGATTCAAGCCTAATCGCGTCAAATCGCGTGGAAATACGTCACATCGAAACTAATCAAATAGATTAAGGAAGGGTAGGGTAGGGGCGGGTGGGTAGAATAGAACAGAATAGTACAGAATAGAATATAGTACAGTAGGGTAGAGTAGAGAGAGTAAAGCAGACAAGAGTAGAGCAGAGTAGAATTGAGTCAAATAGAGTCAAAGAGTGCAGGATATACCTGAATAGAGCCAATTCTGGCCGAATCGAGTCAAATGGAAACAAAACGAGATGAATCACACCAAATTGCTTCGAATCGCATCCAATCGAATAGAGTATCGTAGGGTAGAGTAGAACAGAATAGAGTAGAATTGCATAGAATGGAGAAGAGTGGAGTCAAATGGAGTCGAAAAGAGACAAATAGAGTAGAAAAGAGTCGAGTCAAGCCAAATAGGGCCGAATAAGGCTGAACCGAGTGGAAATGAGCTGAATTGACGCGATTCGAGCCAAATCGAGCTGAATCGAGCTGATGTTGCAGAATCGAGCCGACTCAAGCGTGATGGTGTCCGGTCGCATCGAAATGCTTTGAATCGAATCAAATGGAATCGATTAGAATAGGTTAGGGTAGGGTAGTTTATGATAGGAAGACTAGGGTAGATGCAAGTAGACTACATTAGAGTAGACAAGAGAAGGCTAGAGTAGAAGCCTAGACTAGTAAGCTGGACTAGTCAGCTAGACTAGTGGCATAGAGCAGTAGCCTAGACAACTAGTCTTGAATAGTACCCTAAGTCAGTAATCTGAACGAGTACCCTTGCCTGAACTCTTAGCCTAATCTAGTACCCTTGCCTTAACTAGTAGTCCTAACAAGTACCCTTGGCTTAACCAGTAGTCTTCACTAGTACCCTTGCCTTCACTAGTAGTATGTCCTTAACAAGTAGCCTGAACTGGTACCCTTGCCTTAACCAGTACCCTCAACAAGTACCCATGCCTTAACTAGTAGCCTGGCCTTAACTAGTGCCCTTGCATAACTAGTACCCTGTCCTTAACTAGTAGCCTGAATTAGTACACTTGCCTTAAGGAGTACCCTTGCCCGAACTACTCCCCTTAATTAGGACCCTTATTGAGTAACCCTAAGTAGTAGAGTATGGTACGGTGGGGTAGCATAGGGTAGGGAAGCATACGGTGGAACAGAGAAAATAGAAGGAAATAGAATAGAACAGCATAGGTCAGGGTAGGTTACCTTAGTGCAGGGTATGGTAGAGTAGCATAGGATGGAATCGAGAAAATAGAAAAGGAGACTAGAAAAGAGCAGACTAGATTAGGATAGGCTAGGGTGGGGGAGGGTTTTGTAGAATACAGTAGTGTAGAATGGAATAGAATGGTGTGGAATGGAGTCAAATGGATTCAAACAGAGATGAATAGAGTAGAAAAGAGTTGAATAGAGCCGAATAAAGCTGAATAGGACCACATATGACCAAAATGAGCCGAATCGAGTCGAGTCGACCAGATTCGGGATGAATGGAGCCTAGTGGAGCTGAAATGAGCCAAATAGAGACAAACTGAACCCAGCAAAATCAAGCCAAAACACACTTAATTGCATCCTATTGCATCGGATCTCGTCGAATTCCATCAAATCCCACCAAAACGCATCAAATCTCGCGGAATCTCACCGAATCCCATCGAATTGTCTCAAATCGGGTCGAATGGTGTCAAACTGAATGGAATCGAATTAAATTGAATAGATTAGAGTAGTGTAGGTTAGACTGGGATTCAGTAGGGAAGGGCACAGAAGAATAGAATAGAGTAGAACAGAAGAGAATACCAAGAGTAGAATGGAGTAGAGTTGAGTAGAGTGGAATAGTCAGAGTCGGGTAGTGCAGAATATAGATGAATAGATCCAATTCAAGGCGAATCGATTCGAATGGAGAGGAAAGGAGACAAATCGTGATGAATCGAATCGATTAGAATAGATTAGAGTAGGGTAGGGTAGAACAGAATAGAATAGAGTAGAAAAGAGTAGAATGGTGTGGAAGGGAGTTGAATGGAGCCAAATAGAGACAAATAAAGTAGAAAGGGTTGAGTAGAGCTGAACAGGGCTGAATAAGGTTCACTCGAGCCTATTATGCTGAATTGAGCAGAATCGAGACGAATTGCAACAATTCAAGCCAAATAGAGCTAAATCGAGCCGATTCAAGCCTAATCACATGGAATCGCGTCAAAATGCGTTGAATCGAATAGATTAGAGTAGAGGAGGGTACGGCAGGAGAGGCTAGACTACAACACAACAGAACACAATAGAAAGAAGAGAATAGAATTAAGTAGAGTCGGGTCCAGTAGAATAGAGTCAAATTGAGTTGAAGAGAGCCGAAAAGAGCCAAACAGAGCTGAATACAGCCGAATTGACCAAATTCAAGGTGAATCGAGATGAATCATGTCGAGTCGTTTGAAACGTGTCAAATCAAATCAAATAGATTAGTGTGGGGAAGGTAAGGCTACGGTAGGGTAGAGAAGAATAGAATAGAGTAGAATAGAACAGAACAGAAAGAATCGAGTAGACTAGAGTCAAATAGAGTCGAATACTGCCAAAAAGAGCCGAATAGAGTGGAAAAGAGCCGAATAGAACCGAATCGAGTTTAATGGAGCAGAAAGGAGATGAATCGAGCCGATATGACCCGAATCAGGTCGAATCCCATTCAAGTGTGTCGAATAGCATAGAACAGATTACACTAGGCTAAGTTAGGGTAGGGTAGGGTAGAATAGAGTGCAGTAGAACAGAACAGAAGAGAACTGAAAGAATAGGGTCGAGACGAGCAGAGTATAGAAGAGTAGAGTAGAGCAGAGTCGAACATTGCCGAATAGAGCGAAATAGAGCCCAAAAGAGCTAAATGGATAGAAACCAAGACGAATCACGCCGAATCCCGTGGAATCGTGCCGTATCGCGTCGAATCCCGTCGAATTGCATTGAATCTGAGCAATTCCAATCCATCCAATCCTATCCAATCCAATCCATTAGAATAGACTAGAGTAGGGTAGAGTACAATACAATACAGTAGAGAATAGTTTAGGATGGAGTAGAATGGTGTAGCATGGAGTCGAGTGGAGTCGAAAAGAGATAATAGAGTTGAGTAGAGTCTAATAGAGCCGAATAGAGCTGAATAGAGCCTATTCGAGCTGACTGGAGCCGAATGGAGCCGATTAGAGCTGAATCGAACCGATTTGAGCCGATTGGGGATGAATGGAGTGGAAAGGAGCCGATTTGAGCCGAATCGCATCGAGATGCGTGGAATCGAATCCAGTAGAATAGATTAAATTAGGGTAGGATGGAATAAAGTAGACTTGAACACAGTAGAAGAGAATGGAAAGGATACAATAGAATAGAGTAGAAAAGGGTAGAGCAGAGCAGAATAGTGTAGAGTAGAATAGAGTAGAACAGAGTCGAATCAAGCTGAATGGAGACGAAACGAGACAAATCGCGTCGAAAGGCGTCGAATCCCATCGAATCAATTACAGTAGGGTATAGTAGAAGAGCGTAGAATGGAGTAGAATGGTGTGCAATGGAATCGAGTAGAGTAGAAAAGAGCTGAAGAGAGCCGAAGAGGGCCAAAGAGGGCCAAATTGAGCTGAATTGAGCGAAATCAAGCCGAATCCAGTGAATCGAGCCTAATGGAGCCAAATCGAGCCTAATCGAGCTGAATCGACACTATTCGAGACAAATGGAGCCGAATGGACATGAATCACACCGATTCGGCCCCTAGTCGCGTCAAAATTTCTCGAATTCAATTGAATAGACTAGAGTAGGGGAGGTTCGGGTAGGCTAGAGTAGGGTAGAATAGAGTAGAATAGAATAAAACAGAACAGAACACAACAAAATAGAACAGAACAACACAGAACGAATACAGAAAAGAGTAGGCTAGAGTAGAATAGAGGGGAATAGAGTAGAGTAGAATAGATTTGAACAGAGCCAAATCAAGCCGAATCACGTCGAAATGGGTTGAATCAAATCCAATCAAGTGGATTACAATACCTTAGAGTTGGGTAGCACAGGGTAGGGTAGAATAGAGTAGAATCGTACAGAACAGAGTAGAAACAATACAATAGAGTAGAGAAGAGTAGAATAGAGCTGAATAGAGCCAAATGCAGACAAAATGAGAGGAATCGTGTAGAAGCAAGTAGAGTAAATTAGAGTGGTGTTGGGTAGGGTAGAGCAGAATAGAGTAGAATAGTGTGGAATGAATAGAATGGAGTAGAATGGAGTCAAATAGAAACGAATAGAGTAGAAAAGAGTCGAATAGAGCAGAATGGGGCAGAAGAAGGCCAAATCGAGCAGATTCGAAGCGATTCAAGCCAAAACAAGCTGAATGGAGCCTAACTGAGCCGAATAGAGCCAAATCGAGCCGAATCGAGCCGATTCAAGCTTCATCGCCTCGAATCGCGTTCAACGCGTCAAATCCAATCGAGACGTATAGATTAGAGAAGGGGAGGGTAGGGGAGGGTAGAATAGAACAGAGTAGAGTGGAATAGAGAGATTAGAACAGAATAGAAGGAATAGAATCGAGTAGAATAGAGTGGAAAAGAGTAGAGTCGAATACAGTCAAATAGAGCCGAATAAGCTGAATAGAGACGAATGGAGCTGAATACAGCCGAAAAGAGCTGTATACTGCCGAATCACACCTAATCGAGTGGAATCAAGCAGAATCGCACTAACTGTCACCGAACAGCGTCGAATCGAATCAGGTCGAATCGAGTCGAGTCACATCGTTTTGAATCAAACAAGGTCAAATCGCTTCATATCGTGTCGAATCCCATCGAATCACGTCGAATAACTTCGAATTGCGTCAAACCTCAGAGAATCCTACTGAACCACGTCGAGTCGCATGGAATCTCATCAAATCCCTTCAGATCTTGCCGAATCCAGTCAAGTCCTATCAAATCGCTTTGCACGGAATCGAATTGAATCCAATAGATTAAAGTAGGGTAGGTTCGGGTGGGGTGCCGTTGGGTCGGGTAGGGTAGAATAGAATAGAGTACAACAGAATAGGAGAGAATAGAGCATAACAGAAAGAATACAACAGAATAGAATAGAGTCAAAGAGAGAGAACATAGCCGAATTGAGCCGAGTGGAGACAAAACGAGACGAATCACGTCCGGTTGCTTCGAATCGCGTCAAATCAAATCGAATCGATTAGAAGAGATTAGGGTAGGGAAGGGTAGAATAGAAGAGAGGAAAATAGTGCGGAATGGAGTAGAACGGAGTCCAATAGAGACGGATAGATATGAATAGAGTACAAAAGAGTCTAATAGAGCAGAATAGGGCCGAATAGGCCCAAATAAGGCCTAATGGAGCAGAATCCAGCAGAATCGATGGAATTCGAGCCTAATCGAGCCGAATGGAGTGAAATGGAGCCAAGTCGAGCCGAATAGAGCCGATTCGAACTGAATCGAGCTGATTCAAGCCTAATCGCGTCAAATCGCGTGGAAATATGTCACATCGAATCTAATCAAATAGATTAGGGAAGGGTAGGGGAGGGGCGGGTGGGTAGAATAGAACAGAATAGTACAGAATAGAATATAGTACAGTAGGGTAGAGTAGAGAGAGTAAAGCAGACAAGAGTAGAGCAGAGTAGAATTGAGTCAAATAGAGTCAAAGAGTGCAGGATATAGCTGAATAGAGCCAATTCTGGCCGAATCGAGTCAAATGGAAACAAAACGAGATGAATCACACCAAATTGCTTCGAATCGCATCCAATCGAATAGAGTATCGTAGGGTAGAGTAGAACAGAATAGAGTAGAATTGCATAGAATGGAGAAGAGTGGAGTCAAATGGAGTCGAAAAGAGACAAATAGAGTAGAAAAGAGTCGAGTCGAGCCAAATAGGGCCGAATAAGGCTGAACCGAGTGGAAACGAGCTGAATTGAAGCGATTCGAGCCAAATCGAGCTGAATCGAGCTGATGTTGCGGACTCGAGCCGACTCAAGCGTGATGGTGTCCGGTCGCATCGAAATGCTTTGAATCGAATCAAATGGAATCGATTAGAATAGGTTAGGGTAGGGTAGTTTATGATAGGAAGACTAGGGTAGATGCAAGTAGACTACATTAGAGTAGACAAGAGAAGGCTAGAGTAGAAGCCTAGACTAGTAAGCTGGACTAGTCAGCTAGACTAGTGGCATAGAGCAGTAGCCTAGACAACTAGTCTTGAATAGTACCCTAAGTCAGTAATCTGAACGAGTACCCTTGCCTGAACTCTTAGCCTAATCTAGTACCCTTGCCTTAACCAGTAGTCTTAACAAGTACCCTTGCCTTAACCAGTAGTCTTCACTAGTACCCTTGCCTTCACTAGTAGTACATCCTTAATAAGTAGCCTGAACTGGTACGCTTGCCTTAACCAGTACCCTCAACAAGTACCCATGCCTTAACTAGTAGCCTGGCCTTAACTAGTGCCCTTGCATAACTAGTACCCTGTCCTTAACTAGTAGCCTGAATTAGTACACTTGCCTTAAGGAGTACCCTTGCCCGAACTACTCCCCTTAATTAGGACCCTTATTGAGTAACCCTAAGTAGTAGAGTATGGTACGGTGGGGTAGCATAGGGTAGGGAAGCATACGGTGGAACAGAGAAAATAGAAGGAAATAGAATAGAACAGCATAGGTCAGGGTAGGTTAGCTTAGTGCAGGGTATGGTACAGTAGCATAGGATGGAATAGAGAAAATAGAAAAGGAGACTAGAAAAGAGCAGACTAGATTAGGATAGGCTAGGGTGGGGGAGGGTTTTGTAGAATACAGTAGTGTAGAATGGAATAGAATGGTGTGGAATGGAGTCAAATGGATTCAAACAGAGATGAATAGAGTAGAAAAGAGTTGAATAGAGCCGAATAACGCTGAATAGGACCACATATGATCAAAATGAGCCGAATCGAGTCGAGTCGACCAGATTCGGGATGAATGGAGCCTAGTGGAGCTGAAATGAGCCAAATAGAGACAATCTGAACCCAGCAAAATCAAGCCAAAACACACTTAATTGCATCCTATTGCATCGGATCTCGTCGAATTCCATCAAATCCCACCAAAACGCATCAAATCTCGCGGAATCTCACCGAATCCCATCGAATTGTCTCAAATCGGGTCGAATGGTGTCAAACTGAATGGAATCGAATTAAATTGAATAGATTGGAGTAGTGTAGGTTAGACTGGGATTCAGTAGGGAAGGGCACAGAAGAATAGAATAGAGTAGAACAGAAGAGAATACCAAGAGTAGAATGGAGTAGAGTTGAGTAGAGTGGAATAGTCAGAGTCGGGTAGTGCAGAATATAGATGAATAGATCCAATTCAAGCCGAATCGATTCGAATGGAGAGGAAAGGAGACAAATCGTGATGAATCGAATCGATTAGAATAGATTAGAGTAGGGTAGGGTAGAACAGAATAGAATAGAGTAGAAAAGAGTAGAATGGTGTGGAAGGGAGTTGAATGGAGCCAAATAGAGACAAATAAAGTAGAAAGGGTTGAGTAGAGCTGAACAGGGCTGAATAAGGTTCACTCGAGCCTATTATGCTGAATTGAGCAGAATCGAGACGAATTGCAACAATTCAAGCCAAATAGAGCTAAATCGAGCCGATTCAAGCCTAATCACATGGAATCGCGTCAAAATGCGTTGAATCGAATAGATTAGAGTAGAGGAGGGTACGGCAGGAGAGGCTAGACTACAACACAACAGAACACAATAGAAAGAAGAGAATAGAATTAAGTAGAGTCGGGTCCAGTAGAATAGAGTCAAATTGAGTTGAAGAGAGCCGAAAAGAGCCAAACAGAGCTGAATACAGCCGAATTGACCAAATTCAAGGTGAATCGAGATGAATCATGTCGAGTCGTTTGAAACGTGTCGAATCGAATCAAATAGATTAGTGTGGGGAAGGTAAGGTTAGGGTAGGGAAGAGAAGAATAGAATAGAGTAGAATAGAACAGAACAGAAAGAATCGAGTAGACTAGAGTCAAATAGAGTCGAATACTGCCAAAAAGAGCCGAATAGAGTGGAAAAGAGCCGAATAGAACAGAATCGAGTTTAATGGAGCAGAAAGGAGATGAATCGAGCCGATATGACCCGAATCAGGTCGAATCCCATTCAAGTGTGTCGAATAGCATAGAACAGATTACACTAGGCTAAGTTAGGGTAGGGTAGGGTAGAATAGAGTGCAGTAGAACAGAACAGAAGAGAACTGAAAGAATAGGGTCGAGACGAGCAGAGTATAGAAGAGTAGAGTCGAACATTGCCGAATAGAGCCAAATAGAGCCCAAAAGAGCTAAATGGATAGAAACCAAGACAAATCACGCTGAATCCCGTGGAATCGTGCCGTATCGCGTCGAATCCCGTCGAATTGCATTGAATCTGATCAATTCCAATCCAATCAAATAGAATAGACTACAGTAGGGTAGAGTACAATACAATACAGTAGAGAATAGTTTAGGATGGAGTAGAATGATGTAGCATGGAGTCGAGTGGAGTCGAAAAGAGATAATAGAGTTGAGTAGAGTCTAATAGAGCCGAATAGAGCTGAATAGAGCCTATTCGAGCTGACTGGAGCCGAATGGAGCCGATTAGAGCTGAATCGAACCGATTTGAGCCGATTGGGGATGAATGGAGTGGAAAGGAGCCGATTTGAGCCGAATCGCATCGAGATGCGTGGAATCGAATCCAGTAGAATAGATTAGATTAGGGTAGGATGGAATAGAGTAGACTTGAACACAGTACAAGAGAATGGAAAGGATACAATAGAATAGAGTAGGAAAGGGTAGAGCAGAGCAGAATAGTGTAGAGTAGAATAGAGTAGAGTAGAACAGAGTCGAATCAAGCTGAATGGAGACAAAACGAGACAAATCGCGTCGAATGGCGTCGAATCCCATCGAATCAATTACAGTAGGGTATAGTAGAAGAGCGTAGAATGGAGTAGAATGGTGTGCAATGGAATCGAGTAGAGTAGAAAAGAGCTGAAGAGAGCCGAAGAGGGCCAAAGAGGGCCAAATCGAGCTGAATTGAGCGAAATCAAGCCGAATCCAGTGAATCGAGCCTAATGGAGCCAAATCGAGCCTAATCGAGCTGAATCGACACTATTCGAGACAAATGGAGCCGAATGGACATGAATCACACCGATTCGGCCCCTAGTCGCATCAAAATTTCTCGAATTCAATTGAATAGACTAGAGTAGGGGAGGTTCGGGTAGGCTAGAGTAGGGTAGAATAGAGTAGAATAGAATAAAACAGAACAGAACACAACAAAATAGAACAGAACAACACAGAACGAATACAGAAAAGAGTAGGCTAGAGTAGAATAGAGGGGAATAGAGTAGAGTAGAATAGATTTGAACAGAGCCAAATCGAGCCAAATCACGTCGAAATGGGTTGAATCAAATCCAATCAAGTGGATTACAATACCTTAGAGTTGGGTAGCACAGGGTAGGGTAGAATAGAGTAGAATCGTACAGAACAGAGTAGAAACAATACAATAGAGTAGAGAAGAGTAGAATAGAGCTGAATAGAGCCAAATGCAGACAAAATGAGAGGAATCGTGTAGAAGCAAGTAGAGTAAATTAGAGTGGTGTTGTGTAGGGTAGAGCAGAATAGTGTAGAATAGTGTGGAATGAATAGAATGGAGTAGAATGGAGTCAAATAGAAACGAATAGAGTAGAAAAGAGTCGAATAGAGCAGAATAGGGCCGAAGAAGGCCAAATCGAGCAGATTCGAAGCGATTCAAGCCAAAACAAGCTGAATGGAGCCTAACTGAGCCGAATAGAGCCAAATCGAGCCGAATCGAGCCGATTCAAGCTTCATCGCCTCGAATCGCGTTCAACGCGTCAAATCCAATCGAGACGTATAGATTAGAGAAGGGGAGGGGAGGGGAGGGGAGAGTAGAACAGAGTAGAGTGGAATAGAAGAGATTAGAACAGAATAGAAGGAATAGAATCGAGTAGAATAGAGTGGAAAAGAGTAGAGTCGAATACAGTCAAATAGAGCCGAATAAGCTGAATAGAGACGAATGGAGCTGAATACAGCCGAAAAGAGCTGTATACTGCCGAATCACACCTAATCGAGTGGAATCAAGCAGAATCACACTAACTGTCACCGAACAGCGTCGAATCGAATCAGGTCGAATCGAGTCGAGTCACATCGTTTTGAATCAAACAAGGTCAAATCGCTTCATATCGTGTCGAATCCCATCGAATCACGTCGAATAACTTCGAATTGCGTCAAACCTCAGAGAATCCTACTGAACCACGTCGAGTCGCATGGAATCTCATCAAATCCCTTCAGATCTTGCCGAATCCAGTCAAGTCCTATCAAATCGCTTTGCACGGAATCGAATTGAATCCAATAGATTAAAGTAGGGAAGGTTCGGGTGGGGTGCCGTTGGGTCGGGTAGGGTAGAATAGAATAGAGTACAACAGAATAGGGGAGAATAGAGCAGAACAGAAAGAATACAACAGAATAGAATAGAGTCAAAGACAGAGAACATAGCCGAATTGAGCCGAGTGGAGACAAAACGAGACGAATCACGTCCGGTTGCTTCGAATCGCGTCAAATCAAATCGAATCGATTAGAAGAGATTAGGGTAGGGAAGGGTAGAATAGAAGAGAGGAAAATAGTGAGGAATGGAGTTGAACGGAGTCCAATAGAGACGGATAGATATGAATAGAGTACAAAAGAGTCGAATAGAGCAGAATAGGGCCGAATAGGCCCAAATAAGGCCTAATGGAGCAGAATCCAGCAGAATCGATGGAATTCGAGCCTAATCGAGCCGAATGGAGTGAAATGGAGCCAAGTCGAGCCGAATAGAGCCGATTCGAACTGAATCGAGCTGATTCAAGCCTAATCGCGTCAAATCGCGTGGAAATACGTCACATCGAATCTAATCAAATAGATTAGGGAAGGGTAGGGGAGGGGCGGGTGGGTAGAATAGAACAGAATAGTACAGAATAGAATATAGTACAGTAGGGTAGAGTAGAGAGAGTAAAGCAGACAAGAGTAGAGCAGAGTAGAATTGAGTCAAATAGAGTCAAAGAGTGCAGGATATACCTGAATAGAGCCAATTCTGGCCGAATCGAGTCAAATGGAAACAAAACGAGATGAATCACACCAAATTGCTTCGAATCGCATCCAATCGAATAGAGTATCGTAGGGTAGAGTAGAACAGAATAGAGTAGAATTGCATAGAATGGAGAAGAGTGGAGTCAAAAGGAGTCGAAAAGAGACAAATAGAGTAGAAAAGAGTCGAGTCGAGCCAAATAGGGCCGAATAAGGCTGAACCGAGTGGAAATGAGCTGAATTGAAGCGACTCGAGCCAAATCGAGCTGAATCGAGCTGATGTTGCGGACTCGAGCCGACTCAAGCGTGATGGTGTCCGGTCGCATCGAAATGCTTTGAATCGAATCAAATGGAATCGATTAGAATAGGTTAGGGTAGGGTAGTTTATGATAGGAAGACTAGGGTAGATGCAAGTAGACTACATTAGAGTAGACAAGAGAAGGCTAGAGTAGAAGCCTAGACTAGTAAGCTGGACTAGTCAGCTAGACTAGTGGCATAGAGCAGTAGCCTAGACAACTAGTCTTGAATAGTACCCTAAGTCAGTAATCTGAACGAGTACCCTTGCCTGAACTCTTAGCCTAATCTAGTACCCTTGCCTTAACTAGTAGTCCTAACAAGTACCCTTGCCTTAACCAGTAGTCTTCACTAGTACCCTTGCCTTCACTAGTAGTACGTCCTTAACAAGTAGCCTGAACTGGTACCCTTGCCTTAACCAGTACCCTCAACAAGTACCCATGCCTTAACTAGTAGCCTGGCCTTAACTAGTGCCCTTGCATAACTAGTACCCTGGCCTTAACTAGTAGCCTGAACTAGTACACTTGCCTTAAGGAGTACCCTTGCCCAAACTACTCCCCTTAATTAGGACCCTTATTGAGTAACCCTAAGTAGTAGAGTATGGTACGGTGGGGTAGCATAGGGTAGGGAAGCATACGGTGGAACAGAGAAAATAGAAGGAAATAGAATAGAACAGCATAGGTCAGGGTAGGTTAGCTTAGTGCAGGGTATGGTAGAGTAGCATAGGATGGAATCGAGAAAATAGAAAAGGAGACTAGAAAAGAGCAGACTAGATTAGGATAGGCTAGGGTGGGGGAGGGTTTTGTAGAATACAGTAGTGTAGAATGGAATAGAATGGTGTGGAATGGAGTCAAATGGATTCGAACAGAGATGCAGAGAGTAGAAAAGAGTTGAATAGAGCCGAATAACGCTGAATAGGACCACATATGATCAAAATGAGCCGAATCGAGTCGAGTCGACCAGATTCGGGATGAATGGAGCCTAGTGGAGCTGAAATGAGCCAAATAGAGACAATCTGAACCCAGCAAAATCAAGCCAAAACACACTTAATTGCATCCTATTGCATCGGATCTCGTCGAATTCCATCAAATCCCACCAAAACGCATCAAATCTCGCGGAATCTCACCGAATCCCATCGAATTGTCTCAAATCGGGTCGAATGGTGTCAAACTGAATGGAATCGAATTAAATTGAATAGATTGGAGTAGTGTAGGTTAGACTGGGATTCAGTAGGGAAGGGCACAGAAGAATAGAATAGAGTAGAACAGAAGAGAATACCAAGAGTAGAATGGAGTAGAGTTGAGTAGAGTGGAATAGTCAGAGTCGGGTAGTGCAGAATATAGATGAATAGATCCAATTCAAGGCGAATCGATTCGAATGGAGAGGAAAGGAGACAAATCGTGATGAATCGAATCGATTAGAATAGATTAGAGTAGGGTAGGGTAGAACAGAATAGAATAGAGTAGAAAAGAGTAGAATGGTGTGGAAGGGAGTTGAATGGAGCCAAATAGAGACAAATAAAGTAGAAAGGGTTGAGTAGAGCTGAACAGGGCTGAATAAGGTTCACTCGAGCCTATTATGCTGAATTGAGCAGAATCGAGACGAATTGCAACAATTCAAGCCAAATAGAGCTAAATCGAGCCGATTCAAGCCTAATCACATGGAATCGCGTCAAAATGCGTTGAATCGAATAGATTAGAGTAGAGGAGGGTACGGCAGGAGAGGCTAAACTACAACACAACAGAACACAATAGAAAGAAGAGAATAGAATTAAGTAGAGTCGGGTCCAGTAGAATAGAGTCAAATTGAGTTGAAGAGAGCCGAAAAGAGCCAAACAGAGCTGAATACAGCCGAATTGACCAAATTCAAGGTGAATCGAGATGAATCATGTCGAGTCGTTTGAAACGTGTCGAATCGAATCAAATAGATTAGTGTGGGGAAGGTAAGGTTAGGGTAGGGAAGAGAAGAATAGAATAGAGTAGAATAGAACAGAACAGAAAGAATCGAGTAGACTAGAGTCAAATAGAGTCGAATACTGCCAAAAAGAGCCGAATAGAGTGGAAAAGAGCCGAATAGAACCGAATCGAGTTTAATGGAGCAGAAAGGAGATGAATCGAGCCGATATGACCCGAATCAGGTCGAATCCCATTCAAGTGTGTCGAATAGCATAGAACAGATTACACTAGGCTAAGTTAGGGTAGGGTAGGGTAGAATAGAGTGCAGTAGAACAGAACAGAAGAGAACTGAAAGAATAGGGTCGAGACGAGCAGAGTATAGAAGAGTAGAGTCGAACATTGCCGAATAGAGCCAAATAGAGCCCAAAAGAGCTAAATGGATAGAAACCAAGACAAATCACGCTGAATCCCGTGGAATCGTGCCGTATCGCGTCGAATCCCGTCGAATTGCATTGAATCTGATCAATTCCAATCCAATCAAATAGAATAGACTACAGTAGGGTAGAGTACAATACAATACAGTAGAGAATAGTTTAGGATGGAGTAGAATGATGTAGCATGGAGTCGAGTGGAGTCGAAAAGAGATAATAGAGTTGAGTAGAGTCTAATAGAGCCGAATAGAGCTGAATAGAGCCTATTCGAGCTGACTGGAGCCGAATGGAGCCGATTAGAGCTGAATCGAACCGATTTGAGCCGATTGGGGATGAATGGAGTGGAAAGGAGCCGATTTGAGCCGAATCGCATCGAGATGCGTGGAATCGAATCCAGTAGAATAGATTAGATTAGGGTAGGATGGAATAGAGTAGACTTGAACACAGTACAAGAGAATGGAAAGGATACAATAGAATAGAGTAGGAAAGGGTAGAGCAGAGCAGAATAGTGTAGAGTAGAATAGAGTAGAGTAGAACAGAGTCGAATCAAGCTGAATGGAGACAAAACGAGACAAATCGCGTCGAATGGCGTCGAATCCCATCGAATCAATTACAGTAGGGTATAGTAGAAGAGCGTAGAATGGAGTAGAATGGTGTGCAATGGAATCGAGTAGAGTAGAAAAGAGCTGAAGAGAGCCGAAGAGGGCCAAAGAGGGCCAAATCGAGCTGAATTGAGCGAAATCAAGCCGAATCCAGTGAATCGAGCCTAATGGAGCCAAATCGAGCCTAATCGAGCTGAATCGACACTATTCGAGACAAATGGAGCCGAATGGACATGAATCACACCGATTCGGCCCCTAGTCGCATCAAAATTTCTCGAATTCAATTGAATAGACTAGAGTAGGGGAGGTTCGGGTAGGCTAGAGTAGGGTAGAATAGAGTAGAATAGAATAAAACAGAACAGAACACAACAAAATAGAACAGAACAACACAGAACGAATACAGAAAAGAGTAGGCTAGAGTAGAATAGAGGGGAATAGAGTAGAGTAGAATAGATTTGAACAGAGCCAAATCGAGCCAAATCACGTCGAAATGGGTTGAATCAAATCCAATCAAGTGGATTACAATACCTTAGAGTTGGGTAGCACAGGGTAGGGTAGAATAGAGTAGAATCGTACAGAACAGAGTAGAAACAATACAATAGAGTAGAGAAGAGTAGAATAGAGCTGAATAGAGCCAAATGCAGACAAAATGAGAGGAATCGTGTAGAAGCAAGTAGAGTAAATTAGAGTGGTGTTGTGTAGGGTAGAGCAGAATAGTGTAGAATAGTGTGGAATGAATAGAATGGAGTAGAATGGAGTCAAATAGAAACGAATAGAGTAGAAAAGAGTCGAATAGAGCAGAATAGGGCCGAAGAAGGCCAAATCGAGCAGATTCGAAGCGATTCAAGCCAAAACAAGCTGAATGGAGCCTAACTGAGCCGAATAGAGCCAAATCGAGCCGAATCGAGCCGATTCAAGCTTCATCGCCTCGAATCGCGTTCAACGCGTCAAATCCAATCGAGACGTATAGATTAGAGAAGGGGAGGGGAGGGGAGGGGAGAATAGAACAGAGTAGAGTGGAATAGAAGAGATTAGAACAGAATAGAAGGAATAGAATCGAGTAGAATAGAGTGGAAAAGAGTAGAGTCGAATACAGTCAAATAGAGCCGAATAAGCTGAATAGAGACGAATGGAGCTGAATACAGCCGAAAAGAGCTGTATACTGCCGAATGACACCTAATCGAGTGGAATCAAGCAGAATCACACTAACTGTCACCGAACAGCGTCGAATCGAATCAGGTCGAATCGAGTCGAGTCACATCGTTTTGAATCAAACAAGGTCAAATCGCTTCATATCGTGTCGAATCCCATCGAATCACGTCGAATAACTTCGAATTGCGTCAAACCTCAGAGAATCCTACTGAACCACGTCGAGTCGCATGGAATCTCATCAAATCCCTTCAGATCTTGCCGAATCCAGTCAAGTCCTATCAAATCGCTTTGCACGGAATCGAATTGAATCCAATAGATTAAAGTAGGGAAGGTTCGGGTGGGGTGCCGTTGGGTCGGGTAGGGTAGAATAGAATAGAGTACAACAGAATAGGGGAGAATAGAGCAGAACAGAAAGAATACAACAGAATAGAATAGAGTCAAAGACAGAGAACATAGCCGAATTGAGCCGAGTGGAGACAAAACGAGACGAATCACGTCCGGTTGCTTCGAATCGCGTCAAATCAAATCGAATCGATTAGAAGAGATTAGGGTAGGGAAGGGTAGAATAGAAGAGAGGAAAATAGTGAGGAATGGAGTTGAACGGAGTCCAATAGAGACGGATAGATATGAATAGAGTACAAAAGAGTCTAATAGAGCAGAATAGGGCCGAATAGGCCCAAATAAGGCCTAATTGAGCAGAATCCAGCAGAATCGATGGAATTCGAGCCTAATCGAGCCGAATGGAGTGAAATGGAGCCAAGTCGAGCCGAATAGAGCCGATTCGAACTGAATCGAGCTGATTCAAGCCTAATCGCGTCAAATCGCGTGGAAATACGTCACATCGAATCTAATCAAATAGATTAGGGAAGGGTAGGGGAGGGGCGGGTGGGTAGAATAGAACAGAATAGTACAGAATAGAATATAGTACAGTAGGGTAGAGTAGAGAGAGTAAAGAAGACAAGAGTAGAGCAGAGTAGAATTGAGTCAAATAGAGTCAAAGAGTGCAGGATATACCTGAATAGAGCCAATTCTGGCCGAATCGAGTCAAATGGAAACAAAACGAGATGAATCACACCAAATTGCTTCGAATCGCATCCAATCGAATAGAGTATCGTAGGGTAGAGTAGAACAGAATAGAGTAGAATTGCATAGAATGGAGAAGAGTGGAGTCAAAAGGAGTCGAAAAGAGACAAATAGAGTAGAAAAGAGTCGAGTCGAGCCAAATAGGGCCGAATAAGGCTGAACCGAGTGGAAATGTGCTGAATTGAAGCGACTCGAGCCAAATCGAGCTGAATCGAGCTGATGTTGCGGAATCGAGCCGACTCAAGCGTGGTGGTGTCCGGTCGCATCGAAATGCTTTGAATCGAATCAAATGGAATCGATTAGAATAGGTTAGGGTAGGGTAGTTTATGATAGGAAGACTAGGGTAGATGCAAGTAGACTACATTAGAGTAGACAAGAGAAGGCTAGAGTAGAAGCCTAGACTAGTAAGCTGGACTAGTCAGCTAGACTAGTGGCATAGAGCAGTAGCCTAGACAACTAGTCTTGAATAGTACCCTAAGTCAGTAATCTGAACGAGTACCCTTGCCTGAACTCTTAGCCTAATCTAGTACCCTTGCCTTAACTAGTAGTCCTAACAAGTACCCTTGCCTTAACCAGTAGTCTTCACTAGTACCCTTGCCTTCACTAGTAGTACGTCCTTAACAAGTAGCCTGAACTGGTACCCTTGCCTTAACCAGTACCCTCAACAAGTACCCATGCCTTAACTAGTAGCCTGGCCTTAACT
Organism: Loxodonta africana; assembly: GCF_030014295.1. NCBI lineage: Eukaryota > Metazoa > Chordata > Mammalia > Proboscidea > Elephantidae > Loxodonta > Loxodonta africana. The sequence continues at coordinate 226,776 of NW_026975670.1, read as the reverse complement.
AGTGCCCTTGCATAACTAGTACCCTGGCCTTAACTAGTAGCCTGAACTAGTACACTTGCCTTAAGGAGTACCCTTGCCCAAACTACTCCCCTTAATTAGGACCCTTATTGAGTAACCCTAAGTAGTAGAGTATGGTACGGTGGGGTAGCATAGGGTAGGGAAGCATACGGTGGAACAGAGAAAATAGAAGGAAATAGAATAGAACAGCATAGGTCAGGGTAGGTTAGCTTAGTGCAGGGTATGGTAGAGTAGCATAGGATGGAATAGAGAAAATAGAAAAGGAGACTAGAAAAGAGCAGACTAGATTAGGATAGGCTAGGGTGGGGGAGGGTTTTGTAGAATACAGTAGTGTAGAATGGAATAGAATGGTGTGGAATGGAGTCAAATGGATTCGAACAGAGATGCAGAGAGTAGAAAAGAGTTGAATAGAGCCGAATAACGCTGAATAGGACCACATATGATCAAAATGAGCCGAATCGAGTCGAGTCGACCAGATTCGGGATGAATGGAGCCTAGTGGAGCTGAAATGAGCCAAATAGAGACAATCTGAACCCAGCAAAATCAAGCCAAAACACACTTAATTGCATCCTATTGCATCGGATCTCGTCGAATTCCATCAAATCCCACCAAAACGCATCAAATCTCGCGGAATCTCACCGAATCCCATCGAATTGTCTCAAATCGGGTCGAATGGTGTCAAACTGAATGGAATCGAATTAAATTGAATAGATTGGAGTAGTGTAGGTTAGACTGGGATTCAGTAGGGAAGGGCACAGAAGAATAGAATAGAGTAGAACAGAAGAGAATACCAAGAGTAGAATGGAGTAGAGTTGAGTAGAGTGGAATAGTCAGAGTCGGGTAGTGCAGAATATAGATGAATAGATCCAATTCAAGCCGAATCGATTCGAATGGAGAGGAAAGGAGACAAATCGTGATGAATCGAATCGATTAGAATAGATTAGAGTAGGGTAGGGTAGAACAGAATAGAATAGAGTAGAAAAGAGTAGAATGGTGTGGAAGGGAGTTGAATGGAGCCAAATAGAGACAAATAAAGTAGAAAGGGTTGAGTAGAGCTGAACAGGGCTGAATAAGGTTCACTCGAGCCTATTATGCTGAATTGAGCAGAATCGAGACGAATTGCAACAATTCAAGCCAAATAGAGCTAAATCGAGCCGATTCAAGCCTAATCACATGGAATCGCGTCAAAATGCGTTGAATCGAATAGATTAGAGTAGAGGAGGGTACGGCAGGAGAGGCTAAACTACAACACAACAGAACACAATAGAAAGAAGAGAATAGAATTAAGTAGAGTCGGGTCCAGTAGAATAGAGTCAAATTGAGTTGAAGAGAGCCGAAAAGAGCCAAACAGAGCTGAATACAGCCGAATTGACCAAATTCAAGGTGAATCGAGATGAATCATGTCGAGTCGTTTGAAACGTGTCGAATCGAATCAAATAGATTAGTGTGGGGAAGGTAAGGTTAGGGTAGGGAAGAGAAGAATAGAATAGAGTAGAATAGAACAGAACAGAAAGAATCGAGTAGACTAGAGTCAAATAGAGTCGAATACTGCCAAAAAGAGCCGAATAGAGTGGAAAAGAGCCGAATAGAACCGAATCGAGTTTAATGGAGCAGAAAGGAGATGAATCGAGCCGATATGACCCGAATCAGGTCGAATCCCATTCAAGTGTGTCGAATAGCATAGAACAGATTACACTAGGCTAAGTTAGGGTAGGGTAGGGTAGAATAGAGTGCAGTAGAACAGAACAGAAGAGAACTGAAAGAATAGGGTCGAGACGAGCAGAGTATAGAAGAGTAGAGTCGAACATTGCCGAATAGAGCCAAATAGAGCCCAAAAGAGCTAAATGGATAGAAACCAAGACAAATCACGCTGAATCCCGTGGAATCGTGCCGTATCGCGTCGAATCCCGTCGAATTGCATTGAATCTGATCAATTCCAATCCAATCAAATAGAATAGACTACAGTAGGGTAGAGTACAATACAATACAGTAGAGAATAGTTTAGGATGGAGTAGAATGATGTAGCATGGAGTCGAGTGGAGTCGAAAAGAGATAATAGAGTTGAGTAGAGTCTAATAGAGCCGAATAGAGCTGAATAGAGCCTATTCGAGCTGACTGGAGCCGAATGGAGCCGATTAGAGCTGAATCGAACCGATTTGAGCCGATTGGGGATGAATGGAGTGGAAAGGAGCCGATTTGAGCCGAATCGCATCGAGATGCGTGGAATCGAATCCAGTAGAATAGATTAGATTAGGGTAGGATGGAATAGAGTAGACTTGAACACAGTACAAGAGAATGGAAAGGATACAATAGAATAGAGTAGGAAAGGGTAGAGCAGAGCAGAATAGTGTAGAGTAGAATAGAGTAGAGTAGAACAGAGTCGAATCAAGCTGAATGGAGACAAAACGAGACAAATCGCGTCGAATGGCGTCGAATCCCATCGAATCAATTACAGTAGGGTATAGTAGAAGAGCGTAGAATGGAGTAGAATGGTGTGCAATGGAATCGAGTAGAGTAGAAAAGAGCTGAAGAGAGCCGAAGAGGGCCAAAGAGGGCCAAATCGAGCTGAATTGAGCGAAATCAAGCCGAATCCAGTGAATCGAGCCTAATGGAGCCAAATCGAGCCTAATCGAGCTGAATCGACACTATTCGAGACAAATGGAGCCGAATGGACATGAATCACACCGATTCGGCCCCTAGTCGCATCAAAATTTCTCGAATTCAATTGAATAGACTAGAGTAGGGGAGGTTCGGGTAGGCTAGAGTAGGGTAGAATAGAGTAGAATAGAATAAAACAGAACAGAACACAACAAAATAGAACAGAACAACACAGAACGAATACAGAAAAGAGTAGGCTAGAGTAGAATAGAGGGGAATAGAGTAGAGTAGAATAGATTTGAACAGAGCCAAATCGAGCCAAATCACGTCGAAATGGGTTGAATCAAATCCAATCAAGTGGATTACAATACCTTAGAGTTGGGTAGCACAGGGTAGGGTAGAATAGAGTAGAATCGTACAGAACAGAGTAGAAACAATACAATAGAGTAGAGAAGAGTAGAATAGAGCTGAATAGAGCCAAATGCAGACAAAATGAGAGGAATCGTGTAGAAGCAAGTAGAGTAAATTAGAGTGGTGTTGTGTAGGGTAGAGCAGAATAGTGTAGAATAGTGTGGAATGAATAGAATGGAGTAGAATGGAGTCAAATAGAAACGAATAGAGTAGAAAAGAGTCGAATAGAGCAGAATAGGGCCGAAGAAGGCCAAATCGAGCAGATTCGAAGCGATTCAAGCCAAAACAAGCTGAATGGAGCCTAACTGAGCCGAATAGAGCCAAATCGAGCCGAATCGAGCCGATTCAAGCTTCATCGCCTCGAATCGCGTTCAACGCGTCAAATCCAATCGAGACGTATAGATTAGAGAAGGGGAGGGGAGGGGAGGGGAGAATAGAACAGAGTAGAGTGGAATAGAAGAGATTAGAACAGAATAGAAGGAATAGAATCGAGTAGAATAGAGTGGAAAAGAGTAGAGTCGAATACAGTCAAATAGAGCCGAATAAGCTGAATAGAGACGAATGGAGCTGAATACAGCCGAAAAGAGCTGTATACTGCCGAATGACACCTAATCGAGTGGAATCAAGCAGAATCACACTAACTGTCACCGAACAGCGTCGAATCGAATCAGGTCGAATCGAGTCGAGTCACATCGTTTTGAATCAAACAAGGTCAAATCGCTTCATATCGTGTCGAATCCCATCGAATCACGTCGAATAACTTCGAATTGCGTCAAACCTCAGAGAATCCTACTGAACCACGTCGAGTCGCATGGAATCTCATCAAATCCCTTCAGATCTTGCCGAATCCAGTCAAGTCCTATCAAATCGCTTTGCACGGAATCGAATTGAATCCAATAGATTAAAGTAGGGAAGGTTCGGGTGGGGTGCCGTTGGGTCGGGTAGGGTAGAATAGAATAGAGTACAACAGAATAGGGGAGAATAGAGCAGAACAGAAAGAATACAACAGAATAGAATAGAGTCAAAGACAGAGAACATAGCCGAATTGAGCCGAGTGGAGACAAAACGAGACGAATCACGTCCGGTTGCTTCGAATCGCGTCAAATCAAATCGAATCGATTAGAAGAGATTAGGGTAGGGAAGGGTAGAATAGAAGAGAGGAAAATAGTGAGGAATGGAGTTGAACGGAGTCCAATAGAGACGGATAGATATGAATAGAGTACAAAAGAGTCTAATAGAGCAGAATAGGGCCGAATAGGCCCAAATAAGGCCTAATTGAGCAGAATCCAGCAGAATCGATGGAATTCGAGCCTAATCGAGCCGAATGGAGTGAAATGGAGCCAAGTCGAGCCGAATAGAGCCGATTCGAACTGAATCGAGCTGATTCAAGCCTAATCGCGTCAAATCGCGTGGAAATACGTCACATCGAATCTAATCAAATAGATTAGGGAAGGGTAGGGGAGGGGCGGGTGGGTAGAATAGAACAGAATAGTACAGAATAGAATATAGTACAGTAGGGTAGAGTAGAGAGAGTAAAGCAGACAAGAGTAGAGCAGAGTAGAATTGAGTCAAATAGAGTCAAAGAGTGCAGGATATACCTGAATAGAGCCAATTCTGGCCGAATCGAGTCAAATGGAAACAAAACGAGATGAATCACACCAAATTGCTTCGAATCGCATCCAATCGAATAGAGTATCGTAGGGTAGAGTAGAACAGAATAGAGTAGAATTGCATAGAATGGAGAAGAGTGGAGTCAAAAGGAGTCGAAAAGAGACAAATAGAGTAGAAAAGAGTCGAGTCGAGCCAAATAGGGCCGAATAAGGCTGAACCGAGTGGAAATGTGCTGAATGGAAGCGACTCGAGCCAAATCGAGCTGAATCGAGCTGATGTTGCGGAATCGAGCCGACTCAAGCGTGATGGTGTCCGGTCGCATCGAAATGCTTTGAATCGAATCAAATGGAATCGATTAGAATAGGTTAGGGTAGGGTAGTTTATGATAGGAAGACTAGGGTAGATGCAAGTAGACTACATTAGAGTAGACAAGAGAAGGCTAGAGTAGAAGCCTAGACTAGTAAGCTGGACTAGTCAGCTAGACTAGTGGCATAGAGCAGTAGCCTAGACAACTAGTCTTGAATAGTACCCTAAGTCAGTAATCTGAACGAGTACCCTTGCCTGAACTCTTAGCCTAATCTAGTACCCTTGCCTTAACTAGTAGTCCTAACAAGTACCCTTGCCTTAACCAGTAGTCTTCACTAGTACCCTTGCCTTCACTAGTAGTACGTCCTTAACAAGTAGCCTGAACTGGTACCCTTGCCTTAACCAGTACCCTCAACAAGTACCCATGCCTTAACTAGTAGCCTGGCCTTAACTAGTGCCCTTGCATAACTAGTACCCTGGCCTTAACTAGTAGCCTGAACTAGTACACTTGCCTTAAGGAGTACCCTTGCCCAAACTACTCCCCTTAATTAGGACCCTTATTGAGTAACCCTAAGTAGTAGAGTATGGTACGGTGGGGTAGCATAGGGTAGGGAAGCATACGGTGGAACAGAGAAAATAGAAGGAAATAGAATAGAACAGCATAGGTCAGGGTAGGTTAGCTTAGTGCAGGGTATGGTAGAGTAGCATAGGATGGAATAGAGAAAATAGAAAAGGAGACTAGAAAAGAGCAGACTAGATTAGGATAGGCTAGGGTGGGGGAGGGTTTTGTAGAATACAGTAGTGTAGAATGGAATAGAATGGTGTGGAATGGAGTCAAATGGATTCGAACAGAGATGCAGAGAGTAGAAAAGAGTTGAATAGAGCCGAATAACGCTGAATAGGACCACATATGATCAAAATGAGCCGAATCGAGTCGAGTCGACCAGATTCGGGATGAATGGAGCCTAGTGGAGCTGAAATGAGCCAAATAGAGACAATCTGAACCCAGCAAAATCAAGCCAAAACACACTTAATTGCATCCTATTGCATCGGATCTCGTCGAATTCCATCAAATCCCACCAAAACGCATCAAAACTCGCAGAATCTCACCGAATCCCATCGAATTGTCTCAAATCGGGTCGAATGGTGTCAAACTGAATGGAATCGAATTAAATTGAATAGATTGGAGTAGTGTAGGTTAGACTGGGATTCAGTAGGGAAGGGCACAGAAGAATAGAATAGAGTAGAACAGAAGAGAATACCAAGAGTAGAATGGAGTAGAGTTGAGTAGAGTGGAATAGTCAGAGTCGGGTAGTGCAGAATATAGATGAATAGATCCAATTCAAGGCGAATCGATTCGAATGGAGAGGAAAGGAGACAAATCGTGATGAATCGAATCGATTAGAATAGATTAGAGTAGGGTAGGGTAGAACAGAATAGAATAGAGTAGAAAAGAGTAGAATGGTGTGGAAGGGAGTTGAATGGAGCCAAATAGAGACAAATAAAGTAGAAAGGGTTGAGTAGAGCTGAACAGGGCTGAATAAGGTTCACTCGAGCCTATTATGCTGAATTGAGCAGAATCGAGACGAATTGCAACAATTCAAGCCAAATAGAGCTAAATCGAGCCGATTCAAGCCTAATCACATGGAATCGCGTCAAAATGCGTTGAATCGAATAGATTAGAGTAGAGGAGGGTACGGCAGGAGAGGCTCGACTACAACACAACAGAACACAATAGAAAGAAGAGAATAGAATTAAGTAGAGTCGGGTCCAGTAGAATAGAGTCAAATTGAGTTGAAGAGAGCCGAAAAGAGCCAAACAGAGCTGAATACAGCCGAATTGACCAAATTCAAGGTGAATCGAGATGAATCATGTCGAGTCGTTTGAAACGTGTCGAATCGAATCAAATAGATTAGTGTGGGGAAGGTAAGGTTAGGGTAGGGAAGAGAAGAATAGAATAGAGTAGAATAGAACAGAAAGAATCGAGTAGACTAGAGTCAAATAGAGTCGAATACTGCCAAAAAGAGCCGAATAGAGTGGAAAAGAGCCGAATAGAACCGAATCGAGTTTAATGGAGCAGAAAGGAGATGAATCGAGCCGATATGACCCGAATCAGGTCGAATCCCATTCAAGTGTGTCGAATAGCATAGAACAGATTACACTAGGCTAAGTTAGGGTAGGGTAGGGTAGAATAGAGTGCAGTAGAACAGAACAGAACAGAACTGAACTGAAAGAATAGGGTCGAGACGAGCAGAGTATAGAAGAGTAGAGTCGAACATTGCCGAATAGAGCCAAATAGAGCCCAAAAGAGCTAAATGGATAGAAACCAAGACAAATCACGCTGAATCCCGTGGAATCGTGCCGTATCGCGTCGAATCCCGTCGAATTGCATTGAATCTGATCAATTCCAATCCAATCAAATAGAATAGACTACAGTAGGGTAGAGTACAATACAATACAGTAGAGAATAGTTTAGGATGGAGTAGAATGATGTAGCATGGAGTCGAGTGGAGTCGAAAAGAGATAATAGAGTTGAGTAGAGTCTAATAGAGCCGAATAGAGCTGAATAGAGCCTATTCGAGCTGACTGGAGCCGAATGGAGCCGATTAGAGCTGAATCGAACCGATTTGAGCCGATTGGGGATGAATGGAGTGGAAAGGAGCCGATTTGAGCCGAATCGCATCGAGATGCGTGGAATCGAATCCAGTAGAATAGATTAGATTAGGGTAGGATGGAATAGAGTAGACTTGAACACAGTACAAGAGAATGGAAAGGATACAATAGAATAGAGTAGAAAAGGGTAGAGCAGAGCAGAATAGTGTAGAGTAGAATAGAGTAGAGTAGAACAGAGTCGAATCAAGCTGAATGGAGACAAAACGAGACAAATCGCGTCGAATGGCGTCGAATCCCATCGAATCAATTACAGTAGGGTATAGTAGAAGAGCATAGAATGGAGTAGAATGGTGTGCAATGGAATCGAGTAGAGTAGAAAAGAGCTGAAGAGAGCCGAAGAGGGCCAAAGAGGGCCAAATCGAGCTGAATTGAGCGAAATCAAGCCGAATCCAGTGAATCGAGCCTAATGGAGCCAAATCGAGCCTAATCGAGCTGAATCGACACTATTCGAGACAAATGGAGCCGAATGGACATGAATCACACCGATTCGGCCCCTAGTCGCATCAAAATTTCTCGAATTCAATTGAATAGACTAGAGTAGGGGAGGTTCGGGTAGGCTAGAGTAGGGTAGAATAGAGTAGAATAGAATAAAACAGAACAGAACACAACAAAATAGAACAGAACAACACAGAACGAATACAGAAAAGAGTAGGCTAGAGTAGAATAGAGGGGAATAGAGTAGAGTAGAATAGATTTGAACAGAGCCAAATCGAGCCAAATCACGTCGAAATGGGTTGAATCAAATCCAATCAAGTGGATTACAATACCTTAGAGTTGGGTAGCACAGGGTAGGGTAGAATAGAGTAGAATCGTACAGAACAGAGTAGAAACAATACAATAGAGTAGAGAAGAGTAGAATAGAGCTGAATAGAGCCAAATGCAGACAAAATGAGAGGAATCGTGTAGAAGCAAGTAGAGTAAATTAGAGTGGTGTTGGGTAGGGTAGAGCAGAATAGTGTAGAATAGTGTGGAATGAATAGAATGGAGTAGAATGGAGTCAAATAGAAACGAATAGAGTAGAAAAGAGTCGAATAGAGCAGAATAGGGCCGAAGAAGGCCAAATCGAGCAGATTCGAAGCGATTCAAGCCAAAACAAGCTGAATGGAGCCTAACTGAGCCGAATAGAGCCAAATCGAGCCGAATCGAGCCGATTCAAGCTTCATCGCCTCGAATCGCGTTCAACGCGTCAAATCCAATCGAGACGTATAGATTAGAGAAGGGGAGGGGAGGGGAGGGGAGAATAGAACAGAGTAGAGTGGAATAGAAGAGATTAGAACAGAATAGAAGGAATAGAATCGAGTAGAATAGAGTGGAAAAGAGTAGAGTCGAATACAGTCAAATAGAGCCGAATAAGCTGAATAGAGACGAATGGAGCTGAATACAGCCGAAAAGAGCTGTATACTGCCGAATGACACCTAATCGAGTGGAATCAAGCAGAATCACACTAACTGTCACCGAACAGCGTCGAATCGAATCAGGTCGAATCGAGTCGAGTCACATCGTTTTGAATCAAACAAGGTCAAATCGCTTCATATCGTGTCGAATCCCATCGAATCACGTCGAATAACTTCGAATTGCGTCAAACCTCAGAGAATCCTACTGAACCACGTCGAGTCGCATGGAATCTCATCAAATCCCTTCAGATCTTGCCGAATCCAGTCAAGTCCTATCAAATCGCTTTGCACGGAATCGAATTGAATCCAATAGATTAAAGTAGGGTAGGTTCGGGTGGGGTGCCGTTGGGTCGGGTAGGGTAGAATAGAATAGAGTACAACAGAATAGGAGAGAATAGAGCATAACAGAAAGAATACAACAGAATAGAATAGAGTCAAAGAGAGAGAACATAGCCGAATTGAGCCGAGTGGAGACAAAACGAGACGAATCACGTCCGGTTGCTTCGAATCGCGTCAAATCAAATCGAATCGATTAGAAGAGATTAGGGTAGGGAAGGGTAGAATAGAAGAGAGGAAAATAGTGAGGAATGGAGTTGAACGGAGTCCAATAGAGACGGATAGATATGAATAGAGTACAAAAGAGTCTAATAGAGCAGAATAGGGCCGAATAGGCCCAAATAAGGCCTAATGGAGCAGAATCCAGCAGAATCGATGGAATTCGAGCCTAATCGAGCCGAATGGAGTGAAATGGAGCCAAGTCGAGCCGAATAGAGCCGATTCGAACTGAATCGAGCTGATTCAAGCCTAATCGCGTCAAATCGCGTGGAAATACGTCACATCGAATCTAATCAAATAGATTAGGGAAGGGTAGGGGAGGGGCGGGTGGGTAGAATAGAACAGAATAGTACAGAATAGAATATAGTACAGTAGGGTAGAGTAGAGAGAGTAAAGCAGACAAGAGTAGAGCAGAGTAGAATTGAGTCAAATAGAGTCAAAGAGTGCAGGATATACCTGAATAGAGCCAATTCTGGCCGAATCGAGTCAAATGGAAACAAAACGAGATGAATCACACCAAATTGCTTCGAATCGCATCCAATCGAATAGAGTATCGTAGGGTAGAGTAGAACAGAATAGAGTAGAATTGCATAGAATGGAGAAGAGTGGAGTCAAAAGGAGTCGAAAAGAGACAAATAGAGTAGAAAAGAGTCGAGTCGAGCCAAATAGGGCCGAATAAGGCTGAACCGAGTGGAAATGTGCTGAATGGAAGCGACTCGAGCCAAATCGAGCTGAATCGAGCTGATGTTGCGGAATCGAGCCGACTCAAGCGTGATGGTGTCCGGTCGCATCGAAATGCTTTGAATCGAATCAAATGGAATCGATTAGAATAGGTTAGGGTAGGGTAGTTTATGATAGGAAGACTAGGGTAGATGCAAGTAGACTACATTAGAGTAGACAAGAGAAGGCTAGAGTAGAAGCCTAGACTAGTAAGCTGGACTAGTCAGCTAGACTAGTGGCATAGAGCAGTAGCCTAGACAACTAGTCTTGAATAGTACCCTAAGTCAGTAATCTGAACGAGTACCCTTGCCTGAACTCTTAGCCTAATCTAGTACCCTTGCCTTAACTAGTAGTCCTAACAAGTACCCTTGCCTTAACCAGTAGTCTTCACTAGTACCCTTGCCTTCACTAGTAGTACGTCCTTAACAAGTAGCCTGAACTGGTACCCTTGCCTTAACCAGTACCCTCAACAAGTACCCATGCCTTAACTAGTAGCCTGGCCTTAACTAGTGCCCTTGCATAACTAGTACCCTGGCCTTAACTAGTAGCCTGAACTAGTACACTTGCCTTAAGGAGTACCCTTGCCCAAACTACTCCCCTTAATTAGGACCCTTATTGAGTAACCCTAAGTAGTAGAGTATGGTACGGTGGGGTAGCATAGGGTAGGGAAGCATACGGTGGAACAGAGAAAATAGAAGGAAATAGAATAGAACAGCATAGGTCAGGGTAGGTTAGCTTAGTGCAGGGTATGGTAGAGTAGCATAGGATGGAATAGAGAAAATAGAAAAGGAGACTAGAAAAGAGCAGACTAGATTAGGATAGGCTAGGGTGGGGGAGGGTTTTGTAGAATACAGTAGTGTAGAATGGAATAGAATGGTGTGGAATGGAGTCAAATGGATTCGAACAGAGATGCAGAGAGTAGAAAAGAGTTGAATAGAGCCGAATAACGCTGAATAGGACCACATATGATCAAAATGAGCCGAATCGAGTCGAGTCGACCAGATTCGGGATGAATGGAGCCTAGTGGAGCTGAAATGAGCCAAATAGAGACAATCTGAACCCAGCAAAATCAAGCCAAAACACACTTAATTGCATCCTATTGCATCGGATCTCGTCGAATTCCATCAAATCCCACCAAAACGCATCAAAACTCGCAGAATCTCACCGAATCCCATCGAATTGTCTCAAATCGGGTCGAATGGTGTCAAACTGAATGGAATCGAATTAAATTGAATAGATTGGAGTAGTGTAGGTTAGACTGGGATTCAGTAGGGAAGGGCACAGAAGAATAGAATAGAGTAGAACAGAAGAGAATACCAAGAGTAGAATGGAGTAGAGTTGAGTAGAGTGGAATAGTCAGAGTCGGGTAGTGCAGAATATAGATGAATAGATCCAATTCAAGGCGAATCGATTCGAATGGAGAGGAAAGGAGACAAATCGTGATGAATCGAATCGATTAGAATAGATTAGAGTAGGGTAGGGTAGAACAGAATAGAATAGAGTAGAAAAGAGTAGAATGGTGTGGAAGGGAGTTGAATGGAGCCAAATAGAGACAAATAAAGTAGAAAGGGTTGAGTAGAGCTGAACAGGGCTGAATAAGGTTCACTCGAGCCTATTATGCTGAATTGAGCAGAATCGAGACGAATTGCAACAATTCAAGCCAAATAGAGCTAAATCGAGCCGATTCAAGCCTAATCACATGGAATCGCGTCAAAATGCGTTGAATCGAATAGATTAGAGTAGAGGAGGGTACGGCAGGAGAGGCTCGACTACAACACAACAGAACACAATAGAAAGAAGAGAATAGAATTAAGTAGAGTCGGGTCCAGTAGAATAGAGTCAAATTGAGTTGAAGAGAGCCGAAAAGAGCCAAACAGAGCTGAATACAGCCGAATTGACCAAATTCAAGGTGAATCGAGATGAATCATGTCGAGTCGTTTGAAACGTGTCGAATCGAATCAAATAGATTAGTGTGGGGAAGGTAAGGTTAGGGTAGGGAAGAGAAGAATAGAATAGAGTAGAATAGAACAGAAAGAATCGAGTAGACTAGAGTCAAATAGAGTCGAATACTGCCAAAAAGAGCCGAATAGAGTGGAAAAGAGCCGAATAGAACCGAATCGAGTTTAATGGAGCAGAAAGGAGATGAATCGAGCCGATATGACCCGAATCAGGTCGAATCCCATTCAAGTGTGTCGAATAGCATAGAACAGATTACACTAGGCTAAGTTAGGGTAGGGTAGGGTAGAATAGAGTGCAGTAGAACAGAACAGAACAGAACTGAACTGAAAGAATAGGGTCGAGACGAGCAGAGTATAGAAGAGTAGAGTCGAACATTGCCGAATAGAGCCAAATAGAGCCCAAAAGAGCTAAATGGATAGAAACCAAGACAAATCACGCTGAATCCCGTGGAATCGTGCCGTATCGCGTCGAATCCCGTCGAATTGCATTGAATCTGATCAATTCCAATCCAATCAAATAGAATAGACTACAGTAGGGTAGAGTACAATACAATACAGTAGAGAATAGTTTAGGATGGAGTAGAATGATGTAGCATGGAGTCGAGTGGAGTCGAAAAGAGATAATAGAGTTGAGTAGAGTCTAATAGAGCCGAATAGAGCTGAATAGAGCCTATTCGAGCTGACTGGAGCCGAATGGAGCCGATTAGAGCTGAATCGAACCGATTTGAGCCGATTGGGGATGAATGGAGTGGAAAGGAGCCGATTTGAGCCGAATCGCATCGAGATGCGTGGAATCGAATCCAGTAGAATAGATTAGATTAGGGTAGGATGGAATAGAGTAGACTTGAACACAGTACAAGAGAATGGAAAGGATACAATAGAATAGAGTAGAAAAGGGTAGAGCAGAGCAGAATAGTGTAGAGTAGAATAGAGTAGAGTAGAACAGAGTCGAATCAAGCTGAATGGAGACAAAACGAGACAAATCGCGTCGAATGGCGTCGAATCCCATCGAATCAATTACAGTAGGGTATAGTAGAAGAGCATAGAATGGAGTAGAATGGTGTGCAATGGAATCGAGTAGAGTAGAAAAGAGCTGAAGAGAGCCGAAGAGGGCCAAAGAGGGCCAAATCGAGCTGAATTGAGCGAAATCAAGCCGAATCCAGTGAATCGAGCCTAATGGAGCCAAATCGAGCCTAATCGAGCTGAATCGACACTATTCGAGACAAATGGAGCCGAATGGACATGAATCACACCGATTCGGCCCCTAGTCGCATCAAAATTTCTCGAATTCAATTGAATAGACTAGAGTAGGGGAGGTTCGGGTAGGCTAGAGTAGGGTAGAATAGAGTAGAATAGAATAAAACAGAACAGAACACAACAAAATAGAACAGAACAACACAGAACGAATACAGAAAAGAGTAGGCTAGAGTAGAATAGAGGGGAATAGAGTAGAGTAGAATAGATTTGAACAGAGCCAAATCGAGCCAAATCACGTCGAAATGGGTTGAATCAAATCCAATCAAGTGGATTACAATACCTTAGAGTTGGGTAGCACAGGGTAGGGTAGAATAGAGTAGAATCGTACAGAACAGAGTAGAAACAATACAATAGAGTAGAGAAGAGTAGAATAGAGCTGAATAGAGCCAAATGCAGACAAAATGAGAGGAATCGTGTAGAAGCAAGTAGAGTAAATTAGAGTGGTGTTGGGTAGGGTAGAGCAGAATAGTGTAGAATAGTGTGGAATGAATAGAATGGAGTAGAATGGAGTCAAATAGAAACGAATAGAGTAGAAAAGAGTCGAATAGAGCAGAATAGGGCCGAAGAAGGCCAAATCGAGCAGATTCGAAGCGATTCAAGCCAAAACAAGCTGAATGGAGCCTAACTGAGCCGAATAGAGCCAAATCGAGCCGAATCGAGCCGATTCAAGCTTCATCGCCTCGAATCGCGTTCAACGCGTCAAATCCAATCGAGACGTATAGATTAGAGAAGGGGAGGGGAGGGGAGGGGAGAATAGAACAGAGTAGAGTGGAATAGAAGAGATTAGAACAGAATAGAAGGAATAGAATCGAGTAGAATAGAGTGGAAAAGAGTAGAGTCGAATACAGTCAAATAGAGCCGAATAAGCTGAATAGAGACGAATGGAGCTGAATACAGCCGAAAAGAGCTGTATACTGCCGAATGACACCTAATCGAGTGGAATCAAGCAGAATCACACTAACTGTCACCGAACAGCGTCGAATCGAATCAGGTCGAATCGAGTCGAGTCACATCGTTTTGAATCAAACAAGGTCAAATCGCTTCATATCGTGTCGAATCCCATCGAATCACGTCGAATAACTTCGAATTGCGTCAAACCTCAGAGAATCCTACTGAACCACGTCGAGTCGCATGGAATCTCATCAAATCCCTTCAGATCTTGCCGAATCCAGTCAAGTCCTATCAAATCGCTTTGCACGGAATCGAATTGAATCCAATAGATTAAAGTAGGGTAGGTTCGGGTGGGGTGCCGTTGGGTCGGGTAGGGTAGAATAGAATAGAGTACAACAGAATAGGAGAGAATAGAGCATAACAGAAAGAATACAACAGAATAGAATAGAGTCAAAGAGAGAGAACATAGCCGAATTGAGCCGAGTGGAGACAAAACGAGACGAATCACGTCCGGTTGCTTCGAATCGCGTCAAATCAAATCGAATCGATTAGAAGAGATTAGGGTAGGGAAGGGTAGAATAGAAGAGAGGAAAATAGTGAGGAATGGAGTTGAACGGAGTCCAATAGAGACGGATAGATATGAATAGAGTACAAAAGAGTCTAATAGAGCAGAATAGGGCCGAATAGGCCCAAATAAGGCCTAATGGAGCAGAATCCAGCAGAATCGATGGAATTCGAGCCTAATCGAGCCGAATGGAGTGAAATGGAGCCAAGTCGAGCCGAATAGAGCCGATTCGAACTGAATCGAGCTGATTCAAGCCTAATCGCGTCAAATCGCGTGGAAATACGTCACATCGAATCTAATCAAATAGATTAGGGAAGGGTAGGGGAGGGGCGGGTGGGTAGAATAGAACAGAATAGTACAGAATAGAATATAGTACAGTAGGGTAGAGTAGAGAGAGTAAAGCAGACAAGAGTAGAGCAGAGTAGAATTGAGTCAAATAGAGTCAAAGAGTGCAGGATATACCTGAATAGAGCCAATTCTGGCCGAATCGAGTCAAATGGAAACAAAACGAGATGAATCACACCAAATTGCTTCGAATCGCATCCAATCGAATAGAGTATCGTAGGGTAGAGTAGAACAGAATAGAGTAGAATTGCATAGAATGGAGAAGAGTGGAGTCAAAAGGAGTCGAAAAGAGACAAATAGAGTAGAAAAGAGTCGAGTCGAGCCAAATAGGGCCGAATAAGGCTGAACCGAGTGGAAATGTGCTGAATTGAAGCGACTCGAGCCAAATCGAGCTGAATCGAGCTGATGTTGCGGAATCGAGCCGACTCAAGCGTGATGGTGTCCGGTCGCATCGAAATGCTTTGAATCGAATCAAATGGAATCGATTAGAATAGGTTAGGGTAGGGTAGTTTATGATAGGAAGACTAGGGTAGATGCAAGTAGACTACATTAGAGTAGACAAGAGAAGGCTAGAGTAGAAGCCTAGACTAGTAAGCTGGACTAGTCAGCTAGACTAGTGGCATAGAGCAGTAGCCTAGACAACTAGTCTTGAATAGTACCCTAAGTCAGTAATCTGAACGAGTACCCTTGCCTGAACTCTTAGCCTAATCTAGTACCCTTGCCTTAACTAGTAGTCCTAACAAGTACCCTTGCCTTAACCAGTAGTCTTCACTAGTACCCTTGCCTTCACTAGTAGTACGTCCTTAACAAGTAGCCTGAACTGGTACCCTTGCCTTAACCAGTACCCTCAACAAGTACCCATGCCTTAACTAGTAGCCTGGCCTTAACTAGTGCCCTTGCATAACTAGTACCCTGGCCTTAACTAGTAGCCTGAACTAGTACACTTGCCTTAAGGAGTACCCTTGCCCAAACTACTCCCCTTAATTAGGACCCTTATTGAGTAACCCTAAGTAGTAGAGTATGGTACGGTGGGGTAGCATAGGGTAGGGAAGCATAC
Source organism: Loxodonta africana (assembly GCF_030014295.1). Lineage (NCBI taxonomy): Eukaryota > Metazoa > Chordata > Mammalia > Proboscidea > Elephantidae > Loxodonta > Loxodonta africana. The sequence continues at coordinate 210,417 of NW_026975670.1, read as the reverse complement.
GGTGGAACAGAGAAAATAGAAGGAAATAGAATAGAACAGCATAGGTCAGGGTAGGTTAGCTTAGTGCAGGGTATGGTAGAGTAGCATAGGATGGAATAGAGAAAATAGAAAAGGAGACTAGAAAAGAGCAGACTAGATTAGGATAGGCTAGGGTGGGGGAGGGTTTTGTAGAATACAGTAGTGTAGAATGGAATAGAATGGTGTGGAATGGAGTCAAATGGATTCGAACAGAGATGCAGAGAGTAGAAAAGAGTTGAATAGAGCCGAATAACGCTGAATAGGACCACATATGATCAAAATGAGCCGAATCGAGTCGAGTCGACCAGATTCGGGATGAATGGAGCCTAGTGGAGCTGAAATGAGCCAAATAGAGACAATCTGAACCCAGCAAAATCAAGCCAAAACACACTTAATTGCATCCTATTGCATCGGATCTCGTCGAATTCCATCAAATCCCACCAAAACGCATCAAAACTCGCAGAATCTCACCGAATCCCATCGAATTGTCTCAAATCGGGTCGAATGGTGTCAAACTGAATGGAATCGAATTAAATTGAATAGATTGGAGTAGTGTAGGTTAGACTGGGATTCAGTAGGGAAGGGCACAGAAGAATAGAATAGAGTAGAACAGAAGAGAATACCAAGAGTAGAATGGAGTAGAGTTGAGTAGAGTGGAATAGTCAGAGTCGGGTAGTGCAGAATATAGATGAATAGATCCAATTCAAGGCGAATCGATTCGAATGGAGAGGAAAGGAGACAAATCGTGATGAATCGAATCGATTAGAATAGATTAGAGTAGGGTAGGGTAGAACAGAATAGAATAGAGTAGAAAAGAGTAGAATGGTGTGGAAGGGAGTTGAATGGAGCCAAATAGAGACAAATAAAGTAGAAAGGGTTGAGTAGAGCTGAACAGGGCTGAATAAGGTTCACTCGAGCCTATTATGCTGAATTGAGCAGAATCGAGACGAATTGCAACAATTCAAGCCAAATAGAGCTAAATCGAGCCGATTCAAGCCTAATCACATGGAATCGCGTCAAAATGCGTTGAATCGAATAGATTAGAGTAGAGGAGGGTACGGCAGGAGAGGCTAGACTACAACACAACAGAACACAATAGAAAGAAGAGAATAGAATTAAGTAGAGTCGGGTCCAGTAGAATAGAGTCAAATTGAGTTGAAGAGAGCCGAAAAGAGCCAAACAGAGCTGAATACAGCCGAATTGACCAAATTCAAGGTGAATCGAGATGAATCATGTCGAGTCGTTTGAAACGTGTCGAATCGAATCAAATAGATTAGTGTGGGGAAGGTAAGGTTAGGGTAGGGAAGAGAAGAATAGAATAGAGTAGAATAGAACAGAAAGAATCGAGTAGACTAGAGTCAAATAGAGTCGAATACTGCCAAAAAGAGCCGAATAGAGTGGAAAAGAGCCGAATAGAACCGAATCGAGTTTAATGGAGCAGAAAGGAGATGAATCGAGCCGATATGACCCGAATCAGGTCGAATCCCATTCAAGTGTGTCGAATAGCATAGAACAGATTACACTAGGCTAAGTTAGGGTAGGGTAGGGTAGAATAGAGTGCAGTAGAACAGAACAGAACAGAACTGAACTGAAAGAATAGGGTCGAGACGAGCAGAGTATAGAAGAGTAGAGTCGAACATTGCCGAATAGAGCCAAATAGAGCCCAAAAGAGCTAAATGGATAGAAACCAAGACAAATCACGCTGAATCCCGTGGAATCGTGCCGTATCGCGTCGAATCCCGTCGAATTGCATTGAATCTGATCAATTCCAATCCAATCAAATAGAATAGACTACAGTAGGGTAGAGTACAATACAATACAGTAGAGAATAGTTTAGGATGGAGTAGAATGATGTAGCATGGAGTCGAGTGGAGTCGAAAAGAGATAATAGAGTTGAGTAGAGTCTAATAGAGCCGAATAGAGCTGAATAGAGCCTATTCGAGCTGACTGGAGCCGAATGGAGCCGATTAGAGCTGAATCGAACCGATTTGAGCCGATTGGGGATGAATGGAGTGGAAAGGAGCCGATTTGAGCCGAATCGCATCGAGATGCGTGGAATCGAATCCAGTAGAATAGATTAGATTAGGGTAGGATGGAATAGAGTAGACTTGAACACAGTAGAAGAGAATGGAAAGGATACAATAGAATAGAGTAGAAAAGGGTAGAGCAGAGCAGAATAGTGTAGAGTAGAATAGAGTAGAGTAGAACAGAGTCGAATCAAGCTGAATGGAGACAAAACGAGACAAATCGCGTCGAATGGCGTCGAATCCCATCGAATCAATTACAGTAGGGTATAGTAGAAGAGCATAGAATGGAGTAGAATGGTGTGCAATGGAATCGAGTAGAGTAGAAAAGAGCTGAAGAGAGCCGAAGAGGGCCAAAGAGGGCCAAATCGAGCTGAATTGAGCGAAATCAAGCCGAATCCAGTGAATCGAGCCTAATGGAGCCAAATCGAGCCTAATCGAGCTGAATCGACACTATTCGAGACAAATGGAGCCGAATGGACATGAATCACACCGATTCGGCCCCTAGTCGCATCAAAATTTCTCGAATTCAATTGAATAGACTAGAGTAGGGGAGGTTCGGGTAGGCTAGAGTAGGGTAGAATAGAGTAGAATAGAATAAAACAGAACAGAACACAACAAAATAGAACAGAACAACACAGAACGAATACAGAAAAGAGTAGGCTAGAGTAGAATAGAGGGGAATAGAGTAGAGTAGAATAGATTTGAACAGAGCCAAATCGAGCCAAATCACGTCGAAATGGGTTGAATCAAATCCAATCAAGTGGATTACAATACCTTAGAGTTGGGTAGCACAGGGTAGGGTAGAATAGAGTAGAATCGTACAGAACAGAGTAGAAACAATACAATAGAGTAGAGAAGAGTAGAATAGAGCTGAATAGAGCCAAATGCAGACAAAATGAGAGGAATCGTGTAGAAGCAAGTAGAGTAAATTAGAGTGGTGTTGGGTAGGGTAGAGCAGAATAGTGTAGAATAGTGTGGAATGAATAGAATGGAGTAGAATGGAGTCAAATAGAAACGAATAGAGTAGAAAAGAGTCGAATAGAGCAGAATAGGGCCGAAGAAGGCCAAATCGAGCAGATTCGAAGCGATTCAAGCCAAAACAAGCTGAATGGAGCCTAACTGAGCCGAATAGAGCCAAATCGAGCCGAATCGAGCCGATTCAAGCTTCATCGCCTCGAATCGCGTTCAACGCGTCAAATCCAATCGAGACGTATAGATTAGAGAAGGGGAGGGGAGGGGAGGGGAGAATAGAACAGAGTAGAGTGGAATAGAAGAGATTAGAACAGAATAGAAGGAATAGAATCGAGTAGAATAGAGTGGAAAAGAGTAGAGTCGAATACAGTCAAATAGAGCCGAATAAGCTGAATAGAGACGAATGGAGCTGAATACAGCCGAAAAGAGCTGTATACTGCCGAATGACACCTAATCGAGTGGAATCAAGCAGAATCACACTAACTGTCACCGAACAGCGTCGAATCGAATCAGGTCGAATCGAGTCGAGTCACATCGTTTTGAATCAAACAAGGTCAAATCGCTTCATATCGTGTCGAATCCCATCGAATCACGTCGAATAACTTCGAATTGCGTCAAACCTCAGAGAATCCTACTGAACCACGTCGAGTCGCATGGAATCTCATCAAATCCCTTCAGATCTTGCCGAATCCAGTCAAGTCCTATCAAATCGCTTTGCACGGAATCGAATTGAATCCAATAGATTAAAGTAGGGAAGGTTCGGGTGGGGTGCCGTTGGGTCGGGTAGGGTAGAATAGAATAGAGTACAACAGAATAGGGGAGAATAGAGCAGAACAGAAAGAATACAACAGAATAGAATAGAGTCAAAGACAGAGAACATAGCCGAATTGAGCCGAGTGGAGACAAAACGAGACGAATCACGTCCGGTTGCTTCGAATCGCGTCAAATCAAATCGAATCGATTAGAAGAGATTAGGGTAGGGAAGGGTAGAATAGAAGAGAGGAAAATAGTGAGGAATGGAGTTGAACGGAGTCCAATAGAGACGGATAGATATGAATAGAGTACAAAAGAGTCTAATAGAGCAGAATAGGGCCGAATAGGCCCAAATAAGGCCTAATTGAGCAGAATCCAGCAGAATCGATGGAATTCGAGCCTAATCGAGCCGAATGGAGTGAAATGGAGCCAAGTCGAGCCGAATAGAGCCGATTCGAACTGAATCGAGCTGATTCAAGCCTAATCGCGTCAAATCGCGTGGAAATACGTCACATCGAATCTAATCAAATAGATTAGGGAAGGGTAGGGGAGGGGCGGGTGGGTAGAATAGAACAGAATAGTACAGAATAGAATATAGTACAGTAGGGTAGAGTAGAGAGAGTAAAGCAGACAAGAGTAGAGCAGAGTAGAATTGAGTCAAATAGAGTCAAAGAGTGCAGGATATACCTGAATAGAGCCAATTCTGGCCGAATCGAGTCAAATGGAAACAAAACGAGATGAATCACACCAAATTGCTTCGAATCGCATCCAATCGAATAGAGTATCGTAGGGTAGAGTAGAACAGAATAGAGTAGAATTGCATAGAATGGAGAAGAGTGGAGTCAAAAGGAGTCGAAAAGAGACAAATAGAGTAGAAAAGAGTCGAGTCGAGCCAAATAGGGCCGAATAAGGCTGAACCGAGTGGAAATGTGCTGAATTGAAGCGACTCGAGCCAAATCGAGCTGAATCGAGCTGATGTTGCGGAATCGAGCCGACTCAAGCGTGATGGTGTCCGGTCGCATCGAAATGCTTTGAATCGAATCAAATGGAATCGATTAGAATAGGTTAGGGTAGGGTAGTTTATGATAGGAAGACTAGGGTAGATGCAAGTAGACTACATTAGAGTAGACAAGAGAAGGCTAGAGTAGAAGCCTAGACTAGTAAGCTGGACTAGTCAGCTAGACTAGTGGCATAGAGCAGTAGCCTAGACAACTAGTCTTGAATAGTACCCTAAGTCAGTAATCTGAACGAGTACCCTTGCCTGAACTCTTAGCCTAATCTAGTACCCTTGCCTTAACTAGTAGTCCTAACAAGTACCCTTGCCTTAACCAGTAGTCTTCACTAGTACCCTTGCCTTCACTAGTAGTATGTCCTTAACAAGTAGCCTGAACTGGTACCCTTGCCTTAACCAGTACCCTCAACAAGTACCCATGCCTTAACTAGTAGCCTGGCCTTAACTAGTGCCCTTGCATAACTAGTACCCTGGCCTTAACTAGTAGCCTGAACTAGTACACTTGCCTTAAGGAGTACCCTTGCCCAAACTACTCCCCTTAATTAGGACCCTTATTGAGTAACCCTAAGTAGTAGAGTATGGTACGGTGGGGTAGCATAGGGTAGGGAAGCATACGGTGGAACAGAGAAAATAGAAGGAAATAGAATAGAACAGCATAGGTCAGGGTAGGTTAGCTTAGTGCAGGGTATGGTAGAGTAGCATAGGATGGAATAGAGAAAATAGAAAAGGAGACTAGAAAAGAGCAGACTAGATTAGGATAGGCTAGGGTGGGGGAGGGTTTTGTAGAATACAGTAGTGTAGAATGGAATAGAATGGTGTGGAATGGAGTCAAATGGATTCGAACAGAGATGCAGAGAGTAGAAAAGAGTTGAATAGAGCCGAATAACGCTGAATAGGACCACATATGATCAAAATGAGCCGAATCGAGTCGAGTCGACCAGATTCGGGATGAATGGAGCCTAGTGGAGCTGAAATGAGCCAAATAGAGACAATCTGAACCCAGCAAAATCAAGCCAAAACACACTTAATTGCATCCTATTGCATCGGATCTCGTCGAATTCCATCAAATCCCACCAAAACGCATCAAAACTCGCAGAATCTCACCGAATCCCATCGAATTGTCTCAAATCGGGTCGAATGGTGTCAAACTGAATGGAATCGAATTAAATTGAATAGATTGGAGTAGTGTAGGTTAGACTGGGATTCAGTAGGGAAGGGCACAGAAGAATAGAATAGAGTAGAACAGAAGAGAATACCAAGAGTAGAATGGAGTAGAGTTGAGTAGAGTGGAATAGTCAGAGTCGGGTAGTGCAGAATATAGATGAATAGATCCAATTCAAGGCGAATCGATTCGAATGGAGAGGAAAGGAGACAAATCGTGATGAATCGAATCGATTAGAATAGATTAGAGTAGGGTAGGGTAGAACAGAATAGAATAGAGTAGAAAAGAGTAGAATGGTGTGGAAGGGAGTTGAATGGAGCCAAATAGAGACAAATAAAGTAGAAAGGGTTGAGTAGAGCTGAACAGGGCTGAATAAGGTTCACTCGAGCCTATTATGCTGAATTGAGCAGAATCGAGACGAATTGCAACAATTCAAGCCAAATAGAGCTAAATCGAGCCGATTCAAGCCTAATCACATGGAATCGCGTCGAAATGCGTTGAATCGAATAGATTAAAGTAGAGGAGGGTACGGCAGGAGAGGCTAGACTACAACACAACAGAACACAATAGAAAGAAGAGAATAGAATTAAGTAGAGTCGGGTCCAGTAGAATAGAGTCAAATTGAGTTGAAGAGAGCCGAAAAGAGCCAAACAGAGCTGAATACAGCCGAATTGACCAAATTCAAGGTGAATCGAGATGAATCATGTCGAGTCGTTTGAAACGTGTCGAATCGAATCAAATAGATTAGTGTGGGGAAGGTAAGGTTAGGGTAGGGAAGAGAAGAATAGAATAGAGTAGAATAGAACAGAACAGAAAGAATCGAGTAGACTAGAGTCAAATAGAGTCGAATACTGCCAAAAAGAGCCGAATAGAGTGGAAAAGAGCCGAATAGAACCGAATCGAGTTTAATGGAGCAGAAAGGAGATGAATCGAGCCGATATGACCCGAATCAGGTCGAATCCCATTCAAGTGTGTCGAATAGCATAGAACAGATTACACTAGGCTAAGTTAGGGTAGGGTAGGGTAGAATAGAGTGCAGTAGAACAGAACAGAACAGAACTGAACTGAAAGAATAGGGTCGAGACGAGCAGAGTATAGAAGAGTAGAGTCGAACATTGCCGAATAGAGCCAAATAGAGCCCAAAAGAGCTAAATGGATAGAAACCAAGACAAATCACGCTGAATCCCGTGGAATCGTGCCGTATCGCGTCGAATCCCGTCGAATTGCATTGAATCTGATCAATTCCAATCCAATCAAATAGAATAGACTACAGTAGGGTAGAGTACAATACAATACAGTAGAGAATAGTTTAGGATGGAGTAGAATGATGTAGCATGGAGTCGAGTGGAGTCGAAAAGAGATAATAGAGTTGAGTAGAGTCTAATAGAGCCGAATAGAGCTGAATAGAGCCTATTCGAGCTGACTGGAGCCGAATGGAGCCGATTAGAGCTGAATCGAACCGATTTGAGCCGATTGGGGATGAATGGAGTGGAAAGGAGCCGATTTGAGCCGAATCGCATCGAGATGCGTGGAATCGAATCCAGTAGAATAGATTAGATTAGGGTAGGATGGAATAGAGTAGACTTGAACACAGTAGAAGAGAATGGAAAGGATACAATAGAATAGAGTAGAAAAGGGTAGAGCAGAGCAGAATAGTGTAGAGTAGAATAGAGTAGAGTAGAACAGAGTCGAATCAAGCTGAATGGAGACAAAACGAGACAAATCGCGTCGAATGGCGTCGAATCCCATCGAATCAATTACAGTAGGGTATAGTAGAAGAGCGTAGAATGGAGTAGAATGGTGTGCAATGGAATCGAGTAGAGTAGAAAAGAGCTGAAGAGAGCCGAAGAGGGCCAAAGAGGGCCAAATCGAGCTGAATTGAGCGAAATCAAGCCGAATCCAGTGAATCGAGCCTAATGGAGCCAAATCGAGCCTAATCGAGCTGAATCGACACTATTCGAGACAAATGGAGCCGAATGGACATGAATCACACCGATTCGGCCCCTAGTCGCATCAAAATTTCTCGAATTCAATTGAATAGACTAGAGTAGGGGAGGTTCGGGTAGGCTAGAGTAGGGTAGAATAGAGTAGAATAGAATAAAACAGAACAGAACACAACAAAATAGAACAGAACAACACAGAACGAATACAGAAAAGAGTAGGCTAGAGTAGAATAGAGGGGAATAGAGTAGAGTAGAATAGATTTGAACAGAGCCAAATCGAGCCAAATCACGTCGAAATGGGTTGAATCAAATCCAATCAAGTGGATTACAATACCTTAGAGTTGGGTAGCACAGGGTAGGGTAGAATAGAGTAGAATCGTACAGAACAGAGTAGAAACAATACAATAGAGTAGAGAAGAGTAGAATAGAGCTGAATAGAGCCAAATGCAGACAAAATGAGAGGAATCGTGTAGAAGCAAGTAGAGTAAATTAGAGTGGTGTTGGGTAGGGTAGAGCAGAATAGTGTAGAATAGTGTGGAATGAATAGAATGGAGTAGAATGGAGTCAAATAGAAACGAATAGAGTAGAAAAGAGTCGAATAGAGCAGAATAGGGCCGAAGAAGGCCAAATCGAGCAGATTCGAAGCGATTCAAGCCAAAACAAGCTGAATGGAGCCTAACTGAGCCGAATAGAGCCAAATCGAGCCGAATCGAGCCGATTCAAGCTTCATCGCCTCGAATCGCGTTCAACGCGTCAAATCCAATCGAGACGTATAGATTAGAGAAGGGGAGGGGAGGGGAGGGGAGAATAGAACAGAGTAGAGTGGAATAGAAGAGATTAGAACAGAATAGAAGGAATAGAATCGAGTAGAATAGAGTGGAAAAGAGTAGAGTCGAATACAGTCAAATAGAGCCGAATAAGCTGAATAGAGACGAATGGAGCTGAATACAGCCGAAAAGAGCTGTATACTGCCGAATGACACCTAATCGAGTGGAATCAAGCAGAATCACACTAACTGTCACCGAACAGCGTCGAATCGAATCAGGTCGAATCGAGTCGAGTCACATCGTTTTGAATCAAACAAGGTCAAATCGCTTCATATCGTGTCGAATCCCATCGAATCACGTCGAATAACTTCGAATTGCGTCAAACCTCAGAGAATCCTACTGAACCACGTCGAGTCGCATGGAATCTCATCAAATCCCTTCAGATCTTGCCGAATCCAGTCAAGTCCTATCAAATCGCTTTGCACGGAATCGAATTGAATCCAATAGATTAAAGTAGGGAAGGTTCGGGTGGGGTGCCGTTGGGTCGGGTAGGGTAGAATAGAATAGAGTACAACAGAATAGGGGAGAATAGAGCAGAACAGAAAGAATACAACAGAATAGAATAGAGTCAAAGAGAGAGAACATAGCCGAATTGAGCCGAGTGGAGACAAAACGAGACGAATCACGTCCGGTTGCTTCGAATCGCGTCAAATCAAATCGAATCGATTAGAAGAGATTAGGGTAGGGAAGGGTAGAATAGAAGAGAGGAAAATAGTGAGGAATGGAGTTGAACGGAGTCCAATAGAGACGGATAGATATGAATAGAGTACAAAAGAGTCTAATAGAGCAGAATAGGGCCGAATAGGCCCAAATAAGGCCTAATTGAGCAGAATCCAGCAGAATCGATGGAATTCGAGCCTAATCGAGCCGAATGGAGTGAAATGGAGCCAAGTCGAGCCGAATAGAGCCGATTCGAACTGAATCGAGCTGATTCAAGCCTAATCGCGTCAAATCGCGTGGAAATACGTCACATCGAATCTAATCAAATAGATTAGGGAAGGGTAGGGGAGGGGCGGGTGGGTAGAATAGAACAGAATAGTACAGAATAGAATATAGTACAGTAGGGTAGAGTAGAGAGAGTAAAGCAGACAAGAGTAGAGCAGAGTAGAATTGAGTCAAATAGAGTCAAAGAGTGCAGGATATACCTGAATAGAGCCAATTCTGGCTGAATCGAGTCAAATGGAAACAAAACGAGATGAATCACACCAAATTGCTTCGAATCGCATCCAATCGAATAGAGTATCGTAGGGTAGAGTAGAACAGAATAGAGTAGAATTGCATAGAATGGAGAAGAGTGGAGTCAAAAGGAGTCGAAAAGAGACAAATAGAGTAGAAAAGAGTCGAGTCGAGCCAAATAGGGCCGAATAAGGCTGAACCGAGTGGAAATGTGCTGAATGGAAGCGACTCGAGCCAAATCGAGCTGAATCGAGCTGATGTTGCGGAATCGAGCCGACTCAAGCGTGATGGTGTCCGGTCGCATCGAAATGCTTTGAATCGAATCAAATGGAATCGATTAGAATAGGTTAGGGTAGGGTAGTTTATGATAGGAAGACTAGGGTAGATGCAAGTAGACTACATTAGAGTAGACAAGAGAAGGCTAGAGTAGAAGCCTAGACTAGTAAGCTGGACTAGTCAGCTAGACTAGTGGCATAGAGCAGTAGCCTAGACAACTAGTCTTGAATAGTACCCTAAGTCAGTAATCTGAACGAGTACCCTTGCCTGAACTCTTAGCCTAATCTAGTACCCTTGCCTTAACTAGTAGTCCTAACAAGTACCCTTGCCTTAACCAGTAGTCTTCACTAGTACCCTTGCCTTCACTAGTAGTATGTCCTTAACAAGTAGCCTGAACTGGTACCCTTGCCTTAACCAGTACCCTCAACAAGTACCCATGCCTTAACTAGTAGCCTGGCCTTAACTAGTGCCCTTGCATAACTAGTACCCTGGCCTTAACTAGTAGCCTGAACTAGTACACTTGCCTTAAGGAGTACCCTTGCCCAAACTACTCCCCTTAATTAGGACCCTTATTGAGTAACCCTAAGTAGTAGAGTATGGTACGGTGGGGTAGCATAGGGTAGGGAAGCATACGGTGGAACAGAGAAAATAGAAGGAAATAGAATAGAACAGCATAGGTCAGGGTAGGTTAGCTTAGTGCAGGGTATGGTAGAGTAGCATAGGATGGAATAGAGAAAATAGAAAAGGAGACTAGAAAAGAGCAGACTAGATTAGGATAGGCTAGGGTGGGGGAGGGTTTTGTAGAATACAGTAGTGTAGAATGGAATAGAATGGTGTGGAATGGAGTCAAATGGATTCGAACAGAGATGCAGAGAGTAGAAAAGAGTTGAATAGAGCCGAATAACGCTGAATAGGACCACATATGATCAAAATGAGCCGAATCGAGTCGAGTCGACCAGATTCGGGATGAATGGAGCCTAGTGGAGCTGAAATGAGCCAAATAGAGACAATCTGAACCCAGCAAAATCAAGCCAAAACACACTTAATTGCATCCTATTGCATCGGATCTCGTCGAATTCCATCAAATCCCACCAAAACGCATCAAAACTCGCAGAATCTCACCGAATCCCATCGAATTGTCTCAAATCGGGTCGAATGGTGTCAAACTGAATGGAATCGAATTAAATTGAATAGATTGGAGTAGTGTAGGTTAGACTGGGATTCAGTAGGGAAGGGCACAGAAGAATAGAATAGAGTAGAACAGAAGAGAATACCAAGAGTAGAATGGAGTAGAGTTGAGTAGAGTGGAATAGTCAGAGTCGGGTAGTGCAGAATATAGATGAATAGATCCAATTCAAGGCGAATCGATTCGAATGGAGAGGAAAGGAGACAAATCGTGATGAATCGAATCGATTAGAATAGATTAGAGTAGGGTAGGGTAGAACAGAATAGAATAGAGTAGAAAAGAGTAGAATGGTGTGGAAGGGAGTTGAATGGAGCCAAATAGAGACAAATAAAGTAGAAAGGGTTGAGTAGAGCTGAACAGGGCTGAATAAGGTTCACTCGAGCCTATTATGCTGAATTGAGCAGAATCGAGACGAATTGCAACAATTCAAGCCAAATAGAGCTAAATCGAGCCGATTCAAGCCTAATCACATGGAATCGCGTCGAAATGCGTTGAATCGAATAGATTAAAGTAGAGGAGGGTACGGCAGGAGAGGCTAGACTACAACACAACAGAACACAATAGAAAGAAGAGAATAGAATTAAGTAGAGTCGGGTCCAGTAGAATAGAGTCAAATTGAGTTGAAGAGAGCCGAAAAGAGCCAAACAGAGCTGAATACAGCCGAATTGACCAAATTCAAGGTGAATCGAGATGAATCATGTCGAGTCGTTTGAAACGTGTCGAATCGAATCAAATAGATTAGTGTGGGGAAGGTAAGGTTAGGGTAGGGAAGAGAAGAATAGAATAGAGTAGAATAGAACAGAACAGAAAGAATCGAGTAGACTAGAGTCAAATAGAGTCGAATACTGCCAAAAAGAGCCGAATAGAGTGGAAAAGAGCCGAATAGAACCGAATCGAGTTTAATGGAGCAGAAAGGAGATGAATCGAGCCGATATGACCCGAATCAGGTCGAATCCCATTCAAGTGTGTCGAATAGCATAGAACAGATTACACTAGGCTAAGTTAGGGTAGGGTAGGGTAGAATAGAGTGCAGTAGAACAGAACAGAACAGAACTGAACTGAAAGAATAGGGTCGAGACGAGCAGAGTATAGAAGAGTAGAGTCGAACATTGCCGAATAGAGCCAAATAGAGCCCAAAAGAGCTAAATGGATAGAAACCAAGACAAATCACGCTGAATCCCGTGGAATCGTGCCGTATCGCGTCGAATCCCGTCGAATTGCATTGAATCTGATCAATTCCAATCCAATCAAATAGAATAGACTACAGTAGGGTAGAGTACAATACAATACAGTAGAGAATAGTTTAGGATGGAGTAGAATGATGTAGCATGGAGTCGAGTGGAGTCGAAAAGAGATAATAGAGTTGAGTAGAGTCTAATAGAGCCGAATAGAGCTGAATAGAGCCTATTCGAGCTGACTGGAGCCGAATGGAGCCGATTAGAGCTGAATCGAACCGATTTGAGCCGATTGGGGATGAATGGAGTGGAAAGGAGCCGATTTGAGCCGAATCGCATCGAGATGCGTGGAATCGAATCCAGTAGAATAGATTAGATTAGGGTAGGATGGAATAGAGTAGACTTGAACACAGTACAAGAGAATGGAAAGGATACAATAGAATAGAGTAGAAAAGGGTAGAGCAGAGCAGAATAGTGTAGAGTAGAATAGAGTAGAGTAGAACAGAGTCGAATCAAGCTGAATGGAGACAAAACGAGACAAATCGCGTCGAATGGCGTCGAATCCCATCGAATCAATTACAGTAGGGTATAGTAGAAGAGCATAGAATGGAGTAGAATGGTGTGCAATGGAATCGAGTAGAGTAGAAAAGAGCTGAAGAGAGCCGAAGAGGGCCAAAGAGGGCCAAATCGAGCTGAATTGAGCGAAATCAAGCCGAATCCAGTGAATCGAGCCTAATGGAGCCAAATCGAGCCTAATCGAGCTGAATCGACACTATTCGAGACAAATGGAGCCGAATGGACATGAATCACACCGATTCGGCCCCTAGTCGCATCAAAATTTCTCGAATTCAATTGAATAGACTAGAGTAGGGGAGGTTCGGGTAGGCTAGAGTAGGGTAGAATAGAGTAGAATAGAATAAAACAGAACAGAACACAACAAAATAGAACAGAACAACACAGAACGAATACAGAAAAGAGTAGGCTAGAGTAGAATAGAGGGGAATAGAGTAGAGTAGAATAGATTTGAACAGAGCCAAATCGAGCCAAATCACGTCGAAATGGGTTGAATCAAATCCAATCAAGTGGATTACAATACCTTAGAGTTGGGTAGCACAGGGTAGGGTAGAATAGAGTAGAATCGTACAGAACAGAGTAGAAACAATACAATAGAGTAGAGAAGAGTAGAATAGAGCTGAATAGAGCCAAATGCAGACAAAATGAGAGGAATCGTGTAGAAGCAAGTAGAGTAAATTAGAGTGGTGTTGGGTAGGGTAGAGCAGAATAGAGTAGAATAGTGTAGAATAGGGTGGAATGAATAGAATGGAGTAGAATGGAGTCAAATAGAAACGAATAGAGTAGGAAAGAGTCGAATAGAGCAGAATAGGGCCGAAGAAGGCCAAATCGAGCAGATTCGAAGCGATTCAAGCCAAAACAAGCTGAATGGAGCCTAACTGAGCCGAATAGAGCCAAATCGAGCCGAATCGAGCCGATTCAAGCTTCATCGCCTCCAATCGCGTTCAACGCGTCAAATCCAATCGAGACGTATAGATTAGAGAAGGGGAGGGGAGGGGAGGGGAGAATAGAACAGAGTAGAGTGGAATAGAAGAGATTAGAACAGAATAGAAGGAATAGAATCAAGTAGAATAGAGTGGAAAAGAGTAGTCGAATACAGTCGAATAGAGCCGAATAAGCTGAATAGAGACGAATGGAGCTGAATACAGCCGAAAAGAGCTGTATACTGCCGAATCACACCTAATCGAGCGGAATCAAGCAGAATCGCACTGTCACCGAACAGCATCGAATCGAATCAGGTCGAATCGAGTCGAGTCACATCGTTTTGAATCAAACAAGGTCAAATCGCTTCATATCGTGTCGAATCCCATCGAATCACGTCGAATAACTTCGAATTGCGTCAAACCTCAGAGAATCCTACTGAATCACATCGAGTCGCATGGAATCTCATCAAATCCCTTCAGATTTGCCAAATCCAGTCAAGTCCTATAAAATCGCGTTGCACGGAATCGAATTGAATCCAATAGATTAAAGTAGGGAAGGTTCGGGTGGGGTGCCGTTGGGTCGGGTAGGGTAGAATAGAATAGAGTACAACAGAATAGGAGAGAATAGAACAGAACAGAAAGAATACAACAGAATAGAATAGAGTCAAAGACAGAGAACATAGCCGAATTGAGCCGTGTGGAGACAAAACGAGATGAATCACGTCCGGTTGCTTCGAATCGCGTCAAATCAAATCGAATCGATTAGAAGAGATTAGGGTAGGGAAGGGTAGAATAGAAGAGAGGAAAATAGTGAGGAATGGAGTTGAACGGAGTCCAATAGCGACGGATAGATATGAATAGAGTACAAAAGAGTCTAATAGAGCAGAATAGGGCCGAATAGGCCCAAATAAGGCCTAATCGAGCAGAATCCAGCAGAATCGATGGAATTCGAGCCTAATCGAGCCGAATGGAGTGAAATGGAGCCAAGTCGAGCCGAATAGAGCCGATTCGAACTGAATCGAGCTGATTCAAGCCTAATCGCGTCAAATCGCGTGGAAATACGTCACATCGAATCTAATCAAATAGATTAGGGAAGGGGAGGGTAGGGGCGGGTGGGTAGAATAGAACAGAATAGTACAGAATAGAATATAGTACAGTAGGGTAGAGTAGAGAGAGTAAAGCAGACAAGAGTAGAGCAGAGTAGAATTGAGTCAAATAGAGTCAAAGAGTGCAGGATATAGCTGAATAGAGCCAATTCTGGCCGAATCGAGTCAAATGGAAACAAAACGAGATGAATCACACCGAATTGCTAAGAATCGCATCCAATCGAATAGATTAGAGTATCGTAGGGTAGAGTAGAACACAATAGAGTAGAATAGCGTAGAATGGAGAAGAGTGGAGTCAAATGGAGTCGAACAGAGACAAATAGAGTAGAAAAGAGTCGAATCGAGCCAAATAGGGCCGAATAAGGCTGAACCGAGTGGAAACGAGCTGAATTGAAGCGATTCGAGCCAAATCGAGCTGAATCGAGCTGATGTTGTGGAATCGAGCCGACTGAAGCGTGATGGTGTCCGGTCGCATCGAAATGCTTTGAATCGAATCAAATGGAATCGATTAGAATAGGTTAGGGTAGGGTAGTTTATGATAGGAAGACTAGGGTAGATGCAAGTAGACTACATTAGAGTAGACAAGAGAAGGCTAGAGTAGAAGCCTAGACTAGTAAGCTGGACTAGTCAGCTAGACTAGTGGCATAGAGCAGTAGCCTAGACAACTAGTCTTGAATAGTACCCTAAGTCAGTAATCTGAACGAGTACCCTTGCCTGAACTCTTAGCCTAATCTAGTACCCTTGCCTTAACTAGTAGTCCTAACAAGTACCCTTGCCTTAACCAGTAGTCTTCACTAGTACCCTTGCCTTCACTAGTAGTACGTCCTTAACAAGTAGCCTGAACTGGTACCCTTGCCTTAACCAGTACCCTCAACAAGTACCCATGCCTTAACTAGTAGCCTGGCCTTAACTAGTGCCCTTGCATAACTAGTACCCTGGCCTTAACTAGTAGCCTGAACAAGTACACTTGCCTTAAGGAGTACCCTTGCCCGAACTACTCCCCTTAATTAGGACCCTTATTGAGTAACCCTAAGTAGTAGAGTATGGTACGGTGGGGTAGCATAGGGTAGGGAAGCATACGGTGGAACAGAGAAAATAGAAGGAAATAGAATAGAACAGCATAGGTCAGGGTAGGTTAGCTTAGTGCAGGGTATGGTAGAGTAGCATAGGATGGAATCGAGAAAATAGAAAAGGAGACTAGAAAAGAGCAGACTAGATTAGGATAGGCTAGGGTGGGGGAGGGTTTTGTAGAATACAGTAGTGTAGAATGGAATAGAATGGTGTGGAATGGAGTCAAATGGATTGGAACAGAGATGCAGAGAGTAGAAAAGAGTTGAATAGAGCCGAATAACGCTGAATAGGACCACATATGACCAAAATGAGCCGAATCGAGTCGAGTCGACCAGATTCGGGATGAATGGAGCCTAGTGGAGCTGAAATGAGCCAAATAGAGACAATCTGAACCCAGCAAAATCGAGCCAAAACACACTTAATTGCATCCTATTGCATCGGATCTCGTCGAATTCCATCAAATCCCACCAAAACGCATCAAATCTCGCGGAATCTCACCGAATCCCATCGAATTGTCTCAAATCGGGGCGAATGGTGTCAAACTGAATGGAATCGAATTAAATTGAATAGATTGGAGTAGTGTAGGTTAGACTGGGATTCAGTAGGGAAGGGCACAGAAGAATAGAATAGAGTAGAACAGAAGAGAATACCAAGAGTAGAATGGAGTAGAGTTGAGTAGAGTGGAATAGTCAGAGTCGGGTAGTGCAGAATATAGATGAATAGATCCAATTCAAGCCGAATCGATTCGAATGGAGAGGAAAGGAGACAAATCGTGATGAATCGAATGGATTAGAATAGATTAGAGTAGGGTAGGGTAGAACAGAATAGAATAGAGTAGAAAAGAGTAGAATGGTGTGGAAGGGAGTTGAATGGAGCCAAATAGAGACAAATAAAGTAGAAAGGGTTGAGTAGAGCTGAACAGGGCTGAATAAGGTTCACTCGAGCCTATTATGCTGAATTGAGCAGAATCGAGACGAATTGCAACAATTCAAGCCAAATAGAGCTAAATCGAGCCGATTCAAGCCTAATCACATGGAATCGCGTCAAAATGCGTTGAATCGAATAGATTAGAGTAGAGGAGGGTACGGCAGGAGAGGCTAGACTACAACACAACAGCACACAATAGAAAGAAGAGAATAGAATTAAGTAGAGTCGGGTCCAGTAGAATAGAGTCAAATTGAGTTGAAGAGAGCCGAAAAGAGCCAAACAGAGCTGAATACAGCCGAATTGACCAAATTCAAGGTGAATCGAGATGAATCATGTCGAGTCGTTTGAAATGTGTCGAATCGAATCAAATAGATTAGTGTGGGGAAGGTAAGGCTACGGTAGGGTAGAGAAGAATAGAGTAGAATAGAACAGAACAGAAAGAATCGAGTAGACTAGAGTCAAATAGAGTCGAATACTGCCAAAAAGAGCCGAATAGAGTGGAAAAGAGCCGAATAGAACCGAATCGAGTTTAATGGAGCAGAAAGGAGATGAATCGAGCTGATATGACCCGAATCAGGTCGAGTCCCATTCAAGAGTGTCGAATAGCATAGAACAGATTACAGTAGGCTAAGTTAGGGTAGGGTAGGGTAGAATAGAGTGCAGTAGAACAGAACAGAAGAGAACTGAACTGAAAGAATAGGGTCGAGACTAGCAGAGTATAGAAGAGTAGAGTAGAGTCGAACATTGCCGAATAGAGCCAAATAGAGCCCAAAAGAGCTAAATGGATAGAAAAAAAGACATATCACGCCGAATCCTGTGGAATCGTGCCGTATCGCGTCGAATCCCGTCGAATTGCATTGAATCTGATCAATTCCAATCCAATCAAATAGAATAGACTACAGTAGGGTAGAGTACAATACAATACAGTAGAGAATAGTTTAGGATGGAGTAGAATGGTGTAGCATGGAGTCGAGTGGAGTCGAAAAGAGATAATAGAGTTGAGTAGAGTCTAATAGAGCCGAATAGAGCTGAATAGAGCCTATTCGAGCTGACTGGAGCCGAATGGAGCCGATTAGAGCTGAATCGAACCGATTTGAGCCGATTGGGGATGAATGGAGTGGAAAGGAGCCGATTTGAGCCGAATCGCATCGAGATGCGTGGAACCGAATCCAGTAGAATAGATTAGATTAGGGTAGGATGGAATAGAGTAGACTTGAACACAGTAGAAGAGAATGGAAAGGATACAATAGAATAGAGTAGAAAAGGGTAGAGCAGAGCAGAATAGTGTAGAGTAGAATAGAGTAGAGTAGAACAGAGTCGAATCAAGCTGAATGGAGACAAAACGAGACAAATCGCGTCGAATGGCGTCGAATCCCATCGAATCAATTACAGTAGGGTATAGTAGAAGAGCGTAGAATGGAGTAGAATGGTGTGCAATGGAATCGAGTAGAGTAGAAAAGAGCTGAAGAGAGCCGAAGAGGGCCAAAGAGGGCCAAATCGAGCTGAATTGAGCGAAATCGAGCCGAATCCAGTGAATCGAGCCTAATGGAGCCAAATCGAGCCTAATCGAGCTGAATCGACACTATTCGAGACAAATGGAGCCGAATGGACATGAATCACACCGATTCGGCCCCTAGTCGCGTCAAAATTTCTCGAATTCAATTGAATAGACTAGAGTAGGGGAGGTTCGGGTAGGCTAGAGTAGGGTAGAATAGAGTAGAATAGAATAAAACAGAACAGAACACAACAAAATAGAACAGAACAACACAGAACGAATACAGAAAAGAGTAGGCTAGAGTAGAATAGAGGGGAATAGAGTAGAGTAGAATAGATTTGAACAGAGCCAAATCGAGCCAAATCACGTCGAAATGGGTTGAATCAAATCCAATCAAGTGGATTACAATACCTTAGAGTTGGGTAGCACAGGGTAGGGTAGAATAGAGTAGAATCGTACAGAACAGAGTAGAAACAATACAATAGAGTAGAGAAGAGTAGAATAGAGCTGAATAGAGCCAAATGCAGACAAAATGAGAGGAATCGTGTAGAAGCAAGTAGAGTAAATTAGAGTGGTGTTGGGTAGGGTAGAGCAGAATAGAGTAGAACAGTGTGGAATGAATAGAATGGAGTAGAATGGAGTCAAGTAGAAACGAATAGAGTAGAAAAGAGTCGAATAGAGCAGAATAGGGCCGAAGAAGGCCAAATCGAGCAGATTCGAAGCGATTCAAGCCAAAACAAGCTGAATGGAGCCTAACTGAGCCGAATAGAGCCGAATCGAGCCGATTCAAGCTTCATCGCCTCGAATCGCGTTCAACGCGTCAAATCCAATCGAGACGTATAGATTAGAGAAGGGGAGGGGAGGGTAGAATAGAACAGAGTAGAGTGGAATAGAAGAGATTAGAACAGAATAGAAGGAATAGAATCGAGTAGAATCGAGTGGAAAAGAGTAGAGTCGAATACAGTCGAATAGAGCCGAATAAGCTGAATAGAGACGAATGGAGCTGAATACAGCCGAAAAGAGCTGTATACTGCCGAATCACATCTAATCGAGCGGAATTAAGCAGAATCGCACTGACTGTCACCGAACAGCGTCGAATCGAATCAGGTCGAATCGAGTCGAGTCACATCGTTTTGAATCAAACAAGGTCAAATCGCTTCATATCGTGTCGAATCCCATCGAATCACGTCGAATAACTTCGAATTGCGTCAAACCTCAGAGAATCCTACTGAATCACGTCGAGTCGCATGGAATCTCATCAAATCCCTTCAGATCTTGCCGAATCCAGTCAAGTCCTATCAAATCGCTTTGCACGGAACCGAATTGAATCCAATAGGTTAAAGTAGGGTAGGTTCGGGTGGGGTGCCGTTGGGTCGGGTAGAGTAGAATAGAATAGAGTACAACAGAATAGGAGAGAATAGAACAGAACAGAAAGAATACAACAGAATAGAATAGAGTCAAAGAGAGAGAACATAGCCGAATTGAGCCGAGTGGAGACAAAACGAGACGAATCACGTCCGGTTGCTTCGAATCGCGTCAAATCAAATCGAATCGAATAGAAGAGATTAGGGTAGGGAAGGGTAGAATAGAAGAGAGGAAAATAGTGAGGAATGGAGTTGAACGGAGTCCAATAGAGACGGATAGATATGAATAGAGTACAAAAGAGTCTAATAGAGCAGAATAGGGCCGAATAGGCCCAAATAAGGCCTAATTGAGCAGAATCCAGCAGAATCGATGGAATTCAAGCCTAATCGAGCCGAATGGAGTGAAATGGAGCCAAGTCGAGCCGAATAGAGTCGATTCGAACTGAATCGAGCTAATTCAAGATTAATCACGTCAAATCGCGTGGAAATACGTCACATCGAATCTACTGAAATAGATTAGGGAAGGGGAGGGGAGGGGCGGGTGGGTAGAACAGAACAGAATAGTACAGAATAGAATATAGTACAGTAGGGTAGAGTAGAGAGAGTAAAGCAGACAAGAGTAGAGCAGAGTAGAATTGAGTCAAATAGAGTCAAAGAGTGCAGGATATAGCTGAATAGAGCCAATTCTGGCCGAATCGAGTCAAATGGAAACAAAACGCGATGAATCACACCTAATTGCTTCGAATCGCATCCAATCGAATAGATTAGAGTATCGTAGGGTAGAGTAGGATAGCGTAGAATGGAGAAGAGTGGAGTCAAATGGAGTCGAACAGAGACAAATAGAGTAGAAAAGAGTCGAATCGAGCCAAATAGGGCCGAATAAGGCTGAACCGAGTGGAAACGAGCTGAATTGAAGCGATTCGAGCCAAATCGAGCTGAATCGAGCTGATGTTGCAGAATCGAGCCGACTCAAGCGTGATGGTGTCTGGTCGCATCGAAATGCTTTGAATCGAATCAAATGGAATTGATTAGAATAGGTTAGGGTAGGGTAGTTTATGATAGGAAGACTAGGGTAGATGCAAGTAGACTACATTAGAGTAGACAAGAGAAGGCTAGAGTAGAAGCCTAGACTAGTAAGCTGGACTAGTCAGCTAGACTAGTGGCATAGAGCAGTAGCCTAGACAACTAGTCTTGAATAGTACCCTAAGTCAGTAATCTGAACGAGTACCCTTGCCTGAACTCTTAGCCTAATCTAGTACCCTTGCCTTAACTAGTAGTCCTAACAAGTACCCTTGCCTTAACCAGTAGTCTTCACTAGTACCCTTGCCTTCACTAGTAGTACATCCTTAACAAGTAGCCTGAACTGGTACCCTTGCCTTAACCAGTACCCTCAACAAGTACCCATGCCTTAACTAGTAGCCTGGCCTTAACTAGTGCCCTTGCATAACTAGTACCCTGGCCTTAACTAGTAGCCTGAACTAGTACACTTGCCTTAAGGAGTACCCTTGCCCGAACTACTCCCCTTAATTAGGACCCTTATTGAGTAACCCTAAGTAGTAGAGTATGGTACGGTGGGGTAGCATAGGGTAGGGAAGCATACGGTGGAACAGAGAAAATAGAAGGAAATAGAATAGAACAGCATAGGTCAGGGTAGGTTAGCTTAGTGCAGGGTATGGTAGAGTAGCATAGGATGGAATCGAGAAAATAGAAAAGGAGACTAGAAAAGAGCAGACTAGATTAGGATAGGCTAGGGTGGGGGAGGGTTTTGTAGAATACAGTAGTGTAGAATGGAATAGAATGGTGTGGAATGGAGTCAAATGGATTCAAACAGAGATGAATAGAGTAGAAAAGAGTTGAATAGAGCCGAATAACGCTGAATAGGACCACATATGACCAAAATGAGCCGAATCGAGTCGAGTCGACCAGATTCGGGATGAATGGAGCCTGGTGGAGCTGAAATGAGCCAAATACAGACAATCTGAACCCAGCAAAATCAAGCCAAAACACACTTAATTGCATCCTATTGCATCGGATCTCGTCGAATTCCATCAAATCCCACCAAAACGCATCAAATCTCGCGGAATCTCACCGAATCCCATCGAATTGTCTCAAATCGGGGCGAATGGTGTCAAACGGAATGGAATCGAATTAAATTGAATAGATTGGAGTAGTGTAGGTTAGACTGGGATTCAGTAGGGAAGGGCACAGAAGAATAGAATAGAGTAGAACAGAAGAGAATACCAAGAGTAGAATGGAGTAGAGTTGAGTAGAGTGGAATAGTCAGAGTCGGGTAGTGCAGAATATAGATGAATAGATCCAATTCAAGCCGAATCGATTCGAATGGAGAGGAAAGGAGACAAATCGTGATGAATCGAATCGATTAGAATAGATTAGAGTAGGGTAGGGTAGAACAGAATAGAATAGAGTAGAAAAGAGTAGAATGGTGTGGAATGGAGTTGAATGGAGCCAAATAGAGACAAATAAAGTAGAAAGGGTTGAGTAGAGCTGAACAGGGCTGAATAAGGTTCACTCGAGCCTAATTATGCTGAATTGAGCAGAATCGAGACGAATTGACCAAATTCAAGCCAAATAGAGCTAAATCGAGCCGATTCAAGCCTAATCACATGGAATCGCGTCAAAATGCGTTGAATCGAATAGATTAGAGTAGAGGAGGGTACGGCAGGAGAGGCTAGACTACAACACAACAGAACACAATAGAAAGAAGAGAACAGAATTAAGTAGAGTCGGGTCCAGTAGAATAGACTCAAATTGAGTTGAAGAGAGCCGAAAAGAGCCAAACAGAGCTGAATACAGCCGAATTGACCAAATTCAAGGTGAATCGAGATGAATCATGTCGAGTCGTTTGAAACGTGTCGAATCGAATCAAATAGATTAGTGTGGGGAAGGTAAGGTTGGGGTGGGGTACAGAAGAATAGAATAGAGTAGAATAAAACAGTACAGAAAGAATCGAGTAGACTAGAGTCAAATAGAGTCGAATACTGCCAAAAAGAGCCAAATAGAGTGGAAAAGAGCCGAATAGAACCGAATCGAGTTTAATGGAGCAGAAAGGAGATGAATCGAGCCGATATGACCCGAATCAGGTCGAATCCCATTCAAGTGTGTCGAACAGCATAGAACAGATTACAGTAGGCTAAGTTAGGGTACGGTAGGGTAGAATAGAGTGCAGTAGAACAGAAGAGAACTGAACTGAAAGAATAGGGTCGAGACGAGCAGAGTATAGAAGAGTAGAGTAGAGCAGAGTCGAACATTGCCGAATAGAGCCAAATAGAGCCCAAAAGAGCTAAATGGATAGAAACCAAGACGAATCACGCCGAATCCCGTGGAATCGTGCCGTATCGCGTCGAATCCCGTCGAATTGCATTGAATCTGATCAATTCCAATCCAATCAAATAGAATAGACTAGAGTAGGATAGAGTACAATACAATACAGTAGAGAATAGTTTAGGATGGAGTAGAATGGTGTAGCATGGAGTCGAGTGGAGTCGAAAAGAGATAATAGAGTTGAGTAGAGTCTAATAGAGCCGAATAGAGCTGAATAGAGCCTATTCGAGCTGACTAGAGCCGAATGGAGCCGATTAGAGCTGAATCGAACCGATTTGAGCCGATTGGGGATGAATGGAGTGGAAAGGAGCCGATTTGAGCCGAGTCGCATCGAGATGCGTGGAATCGAATCCAGTAGAATAGATTAGATTAGGGTAGGATGGAATAGAGTAGACTTGAACACAGTAGAAGAGAATGGAAAGGATACAATAGAATAGAGTAGAAAAGGGTAGAGCAGAGCAGAATAGTGTAGAGTAGAATAGAGTAGAGTAGAACAGAGTCGAATCAAGCTGAATGGAGACGAAACGAGACAAATCGCGTCGAATGGCGTCGAATCCCATCGAATCAATTACAGTAGGGTATAGTAGAAGTGCGTAGAATGGAGTAGAATGGTGTGCAATGGAATCGAGTAGAGTAGAAAAGAGCTGAAGAGAGCCGAAGAGGGCCAAAGAGGGCGAAATCGAGCTGAATTGAGTGAAATCGAGCCGAATCCAGTGAATCGAGCCTAATGGAGCCAAATCGAGCCTAATCGAGCTGAATCGACACTATTCGAGACAAATGGGAGGCGAATGGACATGAATCACACCGATTCGGCCCCTAGTCGCGTCAAAATTTCTCGAATTCAATTGAATAGACTAGAGTAGGGGAGGTTCGGGTAGGCTAGAGTAGGGTAGAATAGAGTAGAATAGAATAAAACAGAACAGAACACAACAAAATAGAACAGAACAACACAGAACGAATACAGAAAAGAGTAGGCTAGAGTAGAATAGAGGGGAATAGAGTAGAGTAGAATAGATTTGAACAGAGCCGAATCACGTCGAAATGGGTTGAATCAAATCCAATCAAGTGGATTACAATACCTTAGAGTTGGGTAGCACAGGGTAGGGTAGAATAGAGTAGAATCGTACAGAACAGAGTAGAAACAATACAATAGAGTAGAGAAGAGTAGAATAGAGCTGAATAGAGCCAAATGCACACAAAATGAGAGGAATCGTGTAGAAGCAAGTAGAGTAAATTAGAGTGGTGTTGGGTAGGGTAGAGCAGAATAGAGTAGAACAGTGTGGAATGAATAGAATGGAGTAGAATGGAGTCAAGTAGAAACGAATAGAGTAGAAAAGAGTCGAATAGAGCAGAATAGGGCCGAAGAAGGCCAAATCGAGCAGATTCGAAGCGATTCAAGCCAAAACAAGCTGAATGGAGCCTAACTGAGCCGAATAGAGCCGAATCGAGCCGATTCAAGCTTCATCGCCTCGAATCGCGTTCAACGCGTCAAATCCAATCGAGACGTATAGATTAGAGAAGGGGAGGGGAGGGTAGAATAGAACAGAGTAGAGTGGAATAGAAGAGATTAGAACAGAATAGAAGGAATAGAATCGAGTAGAATCGAGTGGAAAAGAGTAGAGTCGAATACAGTCGAATAGAGCCGAATAAGCTGAATAGAGACGAATGGAGCTGAATACAGCCGAAAAGAGCTGTATACTGCCGAATCACACCTAATCGAGCGGAATCAAGCAGAATCGCACTGACTGTCACCGAACAGCGTCGAATCGAATCAGGTCGAATCGAGTCGAGTCACATCGTTTTGAATCAAACAAGGTCAAATCGCTTCATATCGTGTCGAATCCCATCGAATCACGTCGAATAACTTCGAATTGCGTCAAACCTCAGAGAATCCTACTGAATCACGTCGAGTCGCATGGAATCTCATCAAATCCCTTCAGATTTGCCGAATCCAGTCAAGTCCTATCAAATCGCTTTGCACGGAACCGAATTGAATCCAATAGATTAAAGTAGGGTAGGTTCGGGTGGGGTGCCGTTGGGTCGGGTAGGGTAGAATAGAATAGAGTACAACAGAATAGGAGAGAATAGAACAGAACAGAAAGAATACAACAGAATAGAATAGAGTCAAAGAGAGAGAACATAGCCGAATTGAGCCGAGTGGAGACAAAACGAGACGAATCACGTCCGGTTGCTTCGAATCGCGTCAAATCAAATCGAATCGAATAGAAGAGATTAGGGTAGGGAAGGGTAGAATAGAAGAGAGGAAAATAGTGAGGAATGGAGTTGAACGGAGTCCAATAGAGACGGATAGATATGAATAGAGTACAAAAGAGTCTAATAGAGCAGAATAGGGCCGAATAGGCCCAAATAAGGCCTAATTGAGCAGAATCCAGCAGAATCGATGGAATTCAAGCCTAATCGAGCCGAATGGAGTGAAATGGAGCCAAGTCGAGCCGAATAGAGTCGATTCGAACTGAATCGAGCTAATTCAAGATTAATCACGTCAAATCGCGTGGAAATACGTCACATCGAATCTACTGAAATAGATTAGGGAAGGGGAGGGGAGGGGCGGGTGGGTAGAACAGAACAGAATAGTACAGAATAGAATATAGTACAGTAGGGTAGAGTAGAGAGAGTAAAGGAGACAAGAGTAGAGCAGAGTAGAATTGAGTCAAATAGAGTCAAAGAGTGCAGGATATAGCTGAATAGAGCCAATTCTGGCCGAATCGAGTCAAATGGAAACAAAACGAGATGAATCACACCGAATTGCTTCGAATCGCATCCAATCGAATAGATTAGAGTATCGTAGGGTAGAGTAGGATAGCGTAGAATGGAGAAGAGTGGAGTCAAATGGAGTCGAACAGAGACAAATAGAGTAGAAAAGAGTCGAATCGAGCCAAATAGGGCCGAATAAGGCTGAACCGAGTGGAAACGAGCTGAATTGAAGCGATTCGAGCCAAATCGAGCTGAATCGAGCTGATGTTGCGGAATCGAGCCGACTCAAGCGTGATGGTGTCTGGTCGCATCGAAATGCTTTGAATCGAATCAAATGGAATTGATTAGAATAGGTTAGGGTAGGGTAGTTTATGATAGGAAGACTAGGGTAGATGCAAGTAGACTACATTAGAGTAGACAAGAGAAGGCTAGAGTAGAAGCCTAGACTAGTAAGCTGGACTAGTCAGCTAGACTAGTGGCATAGAGCAGTAGCCTAGACAACTAGTCTTGAATAGTACCCTAAGTCAGTAATCTGAACGAGTACCCTTGCCTGAACTCTTAGCCTAATCTAGTACCCTTGCCTTAACTAGTAGTCCTAACAAGTACCCTTGCCTTAACCAGTAGTCTTCACTAGTACCCTTGCCTTCACTAGTAGTACGTCCTTAACAAGTAGCCTGAACTGGTACCCTTGCCTTAACCAGTACCCTCAACAAGTACCCATGCCTTAACTAGTAGCCTGGCCTTAACTAGTGCCCTTGCATAACTAGTACCCTGGCCTTAACTAGTAGCCTGAACTAGTACACTTGCCTTAAGGAGTACCCTTGCCCGAACTACTCCCCTTAATTAGGACCCTTATTGAGTAACCCTAAGTAGTAGAGTATGGTACGGTGGGGTAGCATAGGGTAGGGAAGCATACGGTGGAACAGAGAAAATAGAAGGAAATAGAATAGAACAGCATAGGTCAGGGTAGGTTAGCTTAGTGCAGGGTATGGTAGAGTAGCATAGGATGGAATCGAGAAAATAGAAAAGGAGACTAGAAAAGAGCAGACTAGATTAGGATAGGCTAGGGTGGGGGAGGGTTTTGTAGAATACAGTAGTGTAGAATGGAATAGAATGGTGTGGAATGGAGTCAAATGGATTCAAACAGAGATGAATAGAGTAGAAAAGAGTTGAATAGAGCCGAATAACGCTGAATAGGACCACATATGACCAAAATGAGCCGAATCGAGTCGAGTCGACCAGATTCGGGATGAATGGAGCCTGGTGGAGCTGAAATGAGCCAAATAGAGACAATCTGAACCCAGCAAAATCAAGCCAAAACACACTTAATTGCATCCTATTGCATCGGATCTCGTCGAATTCCATCAAATCCCACCAAAACGCATCAAATCTCGCGGAATCTCACCGAATCCCATCGAATTGTCTCAAATCGGGTCGAATGGTGTCAAACGGAATGGAATCGAATTAAATTGAATAGATTGGAGTAGTGTAGGTTAGACTGGGATTCAGTAGGGAAGGGCACAGAAGAATAGAATAGAGTAGAACAGAAGAGAATACCAAGAGTAGAATGGAGTAGAGTTGAGTAGAGTGGAATAGTCAGAGTCGGGTAGTGCAGAATATAGATGAATAGATCCAATTCAAGCCGAATCGATTCGAATGGAGAGGAAAGGAGACAAATCGTGATGAATCGAATCGATTAGAATAGATTAGAGTAGGGTAGGGTAGAACAGAATAGAATAGAGTAGAAAAGAGTAGAATGGTGTGGAATGGAGTTGAATGGAGCCAAATAGAGACAAATAAAGTAGAAAGGGTTGAGTAGAGCTGAACAGGGCTGAATAAGGTTCACTCGAGCCTAATTATGCTGAATTGAGCAGAATCGAGACGAATTGACCCAATTCAAGCCAAATAGAGCTAAATCGAGCCGATTCAAGCCTAATCACATGGAATCGCGTCAAAATGCGTTGAATCGAATAGATTAGAGTAGAGGAGGGTACGGCAGGAGAGGCTAGACTACAACACAACAGAACACAATAGAAAGAAGAGAATAGAATTAAGTAGAGTCGGGTCCAGTAGAATAGAGTCAAATTGAGTTGAAGAGAGCCGAAAAGAGCCAAACAGAGCTGAATACAGCCGAATTGACCAAATTCAAGGTGAATCGAGATGAATCATGTCGAGTCGTTTGAAACGTGTCGAATCGAATCAAATAGATTAGTGTGGGGAAGGTAAGGTTAGGGTGGGGTACAGAAGAATAGAATAGAGTAGAATAGAACAGAACAGAAAGAATCGAGTAGACTAGAGTCAAATAGAGTCGAATACTGCCAAAAAGAGCCAAATAGAGTGGAAAAGAGCCGAATAGAACCGAATCGAGTTTAATGGAGCAGAAAGGAGATGAATCGAGCCGATATGACCCGAATCAGGTCGAATCCCATTCAAGTGTGTCGAACAGCATAGAACAGATTACAGTAGGCTAAGTTAGGGTACGGTAGGGTAGAATAGAGTGCAGTAGAACAGAACAGAAGAGAACTGAAAGAATAGGGTCGAGACGAGCAGAGTATAGAAGAGTAGAGTAGAGCAGAGTCGAACATTGCCGAATAGAGCCAAATAGAGCCCAAAAGAGCTAAATGGATAGAAACCAAGACGAATCACGCCGAATCCCGTGGAATCGTGCCGTATCGCGTCGAATCCCGTCGAATTGCATTGAATCTGATCAATTCCAATCCAATCAAATAGAATAGACTAGAGTAGGATAGAGTACAATACAATACAGTAGAGAATAGTTTAGGATGGAGTAGAATGGTGTAGCATGGAGTCGAGTGGAGTCGAAAAGAGATAATAGAGTTGAGTAGAGTCTAATAGAGCCGAATAGAGCTGAATAGAGCCTATTCGAGCTGACTAGAGCCGAATGGAGCCGATTAGAGCTGAACCGAACCGATTTGAGCCGATTGGGGATGAATGGAGTGGAAAGGAGCCGATTTGAGCCGAATCGCATCGAGATGCGTGGAATCGAATCCAGTAGAATAGATTAGATTAGGGTAGGATGGAATAGAGTAGACTTGAACACAGTAGAAGAGAATGGAAAGGATACAATAGAATAGAGTAGAAAAGGGTAGAGCAGAGCAGAATAGTGTAGAGTAGAATAGAGTAGAGTAGAACAGAGTCGAATCAAGCTGAATGGAGACGAAACGAGACAAATCGCGTCGAATGGCGTCGAATCCCATCGAATCAATTACAGTAGGGTATAGTAGAAGAGCGTAGAATGGAGTAGAATGGTGTGCAATGGAATCGAGTAGAGTAGAAAAGAGCTGAAGAGAGCCGAAGAGGGCCAAAGAGGGCCAAATCGAGCTGAATTGAGCGAAATCGAGCCGAATCCAGTGAATCGAGCCTAATGGAGCCAAATCGAGCCTAATCGAGCTGAATCGACACTATTCGAGACAAATGGGAGCCGAATGGACATGAATCACACCGATTCGGCCCCTAGTCGCGTCAAAATTTCTCGAATTCAATTGAATAGACTAGAGTAGGGGAGGTTCGGGTAGGCTAGAGTAGGGTAGAATAGAGTAGAATAGAATAAAACAGAACAGAACACAACAAAATAGAACAGAACAACACAGAACGAATACAGAAAAGAGTAGGCTAGAGTAGAATAGAGGGGAATAGAGTAGAGTAGAATAGATTTGAACAGAGCCGAATCACGTCGAAATGGGTTGAATCAAATCCAATCAAGTGGATTACAATACCTTAGAGTTGGGTAGCACAGGGTAGGGTAGAATAGAGTAGAATCGTACAGAACAGAGTAGAAACAATACAATAGAGTAGAGAAGAGTAGAATAGAGCTGAATAGAGCCAAATGCACACAAAATGAGAGGAATCGTGTAGAAGCAAGTAGAGTAAATTAGAGTGGTGTTGGGTAGGGTAGAGCAGAATAGAGTAGAATAGTGTAGAATAGGGTGGAATGAATAGAATGGAGTAGAATGGAGTCAAATAGAAACGAATAGAGTAGGAAAGAGTCGAATAGAGCAGAATAGGGCCGAAGAAGGCCAAATCGAGCAGATTCGAAGCGATTCAAGCCAAAACAAGCTGAATGGAGCCTAACTGAGCCGAATAGAGCCAAATCGAGCCGAATCGAGCCGATTCAAGCTTCATCGCCTCCAATCGCGTTCAACGCGTCAAATCCAATCGAGACGTATAGATTAGAGAAGGGGAGGGGAGGGGAGGGTAGAATAGAACAGAGTAGAGTGGAATAGAAGAGATTAGAACAGAATAGAAGGAATAGAATCAAGTAGAATAGAGTGGAAAAGAGTAGTCGAATACAGTCGAATAGAGCCGAATAAGCTGAATAGAGACGAATGGAGCTGAATACAGCTGAAAAGAGCTGTATACTGCCAAATCACACCTAATCGAGCAGAATCAAGCAGAATCGCACTGTCACCGAACAGCATCGAATCGAATCAGGTCGAATCGAGTCGAGTCACATCGTTTTGAATCAAACAAGGTCAAATCGCTTCATATCGTGTCGAATCCCATCGAATCACGTCGAATAACTTCGAATTGCGTCAAACCTCAGAGAATCCTACTGAATCACATCGAGTCGCATGGAATCTCATCAAATCCCTTCAGATTTGCCAAATCCAGTCAAGTCCTATAAAATCGCGTTGCACGGAATCGAATTGAATCCAATAGATTAAAGTAGGGAAGGTTCGGGTGGGGTGCCGTTGGGTCGGGTAGGGTAGAATAGAATAGAGTACAACAGAATAGGAGAGAATAGAACAGAACAGAAAGAATACAACAGAATAGAATAGAGTCAAAGAGAGAGAACATAGCCGAATTGAGCCGTGTGGAGACAAAACGAGATGAATCACGTCCGGTTGCTTCGAATCGCGTCAAATCAAATCGAATCGATTAGAAGAGATTAGGGTAGGGAAGGGTAGAATAGAAGAGAGGAAAATAGTGAGGAATGGAGTTGAACGGAGTCCAATAGCGACGGATAGATATGAATAGAGTACAAAAGAGTCTAATAGAGCAGAATAGGGCCGAATAGGCCCAAATAAGGCCTAATCGAGCAGAATCCAGCAGAATCGATGGAATTCGAGCCTAATCGAGCCGAATGGAGTGAAATGGAGCCAAGTCGAGCCGAATAGAGCCGATTCGAACTGAATCGAGCTGATTCAAGCCTAATCGCGTCAAATCGCGTGGAAATACGTCACATCGAATCTAATCAAATAGATTAGGGAAGGGGAGGGTAGGGGCGGGTGGGTAGAATAGAACAGAATAGTACAGAATAGAATATAGTACAGTAGGGTAGAGTAGAGAGAGTAAAGCAGACAAGAGTAGAGCAGAGTAGAATTGAGTCAAATAGAGTCAAAGAGTGCAGGATATAGCTGAATAGAGCCAATTCTGGCCGAATCGAGTCAAATGGAAACAAAACGAGATGAATCACACCGAATTGCTAAGAATCGCATCCAATCGAATAGATTAGAGTATCGTAGGGTAGAGTAGAACAGAATAGAGTAGAATAGCGTAGAATGGAGAAGAGTGGAGTCAAATGGAGTCGAACAGAGACAAATAGAGTAGAAAAGAGTCGAATCGAGCCAAATAGGGCCGAATAAGGCTGAACCGAGTGGAAACGAGCTGAATTGAAGCGATTCGAGCCAAATCGAGCTGAATCGAGCTGATGTTGCGGAATCGAGCCGACTGAAGCGTGATGGTGTCCGGTCGCATCGAAATGCTTTGAATCGAATCAAATGGAATCGATTAGAATAGGTTAGGGTAGGGTAGTTTATGATAGGAAGACTAGGGTAGATGCAAGTAGACTACATTAGAGTAGACAAGAGAAGGCTAGAGTAGAAGCCTAGACTAGTAAGCTGGACTAGTCAGCTAGACTAGTGGCATAGAGCAGTAGCCTAGACAACTAGTCTTGAATAGTACCCTAAGTCAGTAATCTGAACGAGTACCCTTGCCTGAACTCTTAGCCTAATCTAGTACCCTTGCCTTAACTAGTAGTCCTAACAAGTACCCTTGCCTTAACCAGTAGTCTTCACTAGTACCCTTGCCTTCACTAGTAGTACGTCCTTAACAAGTAGCCTGAACTGGTACCCTTGCCTTAACCAGTACCCTCAACAAGTACCCATGCCTTAACTAGTAGCCTGGCCTTAACTAGTGCCCTTGCATAACTAGTACCCTGGCCTTAACTAGTAGCCTGAACTAGTACACTTGCCTTAAGGAGTACCCTTGCCCGAACTACTCCCCTTAATTAGGACCCTTATTGAGTAACCCTAAGTAGTAGAGTATGGTACGGTGGGGTAGCATAGGGTAGGGAAGCATACGGTGGAACAGAGAAAATAGAAGGAAATAGAATAGAACAGCATAGGTCAGGGTAGGTTAGCTTAGTGCAGGGTATGGTAGAGTAGCATAGGATGGAATAGAGAAAATAGAAAAGGAGACTAGAAAAGAGCAGACTAGATTAGGATAGGCTAGGGTGGGGGAGGGTTTTGTAGAATACAGTAGTGTAGAATGGAATAGAATGGTGTGGAATGGAGTCAAATGGATTCGAACAGAGATGCAGAGAGTAGAAAAGAGTTGAATAGAGCCGAATAACGCTGAATAGGACCACATATGAGCAAAATGAGCCGAATCGAGTCGAGTCGATCCGATTCGGGACGAATGGAGCCTAGTGGAGCTGAAATGAGCCAAATAGAGACAATCTGAACCCAGCAAAATCGAGCCAAAACACACTTAATTGCATCCTATTGCATCGGATCTCGTCGAATTCCATCAAATCTAACCAAAACGCATCAAATCTCACGGAATCTCACCGAATCCCGTCGAATTGTCTCAAATCGGGTCGAATGGTGTCAAACTGAATGGAATCGAATTAAATTGAATAGATTAGAGTAGTGTAGGTTAGACTGGGATTCAGTAGGGAAGGGCACAGAAGAATAGAATAGAGTAGAACAGAAGAGAATACCAAGAGTAGAATGGAGTAGAGTTGAGTAGAGTGGAATAGTCAGAGTCGGGTAGTGCAGAATATAGATGAATAGATCCAATTCAAGCCGAATCGATTCGAATGGAGAGGAAAGGAGACAAATCGTGATGAATCGAATCGATTAGAATAGATTAGAGTAGGGTAGGGTAGAACAGAATAGAATAGAGTAGAAAAGAGTAGAATGGTGTGGAAGGGAGTTGAATGGAGCCAAATAGAGACAAATAAAGTAGAAAGGGTTGAGTAGAGCTGAACAGGGCTGAATAAGGTTCACTCGAGCCTAATTATGCTGAATTGAGCAGAATCGAGACGAATTGACCCAATTCAAGCCAAATAGAGCTAAATCGAGCCGATTCAAGCCTAATCACATGGAATCGCGTCAAAATGCGTTGAATCGAATTGATTAGAGTAGAGGAGGGTACGGCAGGAGAGGCTAGACTACAACACAACAGAACACAATAGAAAGAAGAGAATAGAATTAAGTAGAGTCGGGTCCAGTAGAATAGAGTCAAATTGAGTTGAAGAGAGCCGAAAAGAGCCAAACAGAGCTGAATACAGCCGAATTGACCAAATTCAAGGTGAATCGAGATGAATCATGTCGAGTCGTTTGAAACGTGTCGAATCGAATCAAATAGATTAGTGTGGGGAAGGTAAGGTTAGGGTAGGGTAGAGAAGAATAGAATAGAGTAGAATAGAACAGAACAGAAAGAATCGAGTAGACTAGAGTCAAATAGAGTCGAATACTGCCAAAAAGAGCCGAATAGAGTGGAAAAGAGCCGAATAGAACCGAATCGAGTTTAATGGAGCAGAACGGAGATGAATCGAGCCAATATGACCCGAATCAGGTCGAATCCCATTCAAGTGTGTCGAATAACATAGAACAGATTACAGTAGGCTAAGTTAGGGTAGGGAAGGGTAGAATAGAGTGCAGTAGAACAGAACAGAAGAGAACTGAAAGAATAGGGTCGAGACGAGCAGAGTATAGAAGAGTAGAGTAGAGCAGAGTCGAACATTGCCGAATAGAGCCAAATAGAGCCCAAAAGAGCTAAATGGATAGAAACCAAGACGAATCACGCCGAATCCCGTGGAATCGTGCCGTATCGCGTCGAATCCCGTCAAATTGCATTGAATCTGATCAATTCCAATCCAATCAAATAGAATAGACTACAGTAGGGTAGAGTACAATACAATACAGTAGAGAATAGTTTAGGATGGAGTAGAATGGTGTAGCATGGAGTCGAGTGGAGTCGAAAAGAGATAATAGAGTTGAGTAGAGTCTAATAGAGCCGAATAGAGCTGAATAGAGCCTATTGGAGCTGACTGGAGCCGAATGGAGCCGATTAGAGCTGAATCGAACCGATTTGAGCCGATTGGGGATGAATGGAGTGGAAAGGAGCCGATTTGGGCCGAATCGCATCGAGATGCGTGGGATCGAATCCAGTAGAATAGATTAGATTAGGGTAGGATGGAATAGAGTAGACTTGAACACAGTAGAAGAGAATGGAAAGGATACAATAGAATAGAGTAGAAAAGGGTAGAGCAGAGCAGAATAGTGTAGAGTAGAATAGAGTAGAGTAGAACAGAGTCGAATCAAGCTGAATGGAGACGAAACGAGACAAATCGCGTCGAATGGCGTCGAATCCCATCGAATCAATTACAGTAGGGTATAGTAGAAGAGCGTAGAATGGAGTAGAATGGTGTGCAATGGAATCGAGTAGAGTAGAAAAGAGCTGAAGAGAGCCGAAGAGGGCCAAAGAGGGCCAAATCGAGCTGAATTGAGCGAAATCGAGCCGAATCCAGTGAATCGAGCCTAATGGAGCCAAATCGAGCCTAATCGAGCTGAATCGACACTATTCGAGACAAATGGAGCCGAATGGACATGAATCACACCGATTCGGCCCCTAATCGCGTCAAACTTTCTCGAATTCAATTGAATAGACTAGAGTAGGGGAGGTTCGGGTAAGCTAGAGTAGGCTAGAGTAGGGTACAATAGAATAAAACAGAACAGAACACAACAAAATAGAACAGAACAACACAGAACGAATACAGAAAAGAGTAGGCTAGAGTAGAATAGAGGGGAATAGAGTAGAGTAGAATAGATTTGAACAGAGCCAAATCGAGCCGAATCGCGTCGAAATGGGTTGAATCAAATCCAATCAAGTGGATTACAATACCTTAGAGTTGGGTAGCATAGGGTAGGGTAGAATAGAGTAGAATAGTACAGAACAGAGTAGAAACAATACAATAGAGTAGAGAAGAGTAGAATAGAGCTGAATAGAGCCAAATGCACACAAAATGAGAGGAATCGTGTAGAAGCAAGTAGAGTAAATTAGAGTGGTGTTGGGTAGGGTAGAGCAGAATAGAGTAGAATAGTGTAGAATAGTGTGGAATGAATAGAATGGAGTAGAATGGAGTCAAATAGAAACGAATAGAGTAGAAAAGAGTCGAATAGAGCAGAATAGGGCCGAAGAAGGCCAAATCGAGCAGATTCGAAGCGATTCAAGCCAAAACAAGCTGAATGGAGCCTAACTGAGCCGAATAGAGCCAAATCGAGCCGATTCAAGCTTCATCGCCTCCAATCGCGTTCAACGCGTCAAATCCAATCGAGACGTATAGATTAGAGAAGGGGAGGGGAGGGGAGGGTAGAATAGAACAGAGTAGAGTGGAATAGAAGAGATTAGAACAGAATAGAAGGAATAGAATCAAGTAGAATAGAGTGGAAAAGAGTAGTCGAATACAGTCGAATAGAGCCGAATAAGCTGAATAGAGACGAATGGAGCTGAATACAGCTGAAAAGAGCTGTATACTGCCGAATCACACCTAATCGAGCGGAATCAAGCAGAATCGCACTGTCACCGAACAGCATCGAATCGAATCAGGTCGAATCGAGTCGAGTCACATCGTTTTGAATCAAACAAGGTCAAATCGCTTCATATCGTGTCGAATCCCATCGAATCACGTCGAATAACTTCGAATTGCGTCAAACCTCAGAGAATCCTACTGAATCACATCGAGTCGCATGGAATCTCATCAAATCCCTTCAGATTTGCCAAATCCAGTCAAGTCCTATAAAATCGCGTTGCACGGAATCGAATTGAATCCAATAGA
Organism: Loxodonta africana; assembly: GCF_030014295.1. Taxonomy (NCBI): domain Eukaryota; kingdom Metazoa; phylum Chordata; class Mammalia; order Proboscidea; family Elephantidae; genus Loxodonta; species Loxodonta africana. The sequence continues at coordinate 174,287 of NW_026975670.1, read as the reverse complement.
TTAAAGTAGGGAAGGTTCGGGTGGGGTGCCGTTGGGTCGGGTAGGGTAGAATAGAACAGAGTACAACAGAATAGGAGAGAATAGAACAGAACAGAAAGAATACAACAGAATAGAATAGAGTCAAAGAGAGAGAACATAGCCGAATTGAGCCGTGTGGAGACAAAACGAGATGAATCACGTCCGGTTGCTTCGAATCGCGTCAAATCAAATCGAATCGATTAGAAGAGATTAGGGTAGGGAAGGGTAGAATAGAAGAGAGGAAAATAGTGAGGAATGGAGTTGAACGGAGTCCAATAGAGACGGATAGATATGAATAGAGTACAAAAGAGTCTAATAGAGCAGAATAGGGCCGAATAGGCCCAAATAAGGCCTAATCGAGCAGAATCCAGCAGAATCGATGGAATTCGAGCCTAATCGAGCCGAATGGAGTGAAATGGAGCCAAGTCGAGCCGAATAGAGCCGATTCGAACTGAATCGAGCTGATTCAAGCCTAATCGCGTCAAATCGCGTGGAAATACGTCACATCGAATCTAATCAAATAGATTAGGGAAGGGGAGGGTAGGGGCGGGTGGGTAGAATAGAACAGAATAGTACAGAATAGAATATAGTACAGTAGGGTAGAGTAGAGAGAGTAAAGCAGACAAGAGTAGAGCAGAGTAGAATTGAGTCAAATAGAGTCAAAGAGTGCAGGATATAGCTGAATAGAGCCAATTCTGGCCGAATCGAGTCAAATGGAAACAAAACGAGATGAATCACACCGAATTGCTAAGAATCGCATCCAATCGAATAGATTAGAGTATCGTAGGGTAGAGTAGAACAGAATAGAGTAGAATAGCGTAGAATGGAGAAGAGTGGAGTCAAATGGAGTCGAACAGAGACAAATAGAGTAGAAAAGAGTCGAATCGAGCCAAATAGGGCCGAATAAGGCTGAACCGAGTGGAAACGAGCTGAATTGAAGCGATTCGAGCCAAATCGAGCTGATGTTGCGGAATCGAGCCGACTCAAGCGTGATGGTGTCCGGTCGCATCGAAATGCTTTGAATCGAATCAAATGGAATCGATTAGAATAGGTTAGGGTAGGGTAGTTTATGATAGGAAGACTAGGGTAGATGCAAGTAGACTACATTAGAGTAGACAAGAGAAGGCTAGAGTAGAAGCCTAGACTAGTAAGCTGGACTAGTCAGCTAGACTAGTGGCATAGAGCAGTAGCCTAGACAACTAGTCTTGAATAGTACCCTAAGTCAGTAATCTGAACGAGTACCCTTGCCTGAACTCTTAGCCTAATCTAGTACCCTTGCCTTAACTAGTAGTCCTAACAAGTACCCTTGCCTTAACCAGTAGTCTTCACTAGTACCCTTGCCTTCACTAGTAGTACATCCTTAACAAGTAGCCTGAACTGGTACCCTTGCCTTAACCAGTACCCTCAACAAGTACCCATGCCTTAACTAGTAGCCTGGCCTTAACTAGTGCCCTTGCATAACTAGTACCCTGGCCTTAACTAGTAGCCTGAACTAGTACACTTGCCTTAAGGAGTACCCTTGCCCGAACTACTCCCCTTAATTAGGACCCTTATTGAGTAACCCTAAGTAGTAGAGTATGGTACGGTGGGGTAGCATAGGGTAGGGAAGCATACGGTGGAACAGAGAAAATAGAAGGAAATAGAATAGAACAGCATAGGTCAGGGTAGGTTAGCTTAGTGCAGGGTATGGTAGAGTAGCATAGGATGGAATAGAGAAAATAGAAAAGGAGACTAGAAAAGAGCAGACTAGATTAGGATAGGCTAGGGTGGGGGAGGATTTTGTAGAATACAGTAGTGTAGAATGGAATAGAACGGTGTGGAATGGAGTCAAATGGATTCAAACACAGATGAATAGAGTAGAAAAGAGTTGAATAGAGCCGAATAACGCTGAATAGGACCACATATGACCAAAATGAGCCGAATCGAGTCGAGTCGACCAGATTCGGGATGAATGGAGCCTAGTGGAGCTGAAATGAGCCAAATACAGACAATCTGAACCCAGCAAAATCAAGCCAAAACACACTTAATTGCATCCTATTGCATCGGATCTCGTCGAATTCCATCAAATCCCACCAAAACGCATCAAATCTCGCGGAATCTCACCGAATCCCATCGAATTGTCTCAAATCGGGTCGAATGGTGTCAAACTGAATGGAATCGAATTAAATTGAATAGATTGGAGTAGTGTAGGTTAGACTGGGATTCAGTAGGGAAGGGCACAGAAGAATAGAATAGAGTAGAACAGAAGAGAATACCAAGAGTAGAATGGAGTAGAGTTGAGTAGAGTGGAATAGTCAGAGTCGGGTAGTGCAGAATATAGATGAATAGATCCAATTCAAGCCGAATCGATTCGAATGGAGAGGAAAGGAGACAAATCGTGATGAATCGAATGGATTAGAATAGATTAGAGTAGAGTAGGGTAGAACAGAATAGAATAGAGTAGAAAAGAGTAGAATGGTGTGGAAGGGAGTTGAATGGAGCCAAATAGAGACAAATAAAGTAGAAAGGGTTGAGTAGAGCTGAACAGGGCTGAATAAGGTTCACTCGAGCCTATTATGCTGAATTGAGCAGAATCGAGACGAATTGCAACAATTCAAGCCAAATAGAGCTAAATCGAGCCGATTCAAGCCTAATCACATGGAATCGCGTCAAAATGCGTTGAATCGAATTGATTAGAGTAGAGGAGGGTACGGCAGGAGAGGCTAGACTACAACAAAACAGAACACAATAGAAAGAAGAGAACAGAATTAAGTACAGTCGGGTCCAGTAGAATAGAGTCAAATTGAGTTGAAGAGAGCCGAAAAGAGCCAAAGAGAGCTGAATACAGCCGAATTGACCAAATTCAAGGTGAATCGAGATGAATCATGTCGAGTCGTTTGAAACGTGTCGAATCGAATCAAATAGATTAGTGTGGGGAAGGTAAGGTTAGGGTAGGGTAGAGAAGAATAGAATAGAGTAGAATAGAACAGAACAGAAAGAATCGAGTAGACTAGAGTCAAATAGAGTCGAATACTGCCAAAAAGAGCCGAATAGAGTGGAAAAGAGCCGAATAGAACCGAATCGAGTTTAATGGAGCAGAAAGGAGATGAATCGAGCCGATATGACCCGAATCAGGTCGAATCCCATTCAAGAGTGTCGAATAGCATAGAACAGATTACAGTAGGCTAAGTTAGGGTAGGGTAGGGTAGAATAGAGTGCAGTAGAACAGAACAGAAGAGAACTGAACTGAAAGAATAGGGTCGAGACTAGCAGAGTATAGAAGAGGAGAGTAGAGTCGAACATTGCCGAATAGAGCCAAATAGAGCCCAAAAGAGCTAAATGGATAGAAAAAAAGACAAATCACGCCGAATTCTGTGGAATCGTGCTGTATCGCGTCGAATCCCGTCGAATTGCATTGAATCTGATCAATTCCAATCCAATCAAATAGAATAGACTACAGTAGGGTAGAGTACAATACAATACAGTAGAGAATAGTTTAGGATGGAGTAGAATGGTGTAGCATGGAGTCGAGTGGAGTCGAAAAGAGATAATAGAGTTGAGTAGAGTCTAATAGAGCCGAATAGAGCTGAATAGAGCCTATTCGAGCTGACTGGAGCCGAATGGAGCCGATTAGAGCTGAATCGAACCGATTTGAGCCGATTGGGGATGAATGGAGTGGAAAGGAGCCGATTTGAGCCGAATCGCATCGAGATGCGTGGAACCGAATCCAGTAGAATAGATTAGATTAGGGTAGGATGGAATAGAGTAGACTTGAACACAGTAGAAGAGAATGGAAAGGATACAATAGAATAGAGTAGAAAAGGGTAGAGCAGAGCAGAATAGTGTAGAGTAGAATAGAGTAGAGTAGAACAGAGTCGAATCAAGCTGAATGGAGACAAAACGAGACAAATCGCGTCGAATGGCGTCGAATCCCATCGAATCAATTACAGTAGGGTATAGTAGAAGAGCGTAGAATGGAGTAGAATGGTGTGCAATGGAATCGAGTAGAGTAGAAAAGAGCTGAAGAGAGCCGAAGAGGGCCAAAGAGGGCCAAATCGAGCTGAATTGAGCGAAATCGAGCCGAATCCAGTGAATCGAGCCTAATGGAGCCAAATCGAGCCTAATCGAGCTGAATCGACACTATTCGAGACAAATGGAGCCGAATGGACATGAATCACACCGATTCGGCCCCTAGTCGCGTCAAAATTTCTCGAATTCAATTGAATAGACTAGAGTAGGGGAGGTTCGGGTAGGCTAGAGTAGGGTAGAATAGAGTAGAATAGAATAAAACAGAACAGAACACAACAAAATAGAACAGAACAACACAGAACGAATACAGAAAAGAGTAGGCTAGAGTAGAATAGAGGGGAATAGAGTAGAGTAGAATAGATTTGAACAGAGCCGAATCACGTCGAAATGGGTTGAATCAAATCCAATCAAGTGGATTACAATACCTTAGAGTTGGGTAGCACAGGGTAGGGTAGAATAGAGTAGAATCGTACAGAACAGAGTAGAAACAATACAATAGAGTAGAGAAGAGTAGAATAGAGCTGAATAGAGCCAAATGCAGACAAAATGAGAGGAATCGTGTAGAAGCAAGTAGAGTAAATTAGAGTGGTGTTGGGTAGGGTAGAGCAGAATAGAGTAGAACAGTGTGGAATGAATAGAATGGAGTAGAATGGAGTCAAGTAGAAACGAATAGAGTAGAAAAGAGTCGAATAGAGCAGAATAGGGCCGAAGAAGGCCAAATCGAGCAGATTCGAAGCGATTCAAGCCAAAACAAGCTGAATGGAGCCTAACTGAGCCGAATAGAGCCGAATCGAGCCGATTCAAGCTTCATCGCCTCGAATCGCGTTCAACGCGTCAAATCCAATCGAGACGTATAGATTAGAGAAGGGGAGGGGAGGGTAGAATAGAACAGAGTAGAGTGGAATAGAAGAGATTAGAACAGAATAGAAGGAATAGAATCGAGTAGAATCGAGTGGAAAAGAGTAGAGTCGAATACAGTCGAATAGAGCCGAATAAGCTGAATAGAGACGAATGGAGCTGAATACAGCCGAAAAGAGCTGTATACTGCCGAATCACACCTAATCGAGCGGAATCAAGCAGAATCGCACTGACTGTCACCGAACAGCGTCGAATCGAAGCAGGTCGAATCGAGTCGAGTCACATCGTTTTGAATCAAACAAGGTCAAATCGCTTCATATCGTGTCGAATCCCATCGAATCACGTCGAATAACTTCGAATTGCGTCAAACCTCAGAGAATCCTACTGAATCACGTCGAGTCGCATGGAATCTCATCAAATCCCTTCAGATCTTGCCGAATCCAGTCAAGTCCTATCAAATCGCTTTGCACGGAACCGAATTGAATCCAATAGATTAAAGTAGGGTAGGTTCGGGTGGGGTGCCGTTGGGTCGGGTAGGGTAGAATAGAATAGAGTACAACAGAATAGGAGAGAATAGAACAGAACAGAAAGAATACAACAGAATAGAATAGAGTCAAAGAGAGAGAACATAGCCGAATTGAGCCGAGTGGAGACAAAACGAGACGAATCACGTCCGGTTGCTTCGAATCGCGTCAAATCAAATCGAATCGAATAGAAGAGATTAGGGTAGGGAAGGGTAGAATAGAAGAGAGGAAAATAGTGAGGAATGGAGTTGAACGGAGTCCAATAGAGACGGATAGATATGAATAGAGTACAAAAGAGTCTAATAGAGCAGAATAGGGCCGAATAGGCCCAAATAAGGCCTAATTGAGCAGAATCCAGCAGAATCGATGGAATTCAAGCCTAATCGAGCCGAATGGAGTGAAATGGAGCCAAGTCGAGCCGAATAGAGTCGATTCGAACTGAATCGAGCTAATTCAAGATTAATCACGTCAAATCGCGTGGAAATACGTCACATCGAATCTACTGAAATAGATTAGGGAAGGGGAGGGGAGGGGCGGGTGGGTAGAACAGAACAGAATAGTACAGAATAGAATATAGTACAGTAGGGTAGAGTAGAGAGAGTAAAGCAGACAAGAGTAGAGCAGAGTAGAATTGAGTCAAATAGAGTCAAAGAGTGCAGGATATAGCTGAATAGAGCCAATTCTGGCCGAATCGAGTCAAATGGAAACAAAACGCGATGAATCACACCGAATTGCTTCGAATCGCATCCAATCGAATAGATTAGAGTATCGTAGGGTAGAGTAGGATAGCGTAGAATGGAGAAGAGTGGAGTCAAATGGAGTCGAACAGAGACAAATAGAGTAGAAAAGAGTCGAATCGAGCCAAATAGGGCCGAATAAGGCTGAACCGAGTGGAAACGAGCTGAATTGAAGCGATTCGAGCCAAATCGAGCTGAATCGAGCTGATGTTGCAGAATCGAGCCGACTCAAGCGTGATGGTGTCTGGTCGCATCGAAATGCTTTGAATCGAATCAAATGGAATTGATTAGAATAGGTTAGGGTAGGGTAGTTTATGATAGGAAGACTAGGGTAGATGCAAGTAGACTACATTAGAGTAGACAAGAGAAGGCTAGAGTAGAAGCCTAGACTAGTAAGCTGGACTAGTCAGCTAGACTAGTGGCATAGAGCAGTAGCCTAGACAACTAGTCTTGAATAGTACCCTAAGTCAGTAATCTGAACGAGTACCCTTGCCTGAACTCTTAGCCTAATCTAGTACCCTTGCCTTAACTAGTAGTCCTAACAAGTACCCTTGCCTTAACCAGTAGTCTTCACTAGTACCCTTGCCTTCACTAGTAGTACATCCTTAACAAGTAGCCTGAACTGGTACCCTTGCCTTAACCAGTACCCTCAACAAGTACCCATGCCTTAACTAGTAGCCTGGCCTTAACTAGTGCCCTTGCATAACTAGTACCCTGGCCTTAACTAGTAGCCTGAACTAGTACACTTGCCTTAAGGAGTACCCTTGCCCGAACTACTCCCCTTAATTAGGACCCTTATTGAGTAACCCTAAGAAGTAGAGTATGGTACGGTGGGGTAGCATAGGGTAGGGAAGCATACGGTGGAACAGAGAAAATAGAAGGAAATAGAATAGAACAGCATAGGTCAGGGTAGGTTAGCTTAGTGCAGGGTATGGTAGAGTAGCATAGGATGGAATCGAGAAAATAGAAAAGGAGACTAGAAAAGAGCAGACTAGATTAGGATAGGCTAGGGTGGGGGAGGGTTTTGTAGAATACAGTAGTGTAGAATGGAATAGAATGGTGTGGAATGGAGTCAAATGGATTCAAACAGAGATGAATAGAGTAGAAAAGAGTTGAATAGAGCCGAATAACGCTGAATAGGACCACATATGACCAAAATGAGCCGAATCGAGTCGAGTCGACCAGATTCGGGATGAATGGAGCCTGGTGGAGCTGAAATGAGCCAAATAGAGACAATCTGAACCCAGCAAAATCAAGCCAAAACACACTTAATTGCATCCTATTGCATCGGATCTCGTCGAATTCCATCAAATCCCACCAAAACGCATCAAATCTCGCGGAATCTCACCGAATCCCATCGAATTGTCTCAAATCGGGTCGAATGGTGTCAAACGGAATGGAATCGAATTAAATTGAATAGATTGGAGTAGTGTAGGTTAGACTGGGATTCAGTAGGGAAGGGCACAGAAGAATAGAATAGAGTAGAACAGAAGAGAATACCAAGAGTAGAATGGAGTAGAGTTGAGTAGAGTGGAATAGTCAGAGTCGGGTAGTGCAGAATATAGATGAATAGATCCAATTCAAGCCGAATCGATTCGAATGGAGAGGAAAGGAGACAAATCGTGATGAATCAAATCGATTAGAATAGATTAGAGTAGGGTAGGGTAGAACAGAATAGAATAGAGTAGAAAAGAGTAGAATGGTGTGGAAGGGAGTTGAATGGAGCCAAATAGAGACAAATAAAGTAGAAAGGGTTGAGTAGAGCTGAACAGGGCTGAATAAGGTTCACTCGAGCCTAATTATGCTGAATTGAGCAGAATCGAGACGAATTGACCCAATTCAAGCCAAATAGAGCTAAATCGAGCCGATTCAAGCCTAATCACATGGAATCGCGTCAAAATGCGTTGAATCGAATAGATTAGAGTAGAGGAGGGTACGGCAGGAGAGGCTAGACTACAACACAACAGAACACAATAGAAAGAAGAGAACAGAATTAAGTAGAGTCGGGTCCAGTAGAATAGAGTCAAATTGAGTTGAAGAGAGCCGAAAAGAGCCAAACAGAGCTGAATACAGCCGAATTGACCAAATTCAAGGTGAATCGAGATGAATCATGTCGAGTCGTTTGAAACGTGTCGAATCGAATCAAATAGATTAGTGTGGGGAAGGTAAGGTTGGGGTGGGGTACAGAAGAATAGAATAGAGTAGAATAAAACAGAACAGAAAGAATCGAGTAGACTAGAGTCAAATAGAGTCGAATACTGCCAAAAAGAGCCAAATAGAGTGGAAAAGAGCCGAATAGAACCGAATCGAGTTTAATGGAGCAGAAAGGAGATGAATCGAGCCGATATGACCCGAATCAGGTCGAATCCCATTCAAGTGTGTCGAACAGCATAGAACAGATTACAGTAGGCTAAGTTAGGGTACGGTAGGGTAGAATAGAGTGCAGTAGAACAGAAGAGAACTGAACTGAAAGAATAGGGTCGAGACGAGCAGAGTATAGAAGAGTAGAGTAGAGCAGAGTCGAACATTGCCGAATAGAGCCAAATAGAGCCCAAAAGAGCTAAATGGATAGAAACCAAGACGAATCACGCCGAATCCCGTGGAATCGTGCCGTATCGCGTCGAATCCCGTCGAATTGCATTGAATCTGATCAATTCCAATCCAATCAAATAGAATAGACTAGAGTAGGATAGAGTACAATACAATACAGTAGAGAATAGTTTAGGATGGAGTAGAATGGTGTAGCATGGAGTCGAGTGGAGTCGAAAAGAGATAATAGAGTTGAGTAGAGTCTAATAGAGCCGAATAGAGCTGAATAGAGCCTATTCGAGCTGACTAGAGCCGAATGGAGCCGATTAGAGCTGAATCGAACCGATTTGAGCCGATTGGGGATGAATGGAGTGGAAAGGAGCCGATTTGAGCCGAGTCGCATCGAGATGCGTGGAATCGAATCCAGTAGAATAGATTAGATTAGGGTAGGATGGAATAGAGTAGACTTGAACACAGTAGAAGAGAATGGAAAGGATACAATAGAATAGAGTAGAAAAGGGTAGAGCAGAGCAGAATAGTGTAGAGTAGAATAGAGTAGAGTAGAACAGAGTCGAATCAAGCTGAATGGAGACGAAACGAGACAAATCGCGTCGAATGGCGTCGAATCCCATCGAATCAATTACAGTAGGGTATAGTAGAAGAGCGTAGAATGGAGTAGAATGGTGTGCAATGGAATCGAGTAGAGTAGAAAAGAGCTGAAGAGAGCCGAAGAGGGCCAAAGAGGGCGAAATCGAGCTGAATTGAGTGAAATCGAGCCGAATCCAGTGAATCGAGCCTAATGGAGCCAAATCGAGCCTAATCGAGCTGAATCGACACTATTCGAGACAAATGGGAGCCGAATGGACATGAATCACACCGATTCGGCCCCTAGTCGCGTCAAAATTTCTCGAATTCAATTGAATAGACTAGAGTAGGGGAGGTTCGGGTAGGCTAGAGTAGAGTAGAATAGAATAAAACAGAACAGAACACAACAAAATAGAACAGAACAACACAGAACGAATACAGAAAAGAGTAGGCTAGAGTAGAATAGAGGGGAATAGAGTAGAGTAGAATAGATTTGAACAGAGCCGAATCACGTCGAAATGGGTTGAATCAAATCCAATCAAGTGGATTACAATACCTTAGAGTTGGGTAGCACAGGGTAGGGTAGAATAGAGTAGAATCGTACAGAACAGAGTAGAAACAATACAATAGAGTAGAGAAGAGTAGAATAGAGCTGAATAGAGCCAAATGCACACAAAATGAGAGGAATCGTGTAGAAGCAAGTAGAGTAAATTAGAGTGGTGTTGGGTAGGGTAGAGCAGAATAGAGTAGAATAGTGTAGAATAGGGTGGAATGAATAGAATGGAGTAGAATGGAGTCAAATAGAAACGAATAGAGTAGGAAAGAGTCGAATAGAGCAGAATAGGGCCGAAGAAGGCCAAATCGAGCAGATTCGAAGCGATTCAAGCCAAAACAAGCTGAATGGAGCCTAACTGAGCCGAATAGAGCCGAATCGAGCCGATTCAAGCTTCATCGCCTCGAATCGCGTTCAACGCGTCAAATCCAATCAAGACGTATAGATTAGAGAAGGGGAGGGGAGGGTAGAATAGAACAGAGTAGAGTGGAATAGAAGAGATTAGAACAGAATAGAAGGAATAGAATCGAGTAGAATCGAGTGGAAAAGAGTAGAGTCGAATACAGTCGAATAGAGCCGAATAAGCTGAATAGAGACGAATGGAGCTGAATACAGCCGAAAAGAGCTGTATACTGCCGAATCACACCTAATCGAGCGGAATCAAGCAGAATCGCACTGACTGTCACCGAACAGCGTCGAATCGAAGCAGGTCGAATCGAGTCGAGTCACATCGTTTTGAATCAAACAAGGTCAAATCGCTTCATATCGTGTCGAATCCCATCGAATCACGTCGAATAACTTCGAATTGCGTCAAACCTCAGAGAATCCTACTGAATCACGTCGAGTCGCATGGAATCTCATCAAATCCCTTCAGATCTTGCCGAATCCAGTCAAGTCCTATCAAATCGCTTTGCACGGAACCGAATTGAATCCAATAGATTAAAGTAGGGTAGGTTCGGGTGGGGTGCCGTTGGGTCGGGTAGGGTAGAATAGAATAGAGTACAACAGAATAGGAGAGAATAGAACAGAACAGAACAGAAAGAATACAACAGAATAGAATAGAGTCAAAGAGAGAGAACATAGCCGAATTGAGCCGAGTGGAGACAAAACGAGACGAATCACGTCCGGTTGCTTCGAATCGCGTCAAATCAAATCGAATCGAATAGAAGAGATTAGGGTAGGGAAGGGTAGAATAGAAGAGAGGAAAATAGTGAGGAATGGAGTTGAACGGAGTCCAATAGAGACGGATAGATATGAATAGAGTACAAAAGAGTCTAATAGAGCAGAATAGGGCCGAATAGGCCCAAATAAGGCCTAATTGAGCAGAATCCAGCAGAATCGATGGAATTCAAGCCTAATCGAGCCGAATGGAGTGAAATGGAGCCAAGTCGAGCCGAATAGAGTCGATTCGAACTGAATCGAGCTAATTCAAGATTAATCACGTCAAATCGCGTGGAAATACGTCACATCGAATCTACTGAAATAGATTAGGGAAGGGGAGGGGAGGGGCGGGTGGGTAGAACAGAACAGAATAGTACAGAATAGAATATAGTACAGTAGGGTAGAGTAGAGAGAGTAAAGCAGACAAGAGTAGAGCAGAGTAGAATTGAGTCAAATAGAGTCAAAGAGTGCAGGATATAGCTGAATAGAGCCAATTCTGGCCGAATCGAGTCAAATGGAAACAAAACGCGATGAATCACACCGAATTGCTTCGAATCGCATCCAATCGAATAGATTAGAGTATCGTAGGGTAGAGTAGGATAGCGTAGAATGGAGAAGAGTGGAGTCAAATGGAGTCGAACAGAGACAAATAGAGTAGAAAAGAGTCGAATCGAGCCAAATAGGGCCGAATAAGGCTGAACCGAGTGGAAACGAGCTGAATTGAAGCGATTCGAGCCAAATCGAGCTGAATCGAGCTGATGTTGCAGAATCGAGCCGACTCAAGCGTGATGGTGTCTGGTCGCATCGAAATGCTTTGAATCGAATCAAATGGAATTGATTAGAATAGGTTAGGGTAGGGTAGTTTATGATAGGAAGACTAGGGTAGATGCAAGTAGACTACATTAGAGTAGACAAGAGAAGGCTAGAGTAGAAGCCTAGACTAGTAAGCTGGACTAGTCAGCTAGACTAGTGGCATAGAGCAGTAGCCTAGACAACTAGTCTTGAATAGTACCCTAAGTCAGTAATCTGAACGAGTACCCTTGCCTGAACTCTTAGCCTAATCTAGTACCCTTGCCTTAACTAGTAGTCCTAACAAGTACCCTTGCCTTAACCAGTAGTCTTCACTAGTACCCTTGCCTTCACTAGTAGTACATCCTTAACAAGTAGCCTGAACTGGTACCCTTGCCTTAACCAGTACCCTCAACAAGTACCCATGCCTTAACTAGTAGCCTGGCCTTAACTAGTGCCCTTGCATAACTAGTACCCTGGCCTTAACTAGTAGCCTGAACTAGTACACTTGCCTTAAGGAGTACCCTTGCCCGAACTACTCCCCTTAATTAGGACCCTTATTGAGTAACCCTAAGAAGTAGAGTATGGTACGGTGGGGTAGCATAGGGTAGGGAAGCATACGGTGGAACAGAGAAAATAGAAGGAAATAGAATAGAACAGCATAGGTCAGGGTAGGTTAGCTTAGTGCAGGGTATGGTAGAGTAGCATAGGATGGAATCGAGAAAATAGAAAAGGAGACTAGAAAAGAGCAGACTAGATTAGGATAGGCTAGGGTGGGGGAGGGTTTTGTAGAATACAGTAGTGTAGAATGGAATAGAATGGTGTGGAATGGAGTCAAATGGATTCAAACAGAGATGAATAGAGTAGAAAAGAGTTGAATAGAGCCGAATAACGCTGAATAGGACCACATATGACCAAAATGAGCCGAATCGAGTCGAGTCGACCAGATTCGGGATGAATGGAGCCTGGTGGAGCTGAAATGAGCCAAATAGAGACAATCTGAACCCAGCAAAATCAAGCCAAAACACACTTAATTGCATCCTATTGCATCGGATCTCGTCGAATTCCATCAAATCCCACCAAAACGCATCAAATCTCGCGGAATCTCACCGAATCCCATCGAATTGTCTCAAATCGGGTCGAATGGTGTCAAACGGAATGGAATCGAATTAAATTGAATAGATTGGAGTAGTGTAGGTTAGACTGGGATTCAGTAGGGAAGGGCACAGAAGAATAGAATAGAGTAGAACAGAAGAGAATACCAAGAGTAGAATGGAGTAGAGTTGAGTAGAGTGGAATAGTCAGAGTCGGGTAGTGCAGAATATAGATGAATAGATCCAATTCAAGCCGAATCGATTCGAATGGAGAGGAAAGGAGACAAATCGTGATGAATCAAATCGATTAGAATAGATTAGAGTAGGGTAGGGTAGAACAGAATAGAATAGAGTAGAAAAGAGTAGAATGGTGTGGAAGGGAGTTGAATGGAGCCAAATAGAGACAAATAAAGTAGAAAGGGTTGAGTAGAGCTGAACAGGGCTGAATAAGGTTCACTCGAGCCTAATTATGCTGAATTGAGCAGAATCGAGACGAATTGACCCAATTCAAGCCAAATAGAGCTAAATCGAGCCGATTCAAGCCTAATCACATGGAATCGCGTCAAAATGCGTTGAATCGAATAGATTAGAGTAGAGGAGGGTACGGCAGGAGAGGCTAGACTACAACACAACAGAACACAATAGAAAGAAGAGAACAGAATTAAGTAGAGTCGGGTCCAGTAGAATAGAGTCAAATTGAGTTGAAGAGAGCCGAAAAGAGCCAAACAGAGCTGAATACAGCCGAATTGACCAAATTCAAGGTGAATCGAGATGAATCATGTCGAGTCGTTTGAAACGTGTCGAATCGAATCAAATAGATTAGTGTGGGGAAGGTAAGGTTGGGGTGGGGTACAGAAGAATAGAATAGAGTAGAATAAAACAGAACAGAAAGAATCGAGTAGACTAGAGTCAAATAGAGTCGAATACTGCCAAAAAGAGCCAAATAGAGTGGAAAAGAGCCGAATAGAACCGAATCGAGTTTAATGGAGCAGAAAGGAGATGAATCGAGCCGATATGACCCGAATCAGGTCGAATCCCATTCAAGTGTGTCGAACAGCATAGAACAGATTACAGTAGGCTAAGTTAGGGTACGGTAGGGTAGAATAGAGTGCAGTAGAACAGAAGAGAACTGAACTGAAAGAATAGGGTCGAGACGAGCAGAGTATAGAAGAGTAGAGTAGAGCAGAGTCGAACATTGCCGAATAGAGCCAAATAGAGCCCAAAAGAGCTAAATGGATAGAAACCAAGACGAATCACGCCGAATCCCGTGGAATCGTGCCGTATCGCGTCGAATCCCGTCGAATTGCATTGAATCTGATCAATTCCAATCCAATCAAATAGAATAGACTAGAGTAGGATAGAGTACAATACAATACAGTAGAGAATAGTTTAGGATGGAGTAGAATGGTGTAGCATGGAGTCGAGTGGAGTCGAAAAGAGATAATAGAGTTGAGTAGAGTCTAATAGAGCCGAATAGAGCTGAATAGAGCCTATTCGAGCTGACTAGAGCCGAATGGAGCCGATTAGAGCTGAATCGAACCGATTTGAGCCGATTGGGGATGAATGGAGTGGAAAGGAGCCGATTTGAGCCGAGTCGCATCGAGATGCGTGGAATCGAATCCAGTAGAATAGATTAGATTAGGGTAGGATGGAATAGAGTAGACTTGAACACAGTAGAAGAGAATGGAAAGGATACAATAGAATAGAGTAGAAAAGGGTAGAGCAGAGCAGAATAGTGTAGAGTAGAATAGAGTAGAGTAGAACAGAGTCGAATCAAGCTGAATGGAGACGAAACGAGACAAATCGCGTCGAATGGCGTCGAATCCCATCGAATCAATTACAGTAGGGTATAGTAGAAGAGCGTAGAATGGAGTAGAATGGTGTGCAATGGAATCGAGTAGAGTAGAAAAGAGCTGAAGAGAGCCGAAGAGGGCCAAAGAGGGCGAAATCGAGCTGAATTGAGTGAAATCGAGCCGAATCCAGTGAATCGAGCCTAATGGAGCCAAATCGAGCCTAATCGAGCTGAATCGACACTATTCGAGACAAATGGGAGCCGAATGGACATGAATCACACCGATTCGGCCCCTAGTCGCGTCAAAATTTCTCGAATTCAATTGAATAGACTAGAGTAGGGGAGGTTCGGGTAGGCTAGAGTAGAGTAGAATAGAATAAAACAGAACAGAACACAACAAAATAGAACAGAACAACACAGAACGAATACAGAAAAGAGTAGGCTAGAGTAGAATAGAGGGGAATAGAGTAGAGTAGAATAGATTTGAACAGAGCCGAATCACGTCGAAATGGGTTGAATCAAATCCAATCAAGTGGATTACAATACCTTAGAGTTGGGTAGCACAGGGTAGGGTAGAATAGAGTAGAATCGTACAGAACAGAGTAGAAACAATACAATAGAGTAGAGAAGAGTAGAATAGAGCTGAATAGAGCCAAATGCACACAAAATGAGAGGAATCGTGTAGAAGCAAGTAGAGTAAATTAGAGTGGTGTTGGGTAGGGTAGAGCAGAATAGAGTAGAATAGTGTAGAATAGGGTGGAATGAATAGAATGGAGTAGAATGGAGTCAAATAGAAACGAATAGAGTAGGAAAGAGTCGAATAGAGCAGAATAGGGCCGAAGAAGGCCAAATCGAGCAGATTCGAAGCGATTCAAGCCAAAACAAGCTGAATGGAGCCTAACTGAGCCGAATAGAGCCGAATCGAGCCGATTCAAGCTTCATCGCCTCGAATCGCGTTCAACGCGTCAAATCCAATCGAGACGTATAGATTAGAGAAGGGGAGGGGAGGGTAGAATAGAACAGAGTAGAGTGGAATAGAAGAGATTAGAACAGAATAGAAGGAATAGAATCGAGTAGAATCGAGTGGAAAAGAGTAGAGTCGAATACAGTCGAATAGAGCCGAATAAGCTGAATAGAGACGAATGGAGCTGAATACAGCCGAAAAGAGCTGTATACTGCCGAATCACACCTAATCGAGCGGAATCAAGCAGAATCGCACTGACTGTCACCGAACAGCGTCGAATCGAAGCAGGTCGAATCGAGTCGAGTCACATCGTTTTGAATCAAACAAGGTCAAATCGCTTCATATCGTGTCGAATCCCATCGAATCACGTCGAATAACTTCGAATTGCGTCAAACCTCAGAGAATCCTACTGAATCACGTCGAGTCGCATGGAATCTCATCAAATCCCTTCAGATCTTGCCGAATCCAGTCAAGTCCTATCAAATCGCTTTGCACGGAACCGAATTGAATCCAATAGATTAAAGTAGGGTAGGTTCGGGTGGGGTGCCGTTGGGTCGGGTAGGGTAGAATAGAATAGAGTACAACAGAATAGGAGAGAATAGAACAGAACAGAAAGAATACAACAGAATAGAATAGAGTCAAAGAGAGAGAACATAGCCGAATTGAGCCGAGTGGAGACAAAACGAGACGAATCACGTCCGGTTGCTTCGAATCGCGTCAAATCAAATCGAATCGAATAGAAGAGATTAGGGTAGGGAAGGGTAGAATAGAAGAGAGGAAAATAGTGAGGAATGGAGTTGAACGGAGTCCAATAGAGACGGATAGATATGAATAGAGTACAAAAGAGTCTAATAGAGCAGAATAGGGCCGAATAGGCCCAAATAAGGCCTAATTGAGCAGAATCCAGCAGAATCGATGGAATTCAAGCCTAATCGAGCCGAATGGAGTGAAATGGAGCCAAGTCGAGCCGAATAGAGTCGATTCGAACTGAATCGAGCTAATTCAAGATTAATCACGTCAAATCGCGTGGAAATACGTCACATCGAATCTACTGAAATAGATTAGGGAAGGGGAGGGGAGGGGCGGGTGGGTAGAACAGAACAGAATAGTACAGAATAGAATATAGTACAGTAGGGTAGAGTAGAGAGAGTAAAGCAGACAAGAGTAGAGCAGAGTAGAATTGAGTCAAATAGAGTCAAAGAGTGCAGGATATAGCTGAATAGAGCCAATTCTGGCCGAATCGAGTCAAATGGAAACAAAACGCGATGAATCACACCGAATTGCTTCGAATCGCATCCAATCGAATAGATTAGAGTATCGTAGGGTAGAGTAGGATAGCGTAGAATGGAGAAGAGTGGAGTCAAATGGAGTCGAACAGAGACAAATAGAGTAGAAAAGAGTCGAATCGAGCCAAATAGGGCCGAATAAGGCTGAACCGAGTGGAAACGAGCTGAATTGAAGCGATTCGAGCCAAATCGAGCTGAATCGAGCTGATGTTGCAGAATCGAGCCGACTCAAGCGTGATGGTGTCTGGTCGCATCGAAATGCTTTGAATCGAATCAAATGGAATTGATTAGAATAGGTTAGGGTAGGGTAGTTTATGATAGGAAGACTAGGGTAGATGCAAGTAGACTACATTAGAGTAGACAAGAGAAGGCTAGAGTAGAAGCCTAGACTAGTAAGCTGGACTAGTCAGCTAGACTAGTGGCATAGAGCAGTAGCCTAGACAACTAGTCTTGAATAGTACCCTAAGTCAGTAATCTGAACGAGTACCCTTGCCTGAACTCTTAGCCTAATCTAGTACCCTTGCCTTAACTAGTAGTCCTAACAAGTACCCTTGCCTTAACCAGTAGTCTTCACTAGTACCCTTGCCTTCACTAGTAGTACATCCTTAACAAGTAGCCTGAACTGGTACCCTTGCCTTAACCAGTACCCTCAACAAGTACCCATGCCTTAACTAGTAGCCTGGCCTTAACTAGTGCCCTTGCATAACTAGTACCCTGGCCTTAACTAGTAGCCTGAACTAGTACACTTGCCTTAAGGAGTACCCTTGCCCGAACTACTCCCCTTAATTAGGACCCTTATTGAGTAACCCTAAGAAGTAGAGTATGGTACGGTGGGGTAGCATAGGGTAGGGAAGCATACGGTGGAACAGAGAAAATAGAAGGAAATAGAATAGAACAGCATAGGTCAGGGTAGGTTAGCTTAGTGCAGGGTATGGTAGAGTAGCATAGGATGGAATCGAGAAAATAGAAAAGGAGACTAGAAAAGAGCAGACTAGATTAGGATAGGCTAGGGTGGGGGAGGGTTTTGTAGAATACAGTAGTGTAGAATGGAATAGAATGGTGTGGAATGGAGTCAAATGGATTCAAACAGAGATGAATAGAGTAGAAAAGAGTTGAATAGAGCCGAATAACGCTGAATAGGACCACATATGACCAAAATGAGCCGAATCGAGTCGAGTCGACCAGATTCGGGATGAATGGAGCCTGGTGGAGCTGAAATGAGCCAAATAGAGACAATCTGAACCCAGCAAAATCAAGCCAAAACACACTTAATTGCATCCTATTGCATCGGATCTCGTCGAATTCCATCAAATCCCACCAAAACGCATCAAATCTCGCGGAATCTCACCGAATCCCATCGAATTGTCTCAAATCGGGTCGAATGGTGTCAAACGGAATGGAATCGAATTAAATTGAATAGATTGGAGTAGTGTAGGTTAGACTGGGATTCAGTAGGGAAGGGCACAGAAGAATAGAATAGAGTAGAACAGAAGAGAATACCAAGAGTAGAATGGAGTAGAGTTGAGTAGAGTGGAATAGTCAGAGTCGGGTAGTGCAGAATATAGATGAATAGATCCAATTCAAGCCGAATCGATTCGAATGGAGAGGAAAGGAGACAAATCGTGATGAATCAAATCGATTAGAATAGATTAGAGTAGGGTAGGGTAGAACAGAATAGAATAGAGTAGAAAAGAGTAGAATGGTGTGGAAGGGAGTTGAATGGAGCCAAATAGAGACAAATAAAGTAGAAAGGGTTGAGTAGAGCTGAACAGGGCTGAATAAGGTTCACTCGAGCCTAATTATGCTGAATTGAGCAGAATCGAGACGAATTGACCCAATTCAAGCCAAATAGAGCTAAATCGAGCCGATTCAAGCCTAATCACATGGAATCGCGTCAAAATGCGTTGAATCGAATAGATTAGAGTAGAGGAGGGTACGGCAGGAGAGGCTAGACTACAACACAACAGAACACAATAGAAAGAAGAGAACAGAATTAAGTAGAGTCGGGTCCAGTAGAATAGAGTCAAATTGAGTTGAAGAGAGCCGAAAAGAGCCAAACAGAGCTGAATACAGCCGAATTGACCAAATTCAAGGTGAATCGAGATGAATCATGTCGAGTCGTTTGAAACATGTCGAATCGAATCAAATAGATTAGTGTGGGGAAGGTAAGGTTGGGGTGGGGTACAGAAGAATAGAATAGAGTAGAATAAAACAGAACAGAAAGAATCGAGTAGACTAGAGTCAAATAGAGTCGAATACTGCCAAAAAGAGCCAAATAGAGTGGAAAAGAGCCGAATAGAACCGAATCGAGTTTAATGGAGCAGAAAGGAGATGAATCGAGCCGATATGACCCGAATCAGGTCGAATCCCATTCAAGTGTGTCGAACAGCATAGAACAGATTACAGTAGGCTAAGTTAGGGTACGGTAGGGTAGAATAGAGTGCAGTAGAACAGAAGAGAACTGAACTGAAAGAATAGGGTCGAGACGAGCAGAGTATAGAAGAGTAGAGTAGAGCAGAGTCGAACATTGCCGAATAGAGCCAAATAGAGCCCAAAAGAGCTAAATGGATAGAAACCAAGACGAATCACGCCGAATCCCGTGGAATCGTGCCGTATCGCGTCGAATCCCGTCGAATTGCATTGAATCTGATCAATTCCAATCCAATCAAATAGAATAGACTAGAGTAGGATAGAGTACAATACAATACAGTAGAGAATAGTTTAGGATGGAGTAGAATGGTGTAGCATGGAGTCGAGTGGAGTCGAAAAGAGATAATAGAGTTGAGTAGAGTCTAATAGAGCCGAATAGAGCTGAATAGAGCCTATTCGAGCTGACTAGAGCCGAATGGAGCCGATTAGAGCTGAATCGAACCGATTTGAGCCGATTGGGGATGAATGGAGTGGAAAGGAGCCGATTTGAGCCGAGTCGCATCGAGATGCGTGGAATCGAATCCAGTAGAATAGATTAGATTAGGGTAGGATGGAATAGAGTAGACTTGAACACAGTAGAAGAGAATGGAAAGGATACAATAGAATAGAGTAGAAAAGGGTAGAGCAGAGCAGAATAGTGTAGAGTAGAATAGAGTAGAGTAGAACAGAGTCGAATCAAGCTGAATGGAGACGAAACGAGACAAATCGCGTCGAATGGCGTCGAATCCCATCGAATCAATTACAGTAGGGTATAGTAGAAGAGCGTAGAATGGAGTAGAATGGTGTGCAATGGAATCGAGTAGAGTAGAAAAGAGCTGAAGAGAGCCGAAGAGGGCCAAAGAGGGCGAAATCGAGCTGAATTGAGTGAAATCGAGCCGAATCCAGTGAATCGAGCCTAATGGAGCCAAATCGAGCCTAATCGAGCTGAATCGACACTATTCGAGACAAATGGGAGCCGAATGGACATGAATCACACCGATTCGGCCCCTAGTCGCGTCAAAATTTCTCGAATTCAATTGAATAGACTAGAGTAGGGGAGGTTCGGGTAGGCTAGAGTAGAGTAGAATAGAATAAAACAGAACAGAACACAACAAAATAGAACAGAACAACACAGAACGAATACAGAAAAGAGTAGGCTAGAGTAGAATAGAGGGGAATAGAGTAGAGTAGAATAGATTTGAACAGAGCCGAATCACGTCGAAATGGGTTGAATCAAATCCAATCAAGTGGATTACAATACCTTAGAGTTGGGTAGCACAGGGTAGGGTAGAATAGAGTAGAATCGTACAGAACAGAGTAGAAACAATACAATAGAGTAGAGAAGAGTAGAATAGAGCTGAATAGAGCCAAATGCACACAAAATGAGAGGAATCGTGTAGAAGCAAGTAGAGTAAATTAGAGTGGTGTTGGGTAGGGTAGAGCAGAATAGAGTAGAATAGTGTAGAATAGGGTGGAATGAATAGAATGGAGTAGAATGGAGTCAAATAGAAACGAATAGAGTAGGAAAGAGTCGAATAGAGCAGAATAGGGCCGAAGAAGGCCAAATCGAGCAGATTCGAAGCGATTCAAGCCAAAACAAGCTGAATGGAGCCTAACTGAGCCGAATAGAGCCAAATCGAGCCGAATCGAGCCGATTCAAGCTTCATCGCCTCGAATCGCGTTCAACGCGTCAAATCCAATCGAGACGTATAGATTAGAGAAGGGGAGGGGAGGGGAGGGGAGAATAGAACAGAGTAGAGTGGAATAGAAGAGATTAGAACAGAATAGAAGGAATAGAATCGAGTAGAATCGAGTGGAAAAGAGTAGAGTCGAATACAGTCGAATAGAGCCGAATAAGCTGAATAGAGACGAATGGAGCTGAATACAGCCGAAAAGAGCTGTATACTGCCGAATCACACCTAATCGAGCGGAATCAAGCAGAATCGCACTGACTGTCACCGAACAGCGTTGAATCGAATCAGGTCGAATCGAGTCGAGTCACATCCTTTTGATTCAAACAAGGTCAAATTGCTTCATATCGTGTCGAATCCCATCGAATCACGTCGAATAACTTCGAATTGCGTCAAACCTCAGAGAATCCTACTGAATCACATCGAGTCGCATGGAATCTCATCAAATTCCTTCAGATTTGCCAAATCCAGTCAAGTCCTATAAAATCGCGTTGCACGGAATCGAATTGAATCCAATAGATTAAAGTAGGGAAGGTTCGGGTGGGGTGCCGTTGGGTCGGGTAGGGTAGAATAGAATAGAGTACAACAGAATAGGAGAGAATAGAACAGAACAGAAAGAATACAACAGAATAGAATAGAGTCAAAGAGAGAGAACATAGCCGAATTGAGCCGTGTGGAGACAAAACGAGATGAATCACGTCCGGTTGCTTCGAATCACGACAAATCAAATCGAATCGATTAGAAGAGATTAGGGTAGGGAAGGGTAGAATAGAAGAGAGGAAAATAGTGAGGAATGGAGTTGAACGGAGTCCAATAGCGACGGATAGATATGAATAGAGTACAAAAGAGTCTAATAGAGCAGAATAGGGCCGAATAGGCCCAAATAAGGCCTAATCGAGCAGAATCCAGCAGAATCGATGGAATTCGAGCCTAATCGAGCCGAATGGAGTGAAATGGAGCCAAGTCGAGCCGAATAGAGCCGATTCGAACTGAATCGAGCTGATTCAAGCCTAATCGCGTCAAATCGCGTGGAAATACGTCACATCGAATCTAATCAAATAGATTAGGGAAGGGGAGGGTAGGGGCGGGTGGGTAGAATAGAACAGTATAGTACAGAATAGAATATAGTACAGTAGGGTAGAGTAGAGAGAGTAAAGCAGACAAGAGTAGAGCAGAGTAGAATTGAGTCAAATAGAGTCAAAGAGTGCAGGATATAGCTGAATAGAGCCAATTCTGGCCGAATCGAGTCAAATGGAAACAAAACGAGATGAATCACACCGAATTGCTAAGAATCGCATCCAATCGAATAGATTAGAGTATCGTAGGGTAGAGTAGAACAGAATAGAGTAGAATAGCGTAGAATGGAGAAGAGTGGAGTCAAATGGAGTCGAACAGAGACAAATAGAGTAGAAAAGAGTCGAATCGAGCCAAATAGGGCCGAATAAGCTGAACCGAGTGGAAACGAGCTGAATTGAAGCGATTCGAGCCAAATCGAGCTGAATCGAGCTGATGTTGTGGAATCGAGCCGACTGAAGCGTGATGGTGTCCGGTCGCATCGAAATGCTTTGAATCGAATCAAATGGAATACTATCTCTCTAGGTTAGGGTAGGGTAGTTTATGATAGGAAGACTAGGGTAGATGCAAGTAGACTACATTAGAGTAGACAAGAGAAGGCTAGAGTAGAAGCCTAGACTAGTAAGCTGGACTAGTCAGCTAGACTAGTGGCATAGAGCAGTAGCCTAGACAACTAGTCTTGAATAGTACCCTAAGTCAGTAATCTGAACGAGTACCCTTGCCTGAACTCTTAGCCTAATCTAGTACCCTTGCCTTAACTAGTAGTCCTAACAAGTACCCTTGCCTTAACCAGTAGTCTTCACTAGTACCCTTGCCTTCACTAGTAGTACGTCCTTAACAAGTAGCCTGAACTGGTACCCTTGCCTTAACCCGTACCCTCAACAAGTACCCATGCCTTAACTAGTAGCCTGGCCTTAACTAGTGCCCTTGCATAACTAGTACCCTGGCCTTAACTAGTAGCCTGAACTAGTACACTTGCCTTAAGGAGTACCCTTGCCCGAACTACTCCCCTTAATTAGGACCCTTATTGAGTAACCCTAAGTAGTAGAGTATGGTACGGTGGGGTAGCATAGGGTAGGGAAGCATACGGTGGAACAGAGAAAATAGAAGGAAATAGAATAGAACAGCATAGGTCAGGGTAGGTTAGCTTAGTGCAGGGTATGGTAGAGTAGCATAGGATGGAATCGAGAAAATAGAAAAGGAGACTAGAAAAGAGCAGACTAGATTAGGATAGGCTAGGGTGGGGGAGGGTTTTGTAGAATACAGTAGTGTAGAATGGAATAGAATGGTGTGGAATGGAGTCAAATGGATTCGAACAGAGATGCAGAGAGTAGAAAAGAGTTGAATAGAGCCGAATAACGCTGAATAGGACCACATATGAGCAAAATGAGCCGAATCGAGTCGAGTCGATCAGATTCGGGATGAATGGAGCCTAGTGGAGCTGAAATGAGCCAAATAGAGACAATCTGAACCCAGCAAAATCGAGCCAAAACACACTTAATTGCATCCTATTGCATCGGATCTCGTCGAATTCCATCAAATCTAACCAAAACGCATCAAATCTCACGGAATCTCACCGAATCCCGTCGAATTGTCTCAAATCGGGTCGAATGGTGTCAAACTGAATGGAATCGAATTAAATTGAATAGATTAGAGTAGTGTAGGTTAGACTGGGATTCAGTAGGGAAGGGCACAGAAGAATAGAATAGAGTAGAACAGAAGAGAATACCAAGAGTAGAATGGAGTAGAGTTGAGTAGAGTGGAATAGTCAGAGTCGGGTAGTGCAGAATATAGATGAATAGATCCAATTCAAGCCGAATCGATTCGAATGGAGAGGAAAGGAGACAAATCGTGATGAATCAAATCGATTAGAATAGATTAGAGTAGGGTAGGGTAGAACAGAATAGAATAGAGTAGAAAAGAGTAGAATGGTGTGGAAGGGAGTTGAATGGAGCCAAATAGAGACAAATAAAGTAGAAAGGGTTGAGTAGAGCTGAACAGGGCTGAATAAGGTTCACTCGAGCCTAATTATGCTGAATTGAGCAGAATCGAGACGAATTGACCCAATTCAAGCCAAATAGAGCTAAATCGAGCCGATTCAAGCCTAATCACATGGAATCGCGTCAAAATGCGTTGAATCGAATAGATTAGAGTAGAGGAGGGTACGGCAGGAGAGGCTAGACTACAACACAACAGAACACAATAGAAAGAAGAGAACAGAATTAAGTAGAGTCGGGTCCAGTAGAATAGAGTCAAATTGAGTTGAAGAGAGCCGAAAAGAGCCAAACAGAGCTGAATACAGCCGAATTGACCAAATTCAAGGTGAATCGAGATGAATCATGTCGAGTCGTTTGAAACGTGTCGAATCGAATCAAATAGATTAGTGTGGGGAAGGTAAGGTTGGGGTGGGGTACAGAAGAATAGAATAGAGTAGAATAAAACAGAACAGAAAGAATCGAGTAGACTAGAGTCAAATAGAGTCGAATACTGCCAAAAAGAGCCAAATAGAGTGGAAAAGAGCCGAATAGAACCGAATCGAGTTTAATGGAGCAGAAAGGAGATGAATCGAGCCGATATGACCCGAATCAGGTCGAATCCCATTCAAGTGTGTCGAACAGCATAGAACAGATTACAGTAGGCTAAGTTAGGGTACGGTAGGGTAGAATAGAGTGCAGTAGAACAGAAGAGAACTGAACTGAAAGAATAGGGTCGAGACGAGCAGAGTATAGAAGAGTAGAGTAGAGCAGAGTCGAACATTGCCGAATAGAGCCAAATAGAGCCCAAAAGAGCTAAATGGATAGAAACCAAGACGAATCACGCCGAATCCCGTGGAATCGTGCCGTATCGCGTCGAATCCCGTCGAATTGCATTGAATCTGATCAATTCCAATCCAATCAAATAGAATAGACTAGAGTAGGATAGAGTACAATACAATACAGTAGAGAATAGTTTAGGATGGAGTAGAATGGTGTAGCATGGAGTCGAGTGGAGTCGAAAAGAGATAATAGAGTTGAGTAGAGTCTAATAGAGCCGAATAGAGCTGAATAGAGCCTATTCGAGCTGACTAGAGCCGAATGGAGCCGATTAAATACTATCTCTCTATGTTTGAGCCGATTGGGGATGAATGGAGTGGAAAGGAGCCGATTTGAGCCGAGTCGCATCGAGATGCGTGGAATCGAATCCAGTAGAATAGATTAGATTAGGGTAGGATGGAATAGAGTAGACTTGAACACAGTAGAAGAGAATGGAAAGGATACAATAGAATAGAGTAGAAAAGGGTAGAGCAGAGCAGAATAGTGTAGAGTAGAATAGAGTAGAGTAGAACAGAGTCGAATCAAGCTGAATGGAGACGAAACGAGACAAATCGCGTCGAATGGCGTCGAATCCCATCGAATCAATTACAGTAGGGTATAGTAGAAGAGCGTAGAATGGAGTAGAATGGTGTGCAATGGAATCGAGTAGAGTAGAAAAGAGCTGAAGAGAGCCGAAGAGGGCCAAAGAGGGCGAAATCGAGCTGAATTGAGTGAAATCGAGCCGAATCCAGTGAATCGAGCCTAATGGAGCCAAATCGAGCCTAATCGAGCTGAATCGACACTATTCGAGACAAATGGGAGCCGAATGGACATGAATCACACCGATTCGGCCCCTAGTCGCGTCAAAATTTCTCGAATTCAATTGAATAGACTAGAGTAGGGGAGGTTCGGGTAGGCTAGAGTAGGGTAGAATAGAGTAGAATAGAATAAAACAGAACAGAACACAACAAAATAGAACAGAACAACACAGAACGAATACAGAAAAGAGTAGGCTAGAGTAGAATAGAGGGGAATAGAGTAGAGTAGAATAGATTTGAACAGAGCCGAATAACGTCGAAATGGGTTGAATCAAATCCAATCAAGTGGATTACAATACCTTAGAGTTGGGTAGCACAGGGTAGGGTAGAATAGAGTAGAATCGTACAGAACAGAGTAGAAACAATACAATAGAGTAGAGAAGAGTAGAATAGAGCTGAATAGAGCCAAATGCAGACAAAATGAGAGGAATCGTGTAGAAGCAAGTAGAGTAAATTAGAGTGGTGTTGGGTAGGGTAGAGCAGAATAGAGTAGAACAGTGTGGAATGAATAGAATGGAGTAGAATGGAGTCAAGTAGAAACGAATAGAGTAGAAAAGAGTCGAATAGAGCAGAATAGGGCCGAAGAAGGCCAAATCGAGCAGATTCGAAGCGATTCAAGCCAAAACAAGCTGAATGGAGCCTAACTGAGCCGAATAGAGCCGAATCGAGCCGATTCAAGCTTCATCGCCTCGAATCGCGTTCAACGCGTCAAATCCAATCGAGACGTATAGATTAGAGAAGGGGAGGGGAGGGTAGAATAGAACAGAGTAGAGTGGAATAGAAGAGATTAGAACAGAATAGAAGGAATAGAATCGAGTAGAATCGAGTGGAAAAGAGTAGAGTCGAATACAGTCGAATAGAGCCGAATAAGCTGAATAGAGACGAATGGAGCTGAATACAGCCGAAAAGAGCTGTATACTGCCGAATCACACCTAATCGAGCGGAATCAAGCAGAATCGCACTGACTGTCACCGAACAGCGTCGAATCGAATCAGGTCGAATCGAGTCGAGTCACATCGTTTTGAATCAAACAAGGTCAAATCGCTTCATATCGTGTCGAATCCCATCGAATCACGTCGAATAACTTCGAATTGCGTCAAACCTCAGAGAATCCTACTGAATCACGTCGAGTCGCATGGAATCTCATCAAATCCCTTCAGATCTTGCCGAATCCAGTCAAGTCCTATCAAATCGCGTTGCACGGAACCGAATTGAATCCAATAGATTAAAGTAGGGTAGGTTCGGGTGGGGTGCCGTTGGGTCGGGTAGGGTAGAATAGAATAGAGTACAACAGAATAGGAGAGAATAGAACAGAACAGAAAGAATACAACAGAATAGAATAGAGTCAAAGAGAGAGAACATAGCCGAATTGAGCCGAGTGGAGACAAAACGAGACGAATCACGTCCGGTTGCTTCGAATCGCGTCAAATCAAATCGAATCGAATAGAAGAGATTAGGGTAGGGAAGGGTAGAATAGAAGAGAGGAAAATAGTGAGGAATGGAGTTGAACGGAGTCCAATAGAGACGGATAGATATGAATAGAGTACAAAAGAGTCTAATAGAGCAGAATAGGGCCGAATAGGCCCAAATAAGGCCTAATTGAGCAGAATCCAGCAGAATCGATGGAATTCAAGCCTAATCGAGCCGAATGGAGTGAAATGGAGCCAAGTCGAGCCGAATAGAGTCGATTCGAACTGAATCGAGCTAATTCAAGATTAATCACGTCAAATCGCGTGGAAATACGTCACATCGAATCTACTGAAATAGATTAGGGAAGGGGAGGGGAGGGGCGGGTGGGTAGAACAGAACAGAATAGTACAGAATAGAATATAGTACAGTAGGGTAGAGTAGAGAGAGTAAAGCAGACAAGAGTAGAGCAGAGTAGAATTGAGTCAAATAGAGTCAAAGAGTGCAGGATATAGCTGAATAGAGCCAATTCTGGCCGAATCGAGTCAAATGGAAACAAAACGAGATGAATCACACCGAATTGCTTCGAATCGCATCCAATCGAATAGATTAGAGTATCGTAGGGTAGAGTAGGATAGCGTAGAATGGAGAAGAGTGGAGTCAAATGGAGTCGAACAGAGACAAATAGAGTAGAAAAGAGTCGAATCGAGCCAAATAGGGCCGAATAAGGCTGAACCGAGTGGAAACGAGCTGAATTGAAGCGATTCGAGCCAAATCGAGCTGAATCGAGCTGATGTTGCAGAATCGAGCCGACTCAAGCGTGATGGTGTCTGGTCGCATCGAAATGCTTTGAATCGAATCAAATGGAATTGATTAGAATAGGTTAGGGTAGGGTAGTTTATGATAGGAAGACTAGGGTAGATGCAAGTAGACTACATTAGAGTAGACAAGAGAAGGCTAGAGTAGAAGCCTAGACTAGTAAGCTGGACTAGTCAGCTAGACTAGTGGCATAGAGCAGTAGCCTAGACAACTAGTCTTGAATAGTACCCTAAGTCAGTAATCTGAACGAGTACCCTTGCCTGAACTCTTAGCCTAATCTAGTACCCTTGCCTTAACTAGTAGTCCTAACAAGTACCCTTGCCTTAACCAGTAGTCTTCACTAGTACCCTTGCCTTCACTAGTAGTACATCCTTAACAAGTAGCCTGAACTGGTACCCTTGCCTTAACCAGTACCCTCAACAAGTACCCATGCCTTAACTAGTAGCCTGGCCTTAACTAGTGCCCTTGCATAACTAGTACCCTGGCCTTAACTAGTAGCCTGAACTAGTACACTTGCCTTAAGGAGTACCCTTGCCCGAACTACTCCCCTTAATTAGGACCCTTATTGAGTAACCCTAAGTAGTAGAGTATGGTACGGTGGGGTAGCATAGGGTAGGGAAGCAGACGGTGGAACAGAGAAAATAGAAGGAAATAGAATAGAACAGCATAGGTCAGGGTAGGTTAGCTTAGTGCAGGGTATGGTAGAGTAGCATAGGATGGAATCGAGAAAATAGAAAAGGAGACTAGAAAAGAGCAGACTAGATTAGGATAGGCTAGGGTGGGGGAGGGTTTTGTAGAATACAGTAGTGTAGAATGGAATAGAATGGTGTGGAATGGAGTCAAATGGATTCAAACAGAGATGAATAGAGTAGAAAAGAGTTGAATAGAGCCGAATAACGCTGAATAGGACCACATATGACCAAAATGAGCCGAATCGAGTCGAGTCGATCAGATTCGGGATGAATGGAGCCTGGTGGAGCTGAAATGAGCCAAATAGAGACAATCTGAACCCAGCAAAATCAAGCCAAAACACACTTAATTGCATCCTATTGCATCGGATCTCGTCGAATTCCATCAAATCCCACCAAAACGCAGCAAATCTCACGGAATCTCACCGAATCCCATCGAATTGTCTCAAATCGGGTCGAATGGTGTCAAACGGAATGGAATCGAATTAAATTGAATAGATTGGAGTAGTGTAGGTTAGACTGGGATTCAGTAGGGAAGGGCACAGAAGAATAGAATAGAGTAGAACAGAAGAGAATACCAAGAGTAGAATGGAGTAGAGTTGAGTAGAGTGGAATAGTCAGAGTCGGGTAGTGCAGAATATAGATGAATAGATCCAATTCAAGCCGAATCGATTCGAATGGAGAGGAAAGGAGACAAATCGTGATGAATCGAATCGATTAGAATAGATTAGAGTAGGGTAGGGTAGAACAGAATAGAATAGAGTAGAAAAGAGTAGAATGGTGTGGAATGGAGTTGAATGGAGCCAAATAGAGACAAATAAAGTAGAAAGGGTTGAGTAGAGCTGAACAGGGCTGAATAAGGTTCACTCGAGCCTAATTATGCTGAATTGAGCAGAATCGAGACGAATTGACCCAATTCAAGCCAAATAGAGCTAAATCGAGCCGATTCAAGCCTAATCACATGGAATCGCGTCAAAATGCGTTGAATCGAATAGATTAGAGTAGAGGAGGGTACGGCAGGAGAGGCTAGACTACAACACAACAGAACACAATAGAAAGAAGAGAATAGAATTAAGTAGAGTCGGGTCCAGTAGAATAGAGTCAAATTGAGTTGAAGAGAGCCGAAAAGAGCCAAACAGAGCTGAATACAGCCGAATTGACCAAATTCAAGGTGAATCGAGATGAATCATGTCGAGTCGTTTGAAACGTGTCGAATCGAATCAAATAGATTAGTGTGGGGAAGGTAAGGTTAGGGTGGGGTACAGAAGAATAGAATAGAGTAGAATAGAACAGAACAGAAAGAATCGAGTAGACTAGAGTCAAATAGAGTCGAATACTGCCAAAAAGAGCCAAATAGAGTGGAAAAGAGCCGAATAGAACCGAATCGAGTTTAATGGAGCAGAAAGGAGATGAATCGAGCCGATATGACCCGAATCAGGTCGAATCCCATTCAAGTGTGTCGAACAGCATAGAACAGATTACAGTAGGCTAAGTTAGGGTACGGTAGGGTAGAATAGAGTGCAGTAGAACAGAAGAGAACTGAACTGAAAGAATAGGGTCGAGACGAGCAGAGTATAGAAGAGTAGAGTAGAGCAGAGTCGAACATTGCCGAATAGAGCCAAATAGAGCCCAAAAGAGCTAAATGGATAGAAACCAAGACGAATCACGCCGAATCCCGTGGAATCGTGCCGTATCGCGTCGAATCCCGTCGAATTGCATTGAATCTGATCAATTCCAATCCAATCAAATAGAATAGACTAGAGTAGGATAGAGTACAATACAATACAGTAGAGAATAGTTTAGGATGGAGTAGAATGGTGTAGCATGGAGTCGAGTGGAGTCGAAAAGAGATAATAGAGTTGAGTAGAGTCTAATAGAGCCGAATAGAGCTGAATAGAGCCTATTCGAGCTGACTAGAGCCGAATGGAGCCGATTAGAGCTGAACCGAACCGATTTGAGCCGATTGGGGATGAATGGAGTGGAAAGGAGCCGATTTGAGCCGAATCGCATCGAGATGCGTGGAATCGAATCCAGTAGAATAGATTAGATTAGGGTAGGATGGAATAGAGTAGACTTGAACACAGTAGAAGAGAATGGAAAGGATACAATAGAATAGAGTAGAAAAGGGTAGAGCAGAGCAGAATAGTGTAGAGTAGAATAGAGTAGAGTAGAACAGAGTCGAATCAAGCTGAATGGAGACGAAACGAGACAAATCGCGTCGAATGGCGTCGAATCCCATCGAATCAATTACAGTAGGGTATAGTAGAAGAGCGTAGAATGGAGTAGAATGGTGTGCAATGGAATCGAGTAGAGTAGAAAAGAGCTGAAGAGAGCCGAAGAGGGCCAAAGAGGGCCAAATCGAGCTGAATTGAGCGAAATCGAGCCGAATCCAGTGAATCGAGCCTAATGGAGCCAAATCGAGCCTAATCGAGCTGAATCGACACTATTCGAGACAAATGGGAGCCGAATGGACATGAATCACACCGATTCGGCCCCTAGTCGCGTCAAAATTTCTCGAATTCAATTGAATAGACTAGAGTAGGGGAGGTTCGGGTAGGCTAGAGTAGAGTAGAATAGAATAAAACAGAACAGAACACAACAAAATAGAACAGAACAACACAGAACGAATACAGAAAAGAGTAGGCTAGAGTAGAATAGAGGGGAATAGAGTAGAGTAGAATAGATTTGAACAGAGCCGAATCGCGTCGAAATGGGTTGAATCAAATCCAATCAAGTGGATTACAATACCTTAGAGTTGGGTAGCATAGGGTAGGGTAGAATAGAGTAGAATAGTACAGAACAGAGTAGAAACAATACAATAGAGTAGAGAACAGTAGAATAGAGCTGAATAGAGCCAAATGCAGACAAAATGAGAGGAATCGTGTAGAAGCAAGTAGAGTAAATTAGAGTGGTGTTGGGTAGGGTAGAGCAGAATAGAGTAGAATAGTGTAGAATAGTGTGGAATGAATAGAATGGAGTAGAATGGAGTCAAATAGAAACGAATAGAGTAGAAAAGAGTCGAATAGAGCAGAATAGGGCCGAAGAAGGCCAAATCGAGCAGATTCGAAGCGATTCAAGCCAAAACAAGCTGAATGGAGCCTAACTGAGCCGAATAGAGCCAAATCGAGCCGAATCGAGCCGATTCAAGCTTCATCGCCTCCAATCGCGTTCAACGCGTCAAATCCAATCGAGACGTATAGATTAGAGAAGGGGAGGGGAGGGGAGGGTAGAATAGAACAGAGTAGAGTGGAATAGAAGAGATTAGAACAGAATAGAAGGAATAGAATCAAGTAGAATAGAGTGGAAAAGAGTAGTCGAATACAGTCGAATAGAGCCGAATAAGCTGAATAGAGACGAATGGAGCTGAATACAGCTGAAAAGAGCTGTATACTGCCGAATCACACCTAATCGAGCGGAATCAAGCAGAATCGCACTGTCACCGAACAGCATCGAATCGAATCAGGTCGAATCGAGTCGAGTCACATCGTTTTGAATCAAACAAGGTCAAATCGCTTCATATCGTGTCGAATCCCATCGAATCACGTCGAATAACTTCGAATTGCGTCAAACCTCAGAGAATCCTACTGAATCACATCGAGTCGCATGGAATCTCATCAAATCCCTTCAGATTTGCCAAATCCAGTCAAGTCCTATAAAATCGCGTTGCACGGAATCGAATTGAATCCAATAGATTAAAGTAGGGAAGGTTCGGGTGGGGTGCCGTTGGGTCGGGTAGGGTAGAATAGAACAGAGTACAACAGAATAGGAGAGAATAGAACAGAACAGAAAGAATACAACAGAATAGAAATAGAGTCAAAGAGAGAGAACATAGCCGAATTGAGCCGTGTGGAGACAAAACGAGATGAATCACGTCCGGTTGCTTCGAATCGCGTCAAATCAAATCGAATCGATTAGAAGAGATTAGGGTAGGGAAGGGTAGAATAGAAGAGAGGAAAATAGTGAGGAAGGAGTTGAAAGGAGTCGAATAGAGACCGATAGATAGAATGAATAGAGTACAAAAGAGTCTAATAGAGCAGAATAGGGCCGAATAGGCCCAAATAAGGCCTAATCGAGCAGAATCCAGCAGAATCGATGGAATTCGAGCCTAATCGAGCCGAATGGAGTGAAATGGAGCCAAGTCGAGCCGAATAGAGCCGATTCGAACTGAATCGAGCTGATTCAAGCCTAATCGCGTCAAATCGCGTGGAAATACGTCACATCGAATCTAATCAAATAGATTAGGGAAGGGTAGGGGAGGGGCGGGTGGGTAGACTAGAACAGAATAGTACAGAATAGAATATAGTACAGTAGGGTAGAGTAGAGAGAGTAAAGCAGACAAGAGTAGAGCAGAGTAGAATTGAGTCAAATAGAGTCAAAGAGTGCAGGATATAGCTGAATAGAGCCAATTCTGGCCGAATCGAGTCAAATGGAAACAAAACGAGATGAATCACACCGAATTGCTAAGAATCGCATCCAATCGAATAGATTAGAGTATCGTAGGGTAGAGTAGAACAGAATAGAGTAGAATAGCATAGAATGGAGAAGAGTGGAGTCAAATGGAGTCGAACAGAGACAAATAGAGTAGAAAAGAGTCGAATCGAGCCAAATAGGGCCGAATAAGGCTGAACCGAGTGGAAAACGAGCTGAATTGAAGCGATTCGAGCCAAATCGAGCTGAATCGAGCTGATGTTGCGGAATCGAGCCGACTCAAGCGTGATGGTGTCCGGTCGCATCGAAATGCTTTGAATCGAATCAAATGGAATCGATTAGAATAGGTTAGGGTAGGGTAGTTTATGATAGGAAGACTAGGGTAGATGCAAGTAGACTACATTAGAGTAGACAAGAGAAGGCTAGAGTAGAAGCCTAGACTAGTAAGCTGGACTAGTCAGCTAGACTAGTGGCATAGAGCAGTAGCCTAGACAACTAGTCTTGAATAGTACCCTAAGTCAGTAATCTGAACGAGTACCCTTGCCTGAACTCTTAGCCTAATCTAGTACCCTTGCCTTAACTAGTAGTCCTAACAAGTACCCTTGCCTTAACCAGTAGTCTTCACTAGTACCCTTGCCTTCACTAGTAGTACGTCCTTAACAAGTAGCCTGAACTGGTACCCTTGCCTTAACCCGTACCCTCAACAAGTACCCATGCCTTAACTAGTAGCCTGGCCTTAACTAGTGCCCTTGCATAACTAGTACCCTGGCCTTAACTAGTAGCCTGAACTAGTACACTTGCCTTAAGGAGTACCCTTGCCCGAACTACTCCCCTTAATTAGGACCCTTATTGAGTAACCCTAAGTAGTAGAGTATGGTACGGTGGGGTAGCATAGGGTAGGGAAGCATACGGTGGAACAGAGAAAATAGAAGGAAATAGAATAGAACAGCATAGGTCAGGGTAGGTTAGCTTAGTGCAGGGTATGGTAGAGTAGCATAGGATGGAATCGAGAAAATAGAAAAGGAGACTAGAAAAGAGCAGACTAGATTAGGATAGGCTAGGGTGGGGGAGGGTTTTGTAGAATACAGTAGTGTAGAATGGAATAGAATGGTGTGGAATGGAGTCAAATGGATTCGAACAGAGATGCAGAGAGTAGAAAAGAGTTGAATAGAGCCGAATAACGCTGAATAGGACCACATATGACCAAAATGAGCCGAATCGAGTTGAGTCGATCAGATTCGGGATGAATGGAGCCTAGTGGAGCTGAAATGAGCCAAATACAGACAATCTGAACCCAGCAAAATCGAGCCAAAACACACTTAATTGCATCCTATTGCATCGGATCTCGTCAAATTCCTTCAAATCCCACCAAAACGCATCAAATCTCACGGAATCTCACCGAATCCCGTCGAACTGTCTCAAATCGGGTCGAATGGTGTCAAACTGAATGGAATCGAATTAAATTGAATAGATTAGAGTAGTGTAGGTTAGACTGGGATTCAGTAGGGAAGGGCACAGAAGAATAGAATAGAGTAGAACAGAAGAGAATACCAAGAGTAGAATGGAGTAGAGTTGAGTAGAGTGGAATAGTCAGAGTCGGGTAGTGCAGAATATAGATGAATAGATCCAATTCAAGCCGAATCGATTCGAATGGAGAGGAAAGGAGACAAATCGTGATGAATCGAATCGATTAGAATAGATTAGAGTAGGGTAGGGTAGAACAGAATAGAATAGAGTAGAAAAGAGTAGAATGGTGTGGAAGGGAGTTGAATGGAGCCAAATAGAGACAAATAAAGTAGAAAGGGTTGAGTAGAGCTGAACAGGGCTGAATAAGGTTCACTCGAGCCTAATTATGCTGAATTGAGCAGAATCGAGACGAATTGACCCAATTCAAGCCAAATAGAGCTAAATCGAGCCGATTCAAGCCTAATCACATGGAATCGCGTCAAAATGCGTTGAATCGAATTGATTAGAGTAGAGGAGGGTACGGCAGGAGAGGCTAGACTACAACACAACACAACACAATAGAAAGAAGAGAATAGAATTAAGTAGAGTCGGGTCCAGCAGAATAGAGTCAAATTGAGTTGAAGAGAGCCGAAAAGAGCCAAACAGAGCTGAATACAGCCGAATTGACCAAATTCAAGGTGAATCGAGATGAATCATGTCGAGTCGTTTGAAACGTGTCGAATCGAATCAAATAGATTAGTGTGGGGAAGGTAAGGTTAGGGTAGGGTAGAGAAGAATAGAATAGAGTAGAATAGAACAGAACAGAAAGAATCGAGTAGACTAGAGTCAAATAGAGTCGAATACTGCCAAAAAGAGCCGAATAGAGTGGAAAAGAGCCGAATAGAACCGAATCGAGTTTAATGGAGCAGAACGGAGATGAATCGAGCCAATATGACCCGAATCAGGTCGAATCCCATTCAAGTGTGTCGAATAACATAGAACAGATTACAGTAGGCTAAGTTAGGGTAGGGAAGGGTAGAATAGAGTGCAGTAGAACAGAACAGAAGAGAACTGAAAGAATAGGGTCGAGACGAGCAGAGTATAGAAGAGTAGAGTAGAGCAGAGTCGAACATTGCCGAATAGAGCCAAATAGAGCCCAAAAGAGCTAAATGGATAGAAACCAAGACGAATCACGCCGAATCCCGTGGAATCGTGCCGTATCGCGTCGAATCCCGTCGAATTGCATTGAATCTGATCAATTCCAATCCAATCAAATAGAATAGACTACAGTAGGGTAGAGTACAATACAATACAGTAGAGAATAGTTTAGGATGGAGTAGAATGGTGTAGCATGGAGTCGAGTGGAGTCGAAAAGAGATAATAGAGTTGAGTAGAGTCTAATAGAGCCGAATAGAGCTGAATAGAGCCTATTGGAGCTGACTGGAGCCGAATGGAGCCGATTAGAGCTGAATCGAACCGATTTGAGCCGATTGGGGATGAATGGAGTGGAAAGGAGCCGATTTGGGCCGAATCGCATAGAGATGCGTGGAATCGAATCCAGTAGAATAGATTAGATTAGGGTAGGATGGAATAGAGTAGACTTGAACACAGTAGAAGAGAATGGAAAGGATACAATAGAATAGAGTAGAAAAGGGTAGAGCAGAGCAGAATAGTGTAGAGTAGAATAGAGTAGAACAGAGTCGAATCAAGCTGAATGGAGACGAAACGAGACAAATCGCGTCGAATGGCGTCGAATCCCATCGAATCAATTACAGTAGGGTATAGTAGAAGAGCGTAGAATGGAGTAGAATGGTGTGCAATGGAATCGAGTAGAGTAGAAAAGAGCTGAAGAGAGCCGAAGAGGGCCAAAGAGGGCCAAATCGAGCTGAATTGAGCGAAATCGAGCCGAATCCAGTGAATCGAGCCTAATGGAGCCAAATCGAGCCTAATCGAGCTGAATCGACACTATTCGAGACAAATGGAGCCGAATGGACATGAATCACACC
Source organism: Loxodonta africana (assembly GCF_030014295.1). Lineage (NCBI taxonomy): Eukaryota > Metazoa > Chordata > Mammalia > Proboscidea > Elephantidae > Loxodonta > Loxodonta africana. The sequence goes on along the minus strand of NW_026975670.1, from coordinate 137,810 downwards.
GATTTGGCCCCTAATCGCGTCAAACTTTCTCGAATTCAATTGAATAGACTAGAGTAGGGGAGGTTCGGGTAGGCTAGAGTAGGGTAGAATAGAGTAGAATAGAATAAAACAGAACAGAACACAACAAAATAGAACAGAACAACACAGAACGAATACAGAAAAGAGTAGGCTAGAGTAGAATAGAGGGGAATAGAGTAGAGTAGAATAGATTTGAACAGAGCCAAATCGAGCCGAATCGCGTCGAAATGGGTTGAATCAAATCCAATCAAGTGGATTACAATACCTTAGAGTTGGGTAGCATAGGGTAGGGTAGAATAGAGTAGAATAGTACAGAACAGAGTAGAAACAATACAATAGAGTAGAGAAGAGTAGAATAGAGCTGAATAGAGCCAAATGCAGACAAAATGAGAGGAATCGTGTAGAAGCAAGTAGAGTAAATTAGAGTGGTGTTGGGTAGGGTAGAGCAGAATAGAGTAGAATAGTGTGGAATGAATAGAATGGAGTAGAATGGAGTCAAGTAGAAACGAATAGAATAGAAAAGAGTCGAATAGAGCAGAATAGGGCCGAAGAAGGCCGAATCGAGCAGATTCGAAGCGATTCAAGCCAAAACAAGCTGAATGGAGCCTAACTGAGCCGAATAGAGCCAAATCGAGCCGAATCGAGCCGATTCAAGCTTCATCGCCTCGAATCGCGTTCAACGCGTCAAATCCAATCGAGACGTATAGATTAGAGAAGGGGAGGGGAGGGGAGGGGAGAATAGACAGAGTAGAGTGGAATAGAAGAGATTAGAACAGAATAGAAGGAATAGAATCAAGTAGAATAGAGTGGAAAAGAGTAGTCGAATACAGTCGAATAGAGCCGAATAAGCTGAATAGAGACGAATGGAGCTGAATACAGCCGAAAAGAGCTGTATACTGCCGAATCACACCTAATCGAGCGGAATCAAGCAGAATCGCACTGTCACCGAACAGCATCGAATCGAATCAGGTCGAATCGAGTCGAGTCACATCGTTTTGAATCAAACAAGGTCAAATCGCTTCATATCGTGTCGAATCCCATCGAATCACGTCGAATAACTTCGAATTGCGTCAAACCTCAGAGAATCCTACTGAATCACATCGAGTCGCATGGAATCTCATCAAATCCCTTCAGATTTGCCAAATCCAGTCAAGTCCTATAAAATCGCGTTGCACGGAATCGAATTGAATCCAATAGATTAAAGTAGGGAAGGTTCGGGTGGGGTGCCGTTGGGTCGGGTAGGGTAGAATAGAATAGAGTACAACAGAATAGGAGAGAATAGAACAGAACAGAAAGAATACAACAGAATAGAATAGAGTCAAAGAGAGAGAACATAGCCGAATTGAGCCGTGTGGAGACAAAACGAGATGAATCACGTCCGGTTGCTTCGAATCGCGTCAAATCAAATCGAATCGATTAGAAGAGATTAGGGTAGGGAAGGGTAGAATAGAAGAGAGGAAAATAGTGAGGAATGGAGTTGAACGGAGTCCAATAGAGACGGATAGATATGAATAGAGTACAAAAGAGTCTAATAGAGCAGAATAGGGCCGAATAGGCCCAAATAAGGCCTAATCGAGCAGAATCCAGCAGAATCGATGGAATTCGAGCCTAATCGAGCCGAATGGAGTGAAATGGAGCCAAGTCGAGCCGAATAGAGCCGATTCGAACTGAATCGAGCTGATTCAAGCCTAATCGCGTCAAATCGCGTGGAAATACGTCACATCGAATCTAATCAAATAGATTAGGGAAGGGGAGGGGAGGGGCGGGTGGGTAGAATAGAACAGAATAGTACAGAATAGAATATAGTACAGTAGGGTAGAGTAGAGAGAGTAAAGCAGACAAGAGTAGAGCAGAGTAGAATTGAGTCAAATAGAGTCAAAGAGTGCAGGATATAGCTGAATAGAGCCAATTCTGGCCGAATCGAGTCAAATGGAAACAAAACAATACTATCTCTCTCCGAATTGCTAAGAATCGCATCCAATCGAATAGATTAGAGTATCGTAGGGTAGAGTAGAACAGAATAGAGTAGAATAGCGTAGAATGGAGAAGAGTGGAGTCAAATGGAGTCGAACAGAGACAAATAGAGTAGAAAAGAGTCGAATCGAGCCAAATAGGGCCGAATAAGGCTGAACCGAGTGGAAACGAGCTGAATTGAAGCGATTCGAGCCAAATCGAGCTGATGTTGCGGAATCGAGCCGACTCAAACGTGATGGTGTCCGGTCGCATCGAAATGCTTTGAATCGAATCAAATGGAATCGATTAGAATAGGTTAGGGTAGGGTAGTTTATGATAGGAAGACTAGGGTAGATGCAAGTAGACTACATTAGAGTAGACAAGAGAAGGCTAGAGTAGAAGCCTAGACTAGTAAGCTGGACTAGTCAGCTAGACTAGTGGCATAGAGCAGTAGCCTAGACAACTAGTCTTGAATAGTACCCTAAGTCAGTAATCTGAACGAGTACCCTTGCCTGAACTCTTAGCCTAATCTAGTACCCTTGCCTTAACTAGTAGTCCTAACAAGTACCCTTGCCTTAACCAGTAGTCTTCACTAGTACCCTTGCCTTCACTAGTAGTACGTCCTTAACAAGTAGCCTGAACTGGTACCCTTGCCTTAACCAGTACCCTCAACAAGTACCCATGCCTTAACTAGTAGCCTGGCCTTAACTAGTGCCCTTGCATAACTAGTACCCTGGCCTTAACTAGTAGCCTGAACTAGTACACTTGCCTTAAGGAGTACCCTTGCCCGAACTACTCCCCTTAATTAGGACCCTTATTGAGTAACCCTAAGTAGTAGAGTATGGTACGGTGGGGTAGCATAGGGTAGGGAAGCATACGGTGGAACAGAGAAAATAGAAGGAAATAGAATAGAACAGCATAGGTCAGGGTAGGTTAGCTTAGTGCAGGGTATGGTAGAGTAGCATAGGATGGAATCGAGAAAATAGAAAAGGAGACTAGAAAAGAGCAGACTAGATTAGGATAGGCTAGGGTGGGGGAGGGTTTTGTAGAATACAGTAGTGTAGAATGGAATAGAATGGTGTGGAATGGAGTCAAATGGATTCGAACAGAGATGCAGAGAGTAGAAAAGAGTTGAATAGAGCCGAATAACGCTGAATAGGACCACATATGAGCAAAATGAGCCGAATCGAGTCGAGTCGATCAGATTCGGGATGAATGGAGCCTAGTGGAGCTGAAATGAGCCAAATACAGACAATCTGAACCCAGCAAAATCGAGCCAAAACACACTTAATTGCATCCTATTGCATCGGATCTCGTCGAATTCCATCAAATCCCACCAAAACGCAGCAAATCTCACGGAATCTCACCGAATCCCGTCGAATTGTCTCAAATCGGGTCGAATGGTGTCAAACTGAATGGAATCGAATTAAATTGAATAGATTAGAGTAGTGTAGGTTAGACTGGGATTCAGTAGGGAAGGGCACAGAAGAATAGAATAGAGTAGAACAGAAGAGAATACCAAGAGTAGAATGGAGTAGAGTTGAGTAGAGTGGAATAGTCAGAGTCGGGTAGTGCAGAATATAGATGAATAGATCCAATTCAAGCCGAATCGATTCGAATGGAGAGGAAAGGAGACAAATCGTGATGAATCGAATCGATTAGAATAGATTAGAGTAGGGTAGGGTAGAACAGAATAGAATAGAGTAGAAAAGAGTAGAATGGTGTGGAAGGGAGTTGAATGGAGCCAAATAGAGACAAATAAAGTAGAAAGGGTTGAGTAGAGCTGAACAGAGCTGAATAAGGTTCACTCGAGCCTAATTATGCTGAATTGAGCAGAATCGAGACGAATTGACCCAATTCAAGCCAAATAGAGCTAAATCGAGCCGATTCAAGCCTAATCACATGGAATCGCGTCAAAATGCGTTGAATCGAATAGATTAGAGTAGAGGAGGGTACGGCAGGAGAGGCTAGACTACAACACAACAGAACACAATAGAAAGAAGAGAATAGAATTAAGTAGAGTCGGGTCCAGTAGAATAGAGTCAAATTGAGTTGAAGAGAGCCGAAAAGAGCCAAACAGAGCTGAATACAGCCGAATTGACCAAATTCAAGGTGAATCGAGATGAATCATGTCGAGTCGTCTGAAACGTGTCGAATCGAATCAAATAGATTAGTGTGGGGAAGGTAAGGCTACGGTAGGGTAGAGAAGAATAGAATAGACTAGAATAGAACAGAACAGAAAGAATCGAGTAGACTAGAGTCAAATAGAGTCGAATACTGCCAAAAAGAGTCGAATAGAGTGGAAAAGAGCCGAATAGAACCGAATCGAGTTTAATGGAGCAGAACGGAGATGAATCGAGCCAATATGACCCGAATCAGGTCGAATCCCATTCAAGTGTGTCGAATAACATAGAACAGATTACAGTAGGCTAAGTTAGGGTAGGGAAGGGTAGAATAGAGTGCAGTAGAACAGAACAGAAGAGAACTGAAAGAATAGGGTCGAGACGAGCAGAGTATAGAAGAGTAGAGTAGAGCAGAGTCGAACATTGCCGAATAGAGCCAAATAGAGCCCAAAAGAGCTAAATGGATAGAAACCAAGACGAATCACGCCGAATCCCGTGGAATCGTGCCGTATCGCGTCGAATCCCGTCGAATTGCATTGAATCTGATCAATTCCAATCCAATCAAATAGAATAGACTACAGTAGGGTAGAGTACAATACAATACAGTAGAGAATAGTTTAGGATGGAGTAGAATGGTGTAGCATGGAGTCGAGTGGAGTCGAAAAGAGATAATAGAGTTGAGTAGAGTCTAATAGAGCCGAATAGAGCTGAATAGAGCCTATTGGAGCTGACTGGAGCCGAATGGAGCCGATTAGAGCTGAATCGAACCGATTTGAGCCGATTGGGGATGAATGGAGTGGAAAGGAGCCGATTTGGGCCGAATCGCATCGAGACGCGTGGAATCGAATCCAGTAGAATAGATTAGATTAGGGTAGGATGGAATAGAGTAGACTTGAACACAGTAGAAGAGAATGGAAAGGATACAATAGAATAGAGTAGAAAAGGGTAGAGCAGAGCAGAATAGTGTAGAGTAGAATAGAGTAGAGTAGAACAGAGTCGAATCAAGCTGAATGGAGACGAAACGAGACAAATCGCGTCGAATGGCGTCGAATCCCATCGAATCAATTACAGTAGGGTATAGTAGAAGATCGTAGAATGGAGTAGAATGGTGTGCAATGGAATCGAGTAGAGTAGAAAAGAGCTGAAGAGAGCCGAAGAGGGCCAAAGAGGGCCAAATCGAGCTGAATTGAGCGAAATCGAGCCGAATCCAGTGAATCGAGCCTAATGGAGCCAAATCGAGCCTAATCGAGCTGAATCGACACTATTCGAGACAAATGGAGCCGAATGGACATGAATCACACCGATTCGGCCCCTAATCGCGTCAAACTTTCTCGAATTCAATTGAATAGACTAGAGTAGGGGAGGTTCGGGTAGGCTAGAGTAGGGTAGAATAGAGTAGAATAGAATAAAACAGAACAGAACACAACAAAATAGAACACAACAACACAGAACGAATACAGAAAAGAGTAGGCTAGAGTAGAATAGAGGGGAATAGAGTAGAGTAGAATAGATTTGAACAGAGCCAAATCGAGCCGAATCGCGTCGAAATGGGTTGAATCAAATCCAATCAAGTGGATTACAATACCTTAGAGTTGGGTAGCATAGGGTAGGGTAGAATAGAGTAGAATAGTACAGAACAGAGTAGAAACAATACAATAGAGTAGAGAAGAGTAGAATAGAGCTGAATAGAGCCAAATGCAGACAAAATGAGAGGAATCGTGTAGAAGCAAGTAGAGTAAATTAGAGTGGTGTTGGGTAGGGTAGAGCAGAATAGAGTAGAATAGTGTGGAATGAATAGAATGGAGTAGAATGGAGTCAAGTAGAAACGAATAGAATAGAAAAGAGTCGAATAGAGCAGAATAGGGCCGAAGAAGGCCGAATCGAGCAGATTCGAAGCGATTCAAGCCAAAACAAGCTGAATGGAGCCTAACTGAGCCGAATAGAGCCAAATCGAGCCGAATCGAGCCGATTCAAGCTTCATCGCCTCGAATCGCGTTCAACGCGTCAAATCCAATCGAGACGTATAGATTAGAGAAGGGGAGGGGAGGGGAGGGGAGAATAGAACAGAGTAGAGTGGAATAGAAGAGATTAGAACAGAATAGAAGGAATAGAATCAAGTAGAATAGAGTGGAAAAGAGTAGTCGAATACAGTCGAATAGAGCCGAATAAGCTAAATAGAGACGAATGGAGCTGAATACAGCCGAAAAGAGCTGTATACTGCCGAATCACACCTAATCGAGCGGAATCAAGCAGAATCGCACTGTCACCGAACAGCATCGAATCGAATCAGGTCGAATCGAGTCGAGTCACATCGTTTTGAATCAAACAAGGTCAAATCGCTTCATATCGTGTCGAATCCCATCGAATCACGTCGAATAACTTCGAATTGCGTCAAACCTCAGAGAATCCTACTGAATCACATTGAGTCGCATGGAATCTCATCAAATCCCTTCAGATTTGCCAAATCCAGTCAAGTCCTATAAAATCGCGTTGCACGGAATCGAATTGAATCCAATAGATTAAAGTAGGGAAGGTTCGGGTGGGGTGCCGTTGGGTCGGGTAGGGTAGAATAGAATAGAGTACAACAGAATAGGAGAGAATAGAACAGAACAGAAAGAATACAACAGAATAGAATAGAGTCAAAGAGAGAGAACATAGCCGAATTGAGCCGTGTGGAGACAAAACGAGATGAATCACGTCCGGTTGCTTCGAATCGCGTCAAATCAAATCGAATCGATTAGAAGAGATTAGGGTAGGGAAGGGTAGAATAGAAGAGAGGAAAATAGTGAGGAATGGAGTTGAACGGAGTCCAATAGAGACGGATAGATATGAATAGAGTACAAAAGAGTCTAATAGAGCAGAATAGGGCCGAATAGGCCCAAATAAGGCCTAATCGAGCAGAATCCAGCAGAATCGATGGAATTCGAGCCTAATCGAGCCGAATGGAGTGAAATGGAGCCAAGTCGAGCCGAATAGAGCCGATTCGAACTGAATCGAGCTGATTCAAGCCTAATCGCGTCAAATCGCGTGGAAATACGTCACATCGAATCTAATCAAATAGATTAGGGAAGGGGAGGGGAGGGGCGGGTGGGTAGAATAGAACAGAATAGTACAGAATAGAATATAGTACAGTAGGGTAGAGTAGAGAGAGTAAAGCAGACAAGAGTAGAGCAGAGTAGAATTGAGTCAAATAGAGTCAAAGAGTGCAGGATATAGCTGAATAGAGCCAATTCTGGCCGAATCGAGTCAAATGGAAACAAAACGAGATGAATCACACCGAATTGCTAAGAATCGCATCCAATCGAATAGATTAGAGTATCGTAGGGTAGAGTAGAACAGAATAGAGTAGAATAGCGTAGAATGGAGAAGAGTGGAGTCAAATGGAGTCGAACAGAGACAAATAGAGTAGAAAAGAGTCGAATCGAGCCAAATAGGGCCGAATAAGGCTGAACCGAGTGGAAACGAGCTGAATTGAAGCGATTCGAGCCAAATCGAGCTGATGTTGCGGAATCGAGCCGACTCAAGCGTGATGGTGTCCGGTCGCATCGAAATGCTTTGAATCGAATCAAATGGAATCGATTAGAATAGGTTAGGGTAGGGTAGTTTATGATAGGAAGACTAGGGTAGATGCAAGTAGACTACATTAGAGTAGACAAGAGAAGGCTAGAGTAGAAGCCTAGACTAGTAAGCTGGACTAGTCAGCTAGACTAGTGGCATAGAGCAGTAGCCTAGACAACTAGTCTTGAATAGTACCCTAAGTCAGTAATCTGAACGAGTACCCTTGCCTGAACTCTTAGCCTAATCTAGTACCCTTGCCTTAACTAGTAGTCCTAACAAGTACCCTTGCCTTAACCAGTAGTCTTCACTAGTACCCTTGCCTTCACTAGTAGTACGTCCTTAACAAGTAGCCTGAACTGGTACCCTTGCCTTAACCAGTACCCTCAACAAGTACCCATGCCTTAACTAGTAGCCTGGCCTTAACTAGTGCCCTTTCATAACTAGTACCCTGGCCTTAACTAGTAGCCTGAACTAGTACACTTGCCTTAAGGAGTACCCTTGCCCGAACTACTCCCCTTAATTAGGACCCTTATTGAGTAACCCTAAGTAGTAGAGTATGGTACGGTGGGGTAGCATAGGGTAGGGAAGCATACGGTGGAACAGAGAAAATAGAAGGAAATAGAATAGAACAGCATAGGTCAGGGTAGGTTAGCTTAGTGCAGGGTATGGTAGAGTAGCATAGGATGGAATCGAGAAAATAGAAAAGGAGACTAGAAAAGAGCAGACTAGATTAGGATAGGCTAGGGTGGGGGAGGGTTTTGTAGAATACAGTAGTGTAGAATGGAATAGAATGGTGTGGAATGGAGTCAAATGGATTGGAACAGAGATGCAGAGAGTAGAAAAGAGTTGAATAGAGCCGAATAACGCTGAATAGGACCACATCTGACCAAAATGAGCCGAATCGAGTCGAGTCGATCAGATTCGGGATGAATGGAGCCTAGTGGAGCTGAAATGAGCCAAATACAGACAATCTGAACCCAGCAAAATCGAGCCAAAACACACTTAATTGCATCCTATTGCATCGGATCTCGTCGAATTCCATCAAATCCCACCAAAACGCAGCAAATCTCACGGAATCTCACCGAATCCCGTCGAATTGTCTCAAATCGGGTCGAATGGTGTCAAACTGAATGGAATCGAATTAAATTGAATAGATTAGAGTAGTGTAGGTTAGACGGGGATTCAGTAGGGAAGGGCACAGAAGAATAGAATAGAGTAGAACAGAAGAGAATACCAAGAGTAGAATGGAGTAGAGTTGAGTAGAGTGGAATAGTCAGAGTCGGGTAGTGCAGAATATAGATGAATAGATCCAATTCAAGCCGAATCGATTCGAATGGAGAGGAAAGGAGACAAATCGTGATGAATCGAATCGATTAGAATAGATTAGAGTAGGGTAGGGTAGAACAGAATAGAATAGAGTAGAAAAGAGTAGAATGGTGTGGAAGGGAGTTGAATGGAGCCAAATAGAGACAAATAAAGTAGAAAGGGTTGAGTAGAGCTGAACAGAGCTGAATAAGGTTCACTCGAGCCTAATTATGCTGAATTGAGCAGAATCGAGACGAATTGACCCAATTCAAGCCAAATAGAGCTAAATCGAGCCGATTCAAGCCTAATCACATGGAATCGCGTCAAAATGCGTTGAATCGAATAGATTAGAGTAGAGGAGGGTACGGCAGGAGAGGCTAGACTACAACACAACAGAACACAATAGAAAGAAGAGAATAGAATTAAGTAGAGTCGGGTCCAGTAGAATAGAGTCAAATTGAGTTGAAGAGAGCCGAAAAGAGCCAAACAGAGCTGAATACAGCCGAATTGACCAAATTCAAGGTGAATCGAGATGAATCATGTCGAGTCGTCTGAAACGTGTCGAATCGAATCAAATAGATTAGTGTGGGGAAGGTAAGGCTACGGTAGGGTACAGAAGAATAGAATAGAGTAGAATAGAACAGAACAGAAAGAATCGAGTAGACTAGAGTCAAATAGAGTCGAATACTGCCAAAAAGAGCCGAATAGAGTGGAAAAGAGCCGAATAGAACCGAATCGAGTTTAATGGAGCAGAACGGAGATGAATCGAGCCAATATGACCCGAATCAGGTCGAATCCCATTCAAGTGTGTCGAATAACATAGAACAGATTACAGTAGGCTAAGTTAGGGTAGGGAAGGGTAGAATAGAGTGCAGTAGAACAGAACAGAAGAGAACTGAAAGAATAGGGTCGAGACGAGCAGAGTATAGAAGAGTAGAGTAGAGCAGAGTCGAACATTGCCGAATAGAGCCAAATAGAGCCCAAAAGAGCTAAATGGATAGAAACCAAGACGAATCACGCCGAATCCCGTGGAATCGTGCCGTATCGCGTCGAATCCCGTCGAATTGCATTGAATCTGATCAATTCCAATCCAATCAAATAGAATAGACTACAGTAGGGTAGAGTACAATACAATACAGTAGAGAATAGTTTAGGATGGAGTAGAATGGTGTAGCATGGAGTCGAGTGGAGTCGAAAAGAGATAATAGAGTTGAGTAGAGTCTAATAGAGCCGAATAGAGCTGAATAGAGCCTATTCGAGCTGACTGGAGCCGAATGGAGCCGATTAGAGCTGAATCGAACCGATTTGAGCCGATTGGGGATGAATGGAGTGGAAAGGAGCCGATTTGGGCCGAATCGCATCGAGATGCGTGGGATCGAATCCAGTAGAATAGATTAGATTAGGGTAGGATGGAATAGAGTAGACTTGAACACAGTAGAAGAGAATGGAAAGGATACAATAGAATAGAGTAGAAAAGGGTAGAGCAGAGCAGAATAGTGTAGAGTAGAATAGAGTAGAGTAGAACAGAGTCGAATCAAGCTGAATGGAGACGAAACGAGACAAATCGCGTCGAATGGCGTCGAATCCCATCGAATCAATTACAGTAGGGTATAGTAGAAGATCGTAGAATGGAGTAGAATGGTGTGCAATGGAATCGAGTAGAGTAGAAAAGAGCTGAAGAGAGCCGAAGAGGGCCAAAGAGGGCCAAATCGAGCTGAATTGAGCGAAATCGAGCCGAATCCAGTGAATCGAGCCTAATGGAGCCAAATCGAGCCTAATCGAGCTGAATCGACACTATTCGAGACAAATGGAGCCGAATGGACATGAATCACACCGATTCGGCCCCTAATCGCGTCAAACTTTCTCGAATTCAATTGAATAGACTAGAGTAGGGGAGGTTCGGGTAGGCTAGAGTAGGGTAGAATAGAGTAGAATAGAATAAAACAGAACAGAACACAACAAAATAGAACACAACAACACAGAACGAATACAGAAAAGAGTAGGCTAGAGTAGAATAGAGGGGAATAGAGTAGAGTAGAATAGATTTGAACAGAGCCAAATCGAGCCGAATCGCGTCGAAATGGGTTGAATCAAATCCAATCAAGTGGATTACAATACCTTAGAGTTGGGTAGCATAGGGTAGGGTAGAATAGAGTAGAATAGTACAGAACAGAGTAGAAACAATACAATAGAGTAGAGAAGAGTAGAATAGAGCTGAATAGAGCCAAATGCAGACAAAATGAGAGGAATCGTGTAGAAGCAAGTAGAGTAAATTAGAGTGGTGTTGGGTAGGGTAGAGCAGAATAGAGTAGAATAGTGTGGAATGAATAGAATGGAGTAGAATGGAGTCAAGTAGAAACGAATAGAATAGAAAAGAGTCGAATAGAGCAGAATAGGGCCGAAGAAGGCCGAATCGAGCAGATTCGAAGCGATTCAAGCCAAAACAAGCTGAATGGAGCCTAACTGAGCCGAATAGAGCCAAATCGAGCCGAATCGAGCCGATTCAAGCTTCATCGCCTCGAATCGCGTTCAACGCGTCAAATCCAATCGAGACGTATAGATTAGAGAAGGGGAGGGGAGGGGAGGGGAGAATAGAACAGAGTAGAGTGGAATAGAAGAGATTAGAACAGAATAGAAGGAATAGAATCAAGTAGAATAGAGTGGAAAAGAGTAGTCGAATACAGTCGAATAGAGCCGAATAAGCTGAATAGAGACGAATGGAGCTGAATACAGCCGAAAAGAGCTGTATACTGCCGAATCACACCTAATCGAGCGGAATCAAGCAGAATCGCACTGTCACCGAACAGCATCGAATCGAATCAGGTCGAATCGAGTCGAGTCACATCGTTTTGAATCAAACAAGGTCAAATCGCTTCATATCGTGTCGAATCCCATCGAATCACGTCGAATAACTTCGAATTGCGTCAAACCTCAGAGAATCCTACTGAATCACATTGAGTCGCATGGAATCTCATCAAATCCCTTCAGATTTGCCAAATCCAGTCAAGTCCTATAAAATCGCGTTGCACGGAATCGAATTGAATCCAATAGATTAAAGTAGGGAAGGTTCGGGTGGGGTGCCGTTGGGTCGGGTAGGGTAGAATAGAATAGAGTACAACAGAATAGGAGAGAATAGAACAGAACAGAAAGAATACAACAGAATAGAATAGAGTCAAAGAGAGAGAACATAGCCGAATTGAGCCGTGTGGAGACAAAACGAGATGAATCACGTCCGGTTGCTTCGAATCGCGTCAAATCAAATCGAATCGATTAGAAGAGATTAGGGTAGGGAAGGGTAGAATAGAAGAGAGGAAAATAGTGAGGAATGGAGTTGAACGGAGTCCAATAGAGACGGATAGATATGAATAGAGTACAAAAGAGTCTAATAGAGCAGAATAGGGCCGAATAGGCCCAAATAAGGCCTAATCGAGCAGAATCCAGCAGAATCGATGGAATTCGAGCCTAATCGAGCCGAATGGAGTGAAATGGAGCCAAGTCGAGCCGAATAGAGCCGATTCGAACTGAATCGAGCTGATTCAAGCCTAATCGCGTCAAATCGCGTGGAAATACGTCACATCGAATCTAATCAAATAGATTAGGGAAGGGGAGGGGAGGGGCGGGTGGGTAGAATAGAACAGAATAGTACAGAATAGAATATAGTACAGTAGGGTAGAGTAGAGAGAGTAAAGCAGACAAGAGTAGAGCAGAGTAGAATTGAGTCAAATAGAGTCAAAGAGTGCAGGATATAGCTGAATAGAGCCAATTCTGGCCGAATCGAGTCAAATGGAAACAAAACGAGATGAATCACACCGAATTGCTAAGAATCGCATCCAATCGAATAGATTAGAGTATCGTAGGGTAGAGTAGAACAGAATAGAGTAGAATAGCGTAGAATGGAGAAGAGTGGAGTCAAATGGAGTCGAACAGAGACAAATAGAGTAGAAAAGAGTCGAATCGAGCCAAATAGGGCCGAATAAGGCTGAACCGAGTGGAAACGAGCTGAATTGAAGCGATTCGAGCCAAATCGAGCTGATGTTGCGGAATCGAGCCGACTCAAGCGTGATGGTGTCCGGTCGCATCGAAATGCTTTGAATCGAATCAAATGGAATCGATTAGAATAGGTTAGGGTAGGGTAGTTTATGATAGGAAGACTAGGGTAGATGCAAGTAGACTACATTAGAGTAGACAAGAGAAGGCTAGAGTAGAAGCCTAGACTAGTAAGCTGGACTAGTCAGCTAGACTAGTGGCATAGAGCAGTAGCCTAGACAACTAGTCTTGAATAGTACCCTAAGTCAGTAATCTGAACGAGTACCCTTGCCTGAACTCTTAGCCTAATCTAGTACCCTTGCCTTAACTAGTAGTCCTAACAAGTACCCTTGCCTTAACCAGTAGTCTTCACTAGTACCCTTGCCTTCACTAGTAGTACGTCCTTAACAAGTAGCCTGAACTGGTACCCTTGCCTTAACCAGTACCCTCAACAAGTACCCATGCCTTAACTAGTAGCCTGGCCTTAACTAGTGCCCTTGCATAACTAGTACCCTGGCCTTAACTAGTAGCCTGAACTAGTACACTTGCCTTAAGGAGTACCCTTGCCCGAACTACTCCCCTTAATTAGGACCCTTATTGAGTAACCCTAAGTAGTAGAGTATGGTACGGTGGGGTAGCATAGGGTAGGGAAGCATACGGTGGAACAGAGAAAATAGAAGGAAATAGAATAGAACAGCATAGGTCAGGGTAGGTTAGCTTAGTGCAGGGTATGGTAGAGTAGCATAGGATGGAATCGAGAAAATAGAAAAGGAGACTAGAAAAGAGCAGACTAGATTAGGATAGGCTAGGGTGGGGGAGGGTTTTGTAGAATACAGTAGTGTAGAATGGAATAGAATGGTGTGGAATGGAGTCAAATGGATTGGAACAGAGATGCAGAGAGTAGAAAAGAGTTGAATAGAGCCGAATAACGCTGAATAGGACCACATCTGACCAAAATGAGCCGAATCGAGTCGAGTCGATCAGATTCGGGATGAATGGAGCCTAGTGGAGCTGAAATGAGCCAAATACAGACAATCTGAACCCAGCAAAATCGAGCCAAAACACACTTAATTGCATCCTATTGCATCGGATCTCGTCGAATTCCATCAAATCCCACCAAAACGCATCAAATCTCACGGAATCTCACCGAATCCCGTCGAATTGTCTCAAATCGGGTCGAATGGTGTCAAACTGAATGGAATCGAATTAAATTGAATAGATTAGAGTAGTGTAGGTTAGACGGGGATTCAGTAGGGAAGGGCACAGAAGAATAGAATAGAGTAGAACAGAAGAGAATACCAAGAGTAGAATGGAGTAGAGTTGAGTAGAGTGGAATAGTCAGAGTCGGGTAGTGCAGAATATAGATGAATAGATCCAATTCAAGCCGAATCGATTCGAATGGAGAGGAAAGGAGACAAATCGTGATGAATCGAATCGATTAGAATAGATTAGAGTAGGGTAGGGTAGAACAGAATAGAATAGAGTAGAAAAGAGTAGAATGGTGTGGAAGGGAGTTGAATGGAGCCAAATAGAGACAAATAAAGTAGAAAGGGTTGAGTAGAGCTGAACAGAGCTGAATAAGGTTCACTCGAGCCTAATTATGCTGAATTGAGCAGAATCGAGACGAATTGACCCAATTCAAGCCAAATAGAGCTAAATCGAGCCGATTCAAGCCTAATCACATGGAATCGCGTCAAAATGCGTTGAATCGAATAGATTAGAGTAGAGGAGGGTACGGCAGGAGAGGCTAGACTACAACACAACAGAACACAATAGAAAGAAGAGAATAGAATTAAGTAGAGTCGGGTCCAGTAGAATAGAGTCAAATTGAGTTGAAGAGAGCCGAAAAGAGCCAAACAGAGCTGAATACAGCCGAATTGACCAAATTCAAGGTGAATCGAGATGAATCATGTCGAGTCGTCTGAAACGTGTCGAATCGAATCAAATAGATTAGTGTGGGGAAGGTAAGGCTACGGTAGGGTAGAGAAGAATAGAATAGAGTAGAATAGAACAGAACAGAAAGAATCGAGTAGACTAGAGTCAAATAGAGTCGAATACTGCCAAAAAGAGCCGAATAGAGTGGAAAAGAGCCGAATAGAACCGAATCGAGTTTAATGGAGCAGAACGGAGATGAATCGAGCCAATATGACCCGAATCAGGTCGAATCCCATTCAAGTGTGTCGAATAACATAGAACAGATTACAGTAGGCTAAGTTAGGGTAGGGAAGGGTAGAATAGAGTGCAGTAGAACAGAACAGAAGAGAACTGAAAGAATAGGGTCGAGACGAGCAGAGTATAGAAGAGTAGAGTAGAGCAGAGTCGAACATTGCCGAATAGAGCCAAATAGAGCCCAAAAGAGCTAAATGGATAGAAACCAAGACGAATCACGCCGAATCCCGTGGAATCGTGCCGTATCGCGTCGAATCCCGTCGAATTGCATTGAATCTGATCAATTCCAATCCAATCAAATAGAATAGACTACAGTAGGGTAGAGTACAATACAATACAGTAGAGAATAGTTTAGGATGGAGTAGAATGGTGTAGCATGGAGTCGAGTGGAGTCGAAAAGAGATAATAGAGTTGAGTAGAGTCTAATAGAGCCGAATAGAGCTGAATAGAGCCTATTGGAGCTGACTGGAGCCGAATGGAGCCGATTAGAGCTGAATCGAACCGATTTGAGCCGATTGGGGATGAATGGAGTGGAAAGGAGCCGATTTGGGCCGAATCGCATCGAGATGCGTGGGATCGAATCCAGTAGAATAGATTAGATTAGGGTAGGATGGAATAGAGTAGACTTGAACACAGTAGAAGAGAATGGAAAGGATACAATAGAATAGAGTAGAAAAGGGTAGAGCAGAGCAGAATAGTGTAGAGTAGAATAGAGTAGAGTAGAACAGAGTCGAATCAAGCTGAATGGAGACGAAACGAGACAAATCGCGTCGAATGGCGTCGAATCCCATCGAATCAATTACAGTAGGGTATAGTAGAAGATCGTAGAATGGAGTAGAATGGTGTGCAATGGAATCGAGTAGAGTAGAAAAGAGCTGAAGAGAGCCGAAGAGGGCCAAAGAGGGCCAAATCGAGCTGAATTGAGCGAAATCGAGCCGAATCCAGTGAATCGAGCCTAATGGAGCCAAATCGAGCCTAATCGAGCTGAATCGACACTATTCGAGACAAATGGAGCCGAATGGACATGAATCACACCGATTCGGCCCCTAATCGCGTCAAACTTTCTCGAATTCAATTGAATAGACTAGAGTAGGGGAGGTTCGGGTAGGCTAGAGTAGGGTAGAATAGAGTAGAATAGAATAAAACAGAACAGAACACAACAAAATAGAACACAACAACACAGAACGAATACAGAAAAGAGTAGGCTAGAGTAGAATAGAGGGGAATAGAGTAGAGTAGAATAGATTTGAACAGAGCCAAATCGAGGCGAATCGCGTCGAAATGGGTTGAATCAAATCCAATCAAGTGGATTACAATACCTTAGAGTTGGGTAGCATAGGGTAGGGTAGAATAGAGTAGAATAGTACAGAACAGAGTAGAAACAATACAATAGAGTAGAGAAGAGTAGAATAGAGCTGAATAGAGCCAAATGCAGACAAAATGAGAGGAATCGTGTAGAAGCAAGTAGAGTAAATTAGAGTGGTGTTGGGTAGGGTAGAGCAGAATAGAGTAGAATAGTGTGGAATGAATAGAATGGAGTAGAATGGAGTCAAGTAGAAACGAATAGAATAGAAAAGAGTCGAATAGAGCAGAATAGGGCCGAAGAAGGCCGAATCGAGCAGATTCGAAGCGATTCAAGCCAAAACAAGCTGAATGGAGCCTAACTGAGCCGAATAGAGCCAAATCGAGCCGAATCGAGCCGATTCAAGCTTCATCGCCTCCAATCGCGTTCAACGCGTCAAATCCAATCGAGACGTATAGATTAGAGAAGGGGAGGGGAGGGGAGGGGAGAATAGAACAGAGTAGAGTGGAATAGAAGAGATTAGAACAGAATAGAAGGAATAGAATCAAGTAGAATAGAGTGGAAAAGAGTAGTCGAATACAGTCGAATAGAGCCGAATAAGCTGAATAGAGACGAATGGAGCTGAATACAGCCGAAAAGAGCTGTATACTGCCGAATCACACCTAATCGAGCGGAATCAAGCAGAATCGCACTGTCACCGAACAGCATCGAATCGAATCAGGTCGAATCGAGTCGAGTCACATCGTTTTGAATCAAACAAGGTCAAATCGCTTCATATCGTGTCGAATCCCATCGAATCACGTCGAATAACTTCGAATTGCGTCAAACCTCAGAGAATCCTACTGAATCACATTGAGTCGCACGGAATCTCATCAAATCCCTTCAGATTTGCCAAATCCAGTCAAGTCCTATAAAATCGCGTTGCACGGAATCGAATTGAATCCAAGAGATTAAAGTAGGGAAGGTTCGGGTGGGGTGCCGTTGGGTCGGGTAGGGTAGAATAGAATAGAGTACAACAGAATAGGAGAGAATAGAACAGAACAGAAAGAATACAACAGAATAGAATAGAGTCAAAGACAGAGAACATAGCCGAATTGAGCCGAGTGGAGACAAAACGAGACGAATCACGTCCGGTTGCTTCGAATCGCGTCAAATCAAATCGAATCGAATAGAAGAGATTAGGGTAGGGAAGGGTAGAATAGAAGAGAGGAAAATAGTGAGGAATGGAGTTGAACGGAGTCCAATAGAGACGGATAGATATGAATAGAGTACAAAAGAGTCTAATAGAGCAGAATAGGGCCGAATAGGCCCAAATAAGGCCTAATTGAGCAGAATCCAGCAGAATCGATGGAATTCAAGCCTAATCGAGCCGAATGGAGTGAAATGGAGCCAAGTCGAGCCGAATAGAGTCGATTCGAACTGAATCGAGCTAATTCAAGATTAATCACGTCAAATCGCGTGGAAATACGTCACATCGAATCTACTGAAATAGATTAGGGAAGGGGAGGGGAGGGGCGGGTGGGTAGAACAGAACAGAATAGTACAGAATAGAATATAGTACAGTAGGGTAGAGTAGAGAGAGTAAAGCAGACAAGAGTAGAGCAGAGTAGAATTGAGTCAAATAGAGTCAAAGAGTGCAGGATATAGCTGAATAGAGCCAATTCTGGCCGAATCGAGTCAAATGGAAACAAAACGAGATGAATCACACCGAATTGCTTCGAATCGCATCCAATCGAATAGATTAGAGTATCGTAGGGTAGAGTAGGATAGCGTAGAATGGAGAAGAGTGGAGTCAAATGGAGTCGAACAGAGACAAATAGAGTAGAAAAGAGTCGAATCGAGCCAAATAGGGCCGAATAAGGCTGAACCGAGTGGAAACGAGCTGAATTGAAGCGATTCGAGCCAAATCGAGCTGAATCGAGCTGATGTTGCAGAATCGAGCCGACTCAAGCGTGATGGTGTCTGGTCGCATCGAAATGCTTTGAATCGAATCAAATGGAATTGATTAGAATAGGTTAGGGTAGGGTAGTTTATGATAGGAAGACTAGGGTAGATGCAAGTAGACTACATTAGAGTAGACAAGAGAAGGCTAGAGTAGAAGCCTAGACTAGTAAGCTGGACTAGTCAGCTAGACTAGTGGCATAGAGCAGTAGCCTAGACAACTAGTCTTGAATAGTACCCTAAGTCAGTAATCTGAACGAGTACCCTTGCCTGAACTCTTAGCCTAATCTAGTACCCTTGCCTTAACTAGTAGTCCTAACAAGTACCCTTGCCTTAACCAGTAGTCTTCACTAGTACCCTTGCCTTCACTAGTAGTACATCCTTAACAAGTAGCCTGAACTGGTACCCTTGCCTTAACCAGTACCCTCAACAAGTACCCATGCCTTAACTAGTAGCCTGGCCTTAACTAGTGCCCTTGCATAACTAGTACCCTGGCCTTAACTAGTAGCCTGAACTAGTACACTTGCCTTAAGGAGTACCCTTGCCCGAACTACTCCCCTTAATTAGGACCCTTATTGAGTAACCCTAAGTAGTAGAGTATGGTACGGTGGGGTAGCATAGGGTAGGGAAGCATACGGTGGAACAGAGAAAATAGAAGGAAATAGAATAGAACAGCATAGGTCAGGGTAGGTTAGCTTAGTGCAGGGTATGGTAGAGTAGCATAGGATGGAATCGAGAAAATAGAAAAGGAGACTAGAAAAGAGCAGACTAGATTAGGATAGGCTAGGGTGGGGGAGGGTTTTGTAGAATACAGTAGTGTAGAATGGAATAGAATGGTGTGGAATGGAGTCAAATGGATTCAAACAGAGATGAATAGAGTAGAAAAGAGTTGAATAGAGCCGAATAACGCTGAATAGGACCACATATGACCAAAATGAGCCGAATCGAGTCGAGTCGACCAGATTCGGGATGAATGGAGCCTGGTGGAGCTGAAATGAGCCAAATAGAGACAATCTGAACCCAGCAAAATCAAGCCAAAACACACTTAATTGCATCCTATTGCATCGGATCTCGTCGAATTCCATCAAATCCCACCAAAACGCATCAAATCTCACGGAATCTCACCGAATCCCATCGAATTGTCTCAAATCGGGTCGAATGGTGTCAAACGGAATGGAATCGAATTAAATTGAATAGATTGGAGTAGTGTAGGTTAGACTGGGATTCAGTAGGGAAGGGCACAGAAGAATAGAATAGAGTAGAACAGAAGAGAATACCAAGAGTAGAATGGAGTAGAGTTGAGTAGAGTGGAATAGTCAGAGTCGGGTAGTGCAGAATATAGATGAATAGATCCAATTCAAGCCGAATCGATTCGAATGGAGAGGAAAGGAGACAAATCGTGATGAATCGAATCGATTAGAATAGATTAGAGTAGGGTAGGGTAGAACAGAATAGAATAGAGTAGAAAAGAGTAGAATGGTGTGGAATGGAGTTGAATGGAGCCAAATAGAGACAAATAAAGTAGAAAGGGTTGAGTAGAGCTGAACAGGGCTGAATAAGGTTCACTCGAGCCTAATTATGCTGAATTGAGCAGAATCGAGACGAATTGACCCAATTCAAGCCAAATAGAGCTAAATCGAGCCGATTCAAGCCTAATCACATGGAATCGCGTCAAAATGCGTTGAATCGAATTGATTAGAGTAGAGGAGGGTACGGCAGGAGAGGCTAGACTACAACACAACAGAACACAATAGAAAGAAGAGAATAGAATTAAGTAGAGTCGGGTCCAGTAGAATAGAGTCAAATTGAGTTGAAGAGAGCCGAAAAGAGCCAAACAGAGCTGAATACAGCCGAATTGACCAAATTCAAGGTGAATCGAGATGAATCATGTCGAGTCGTTTGAAACGTGTCGAATCGAATCAAATAGATTAGTGTGGGGAAGGTAAGGTTAGGGTAGGGTAGAGAAGAATAGAATAGAGTAGAATAGAACAGAACAGAAAGAATCGAGTAGACTAGAGTCAAATAGAGTCGAATACTGCCAAAAAGAGCCGAATAGAGTGGAAAAGAGCCGAATAGAACCGAATCGAGTTTAATGGAGCAGAACGGAGATGAATCGAGCCAATATGACCCGAATCAGGTCGAATCCCATTCAAGTGTGTCGAATAACATAGAACAGATTACAGTAGGCTAAGTTAGGGTAGGGAAGGGTAGAATAGAGTGCAGTAGAACAGAACAGAAGAGAACTGAAAGAATAGGGTCGAGACGAGCAGAGTATAGAAGAGTAGAGTAGAGCAGAGTCGAACATTGCCGAATAGAGCCAAATAGAGCCCAAAAGAGCTAAATGGATAGAAACCAAGACGAATCACGCCGAATCCCGTGGAATCGTGCCGTATCGCGTCGAATCCCGTCGAATTGCATTGAATCTGATCAATTCCAATCCAATCAAATAGAATAGACTACAGTAGGGTAGAGTACAATACAATACAGTAGAGAATAGTTTAGGATGGAGTAGAATGGTGTAGCATGGAGTCGAGTGGAGTCGAAAAGAGATAATAGAGTTGAGTAGAGTCTAATAGAGCCGAATAGAGCTGAATAGAGCCTATTGGAGCTGACTGGAGCCGAATGGAGCCGATTAGAGCTGAATCGAACCGATTTGAGCCGATTGGGGATGAATGGAGTGGAAAGGAGCCGATTTGGGCCGAATCGCATCGAGATGCGTGGGATCGAATCCAGTAGAATAGATTAGATTAGGGTAGGATGGAATAGAGTAGACTTGAACACAGTAGAAGAGAATGGAAAGGATACAATAGAATAGAGTAGAAAAGGGTAGAGCAGAGCAGAATAGTGTAGAGTAGAATAGAGTAGAGTAGAACAGAGTCGAATCAAGCTGAATGGAGACGAAACGAGACAAATCGCGTCGAATGGCGTCGAATCCCATCGAATCAATTACAGTAGGGTATAGTAGAAGATCGTAGAATGGAGTAGAATGGTGTGCAATGGAATCGAGTAGAGTAGAAAAGAGCTGAAGAGAGCCGAAGAGGGCCAAAGAGGGCCAAATCGAGCTGAATTGAGCGAAATCGAGCCGAATCCAGTGAATCGAGCCTAATGGAGCCAAATCGAGCCTAATCGAGCTGAATCGACACTATTCGAGACAAATGGAGCCGAATGGACATGAATCACACCGATTCGGCCCCTAATCGCGTCAAACTTTCTCGAATTCAATTGAATAGACTAGAGTAGGGGAGGTTCGGGTAGGCTAGAGTAGGGTAGAATAGAGTAGAATAGAATAAAACAGAACAGAACACAACAAAATAGAACACAACAACACAGAACGAATACAGAAAAGAGTAGGCTAGAGTAGAATAGAGGGGAATAGAGTAGAGTAGAATAGATTTGAACAGAGCCAAATCGAGGCGAATCGCGTCGAAATGGGTTGAATCAAATCCAATCAAGTGGATTACAATACCTTAGAGTTGGGTAGCATAGGGTAGGGTAGAATAGAGTAGAATAGTACAGAACAGAGTAGAAACAATACAATAGAGTAGAGAAGAGTAGAATAGAGCTGAATAGAGCCAAATGCAGACAAAATGAGAGGAATCGTGTAGAAGCAAGTAGAGTAAATTAGAGTGGTGTTGGGTAGGGTAGAGCAGAATAGAGTAGAATAGTGTGGAATGAATAGAATGGAGTAGAATGGAGTCAAGTAGAAACGAATAGAATAGAAAAGAGTCGAATAGAGCAGAATAGGGCCGAAGAAGGCCGAATCGAGCAGATTCGAAGCGATTCAAGCCAAAACAAGCTGAATGGAGCCTAACTGAGCCGAATAGAGCCAAATCGAGCCGAATCGAGCCGATTCAAGCTTCATCGCCTCGAATCGCGTTCAACGCGTCAAATCCAATCGAGACGTATAGATTAGAGAAGGGGAGGGGAGGGGAGGGGAGAATAGAACAGAGTAGAGTGGAATAGAAGAGATTAGAACAGAATAGAAGGAATAGAATCAAGTAGAATAGAGTGGAAAAGAGTAGTCGAATACAGTCGAATAGAGCCGAATAAGCTGAATAGAGACGAATGGAGCTGAATACAGCCGAAAAGAGCTGTATACTGCCGAATCACACCTAATCGAGCGGAATCAAGCAGAATCGCACTGTCACCGAACAGCATCGAATCGAATCAGGTCGAATCGAGTCGAGTCACATCGTTTTGAATCAAACAAGGTCAAATCGCTTCATATCGTGTCGAATCCCATCGAATCACGTCGAATAACTTCGAATTGCGTCAAACCTCAGAGAATCCTACTGAATCACATTGAGTCGCACGGAATCTCATCAAATCCCTTCAGATTTGCCAAATCCAGTCAAGTCCTATAAAATCGCGTTGCACGGAATCGAATTGAATCCAAGAGATTAAAGTAGGGAAGGTTCGGGTGGGGTGCCGTTGGGTCGGGTAGGGTAGAATAGAATAGAGTACAACAGAATAGGAGAGAATAGAACAGAACAGAAAGAATACAACAGAATAGAATAGAGTCAAAGACAGAGAACATAGCCGAATTGAGCCGAGTGGAGACAAAACGAGACGAATCACGTCCGGTTGCTTCGAATCGCGTCAAATCAAATCGAATCGAATAGAAGAGATTAGGGTAGGGAAGGGTAGAATAGAAGAGAGGAAAATAGTGAGGAATGGAGTTGAACGGAGTCCAATAGAGACGGATAGATATGAATAGAGTACAAAAGAGTCTAATAGAGCAGAATAGGGCCGAATAGGCCCAAATAAGGCCTAATTGAGCAGAATCCAGCAGAATCGATGGAATTCAAGCCTAATCGAGCCGAATGGAGTGAAATGGAGCCAAGTCGAGCCGAATAGAGTCGATTCGAACTGAATCGAGCTAATTCAAGATTAATCACGTCAAATCGCGTGGAAATACGTCACATCGAATCTACTGAAATAGATTAGGGAAGGGGAGGGGAGGGGCGGGTGGGTAGAACAGAACAGAATAGTACAGAATAGAATATAGTACAGTAGGGTAGAGTAGAGAGAGTAAAGCAGACAAGAGTAGAGCAGAGTAGAATTGAGTCAAATAGAGTCAAAGAGTGCAGGATATAGCTGAATAGAGCCAATTCTGGCCGAATCGAGTCAAATGGAAACAAAACGAGATGAATCACACCGAATTGCTTCGAATCGCATCCAATCGAATAGATTAGAGTATCGTAGGGTAGAGTAGGATAGCGTAGAATGGAGAAGAGTGGAGTCAAATGGAGTCGAACAGAGACAAATAGAGTAGAAA
Organism: Loxodonta africana; assembly: GCF_030014295.1. Classification (NCBI taxonomy): domain Eukaryota; kingdom Metazoa; phylum Chordata; class Mammalia; order Proboscidea; family Elephantidae; genus Loxodonta; species Loxodonta africana. The sequence goes on along the minus strand of NW_026975670.1, from coordinate 114,136 downwards.
AGAGTCGAATCGAGCCAAATAGGGCCGAATAAGGCTGAACCGAGTGGAAACGAGCTGAATTGAAGCGATTCGAGCCAAATCGAGCTGAATCGAGCTGATGTTGCAGAATCGAGCCGACTCAAGCGTGATGGTGTCTGGTCGCATCGAAATGCTTTGAATCGAATCAAATGGAATTGATTAGAATAGGTTAGGGTAGGGTAGTTTATGATAGGAAGACTAGGGTAGATGCAAGTAGACTACATTAGAGTAGACAAGAGAAGGCTAGAGTAGAAGCCTAGACTAGTAAGCTGGACTAGTCAGCTAGACTAGTGGCATAGAGCAGTAGCCTAGACAACTAGTCTTGAATAGTACCCTAAGTCAGTAATCTGAACGAGTACCCTTGCCTGAACTCTTAGCCTAATCTAGTACCCTTGCCTTAACTAGTAGTCCTAACAAGTACCCTTGCCTTAACCAGTAGTCTTCACTAGTACCCTTGCCTTCACTAGTAGTACATCCTTAACAAGTAGCCTGAACTGGTACCCTTGCCTTAACCAGTACCCTCAACAAGTACCCATGCCTTAACTAGTAGCCTGGCCTTAACTAGTGCCCTTGCATAACTAGTACCCTGGCCTTAACTAGTAGCCTGAACTAGTACACTTGCCTTAAGGAGTACCCTTGCCCGAACTACTCCCCTTAATTAGGACCCTTATTGAGTAACCCTAAGTAGTAGAGTATGGTACGGTGGGGTAGCATAGGGTAGGGAAGCATACGGTGGAACAGAGAAAATAGAAGGAAATAGAATAGAACAGCATAGGTCAGGGTAGGTTAGCTTAGTGCAGGGTATGGTAGAGTAGCATAGGATGGAATCGAGAAAATAGAAAAGGAGACTAGAAAAGAGCAGACTAGATTAGGATAGGCTAGGGTGGGGGAGGGTTTTGTAGAATACAGTAGTGTAGAATGGAATAGAATGGTGTGGAATGGAGTCAAATGGATTCAAACAGAGATGAATAGAGTAGAAAAGAGTTGAATAGAGCCGAATAACGCTGAATAGGACCACATATGACCAAAATGAGCCGAATCGAGTCGAGTCGACCAGATTCGGGATGAATGGAGCCTGGTGGAGCTGAAATGAGCCAAATAGAGACAATCTGAACCCAGCAAAATCAAGCCAAAACACACTTAATTGCATCCTATTGCATCGGATCTCGTCGAATTCCATCAAATCCCACCAAAACGCATCAAATCTCACGGAATCTCACCGAATCCCATCGAATTGTCTCAAATCGGGTCGAATGGTGTCAAACGGAATGGAATCGAATTAAATTGAATAGATTGGAGTAGTGTAGGTTAGACTGGGATTCAGTAGGGAAGGGCACAGAAGAATAGAATAGAGTAGAACAGAAGAGAATACCAAGAGTAGAATGGAGTAGAGTTGAGTAGAGTGGAATAGTCAGAGTCGGGTAGTGCAGAATATAGATGAATAGATCCAATTCAAGCCGAATCGATTCGAATGGAGAGGAAAGGAGACAAATCGTGATGAATCGAATCGATTAGAATAGATTAGAGTAGGGTAGGGTAGAACAGAATAGAATAGAGTAGAAAAGAGTAGAATGGTGTGGAATGGAGTTGAATGGAGCCAAATAGAGACAAATAAAGTAGAAAGGGTTGAGTAGAGCTGAACAGGGCTGAATAAGGTTCACTCGAGCCTAATTATGCTGAATTGAGCAGAATCGAGACGAATTGACCCAATTCAAGCCAAATAGAGCTAAATCGAGCCGATTCAAGCCTAATCACATGGAATCGCGTCAAAATGCGTTGAATCGAATAGATTAGAGTAGAGGAGGGTACGGCAGGAGAGGCTAGACTACAACACAACAGAACACAATAGAAAGAAGAGAATAGAATTAAGTAGAGTCGGGTCCAGTAGAATAGAGTCAAATTGAGTTGAAGAGAGCCGAAAAGAGCCAAACAGAGCTGAATACAGCCGAATTGACCAAATTCAAGGTGAATCGAGATGAATCATGTCGAGTCGTTTGAAACGTGTCGAATCGAATCAAATAGATTAGTGTGGGGAAGGTAAGGTTAGGGTGGGGTACAGAAGAATAGAATAGAGTAGAATAGAACAGAACAGAAAGAATCGAGTAGACTAGAGTCAAATAGAGTCGAATACTGCCAAAAAGAGCCAAATAGAGTGGAAAAGAGCCGAATAGAACCGAATCGAGTTTAATGGAGCAGAAAGGAGATGAATCGAGCCGATATGACCCGAATCAGGTCGAATCCCATTCAAGTGTGTCGAACAGCATAGAACAGATTACAGTAGGCTAAGTTAGGGTACGGTAGGGTAGAATAGAGTGCAGTAGAACAGAAGAGAACTGAACTGAAAGAATAGGGTCGAGACGAGCAGAGTATAGAAGAGTAGAGTAGAGCAGAGTCGAACATTGCCGAATAGAGCCAAATAGAGCCCAAAAGAGCTAAATGGATAGAAACCAAGACGAATCACGCCGAATCCCGTGGAATCGTGCCGTATCGCGTCGAATCCCGTCGAATTGCATTGAATCTGATCAATTCCAATCCAATCAAATAGAATAGACTAGAGTAGGATAGAGTACAATACAATACAGTAGAGAATAGTTTAGGATGGAGTAGAATGGTGTAGCATGGAGTCGAGTGGAGTCGAAAAGAGATAATAGAGTTGAGTAGAGTCTAATAGAGCCGAATAGAGCTGAATAGAGCCTATTCGAGCTGACTAGAGCCGAATGGAGCCGATTAGAGCTGAACCGAACCGATTTGAGCCGATTGGGGATGAATGGAGTGGAAAGGAGCCGATTTGAGCCGAATCGCATCGAGATGCGTGGAATCGAATCCAGTAGAATAGATTAGATTAGGGTAGGATGGAATAGAGTAGACTTGAACACAGTAGAAGAGAATGGAAAGGATACAATAGAATAGAGTAGAAAAGGGTAGAGCAGAGCAGAATAGTGTAGAGTAGAATAGAGTAGAGTAGAACAGAGTCGAATCAAGCTGAATGGAGACGAAACGAGACAAATCGCGTCGAATGGCGTCGAATCCCATCGAATCAATTACAGTAGGGTATAGTAGAAGAGCGTAGAATGGAGTAGAATGGTGTGCAATGGAATCGAGTAGAGTAGAAAAGAGCTGAAGAGAGCCGAAGAGGGCCAAAGAGGGCCAAATCGAGCTGAATTGAGCGAAATCGAGCCGAATCCAGTGAATCGAGCCTAATGGAGCCAAATCGAGCCTAATCGAGCTGAATCGACACTATTCGAGACAAATGGGAGCCGAATGGACATGAATCACACCGATTCGGCCCCTAGTCGCGTCAAAATTTCTCGAATTCAATTGAATAGACTAGAGTAGGGGAGGTTCGGGTAGGCTAGAGTAGAGTAGAATAGAATAAAACAGAACAGAACACAACAAAATAGAACAGAACAACACAGAACGAATACAGAAAAGAGTAGGCTAGAGTAGAATAGAGGGGAATAGAGTAGAGTAGAATAGATTTGAACAGAGCCGAATCACGTCGAAATGGGTTGAATCAAATCCAATCAAGTGGATTACAATACCTTAGAGTTGGGTAGCACAGGGTAGGGTAGAATAGAGTAGAATCGTACAGAACAGAGTAGAAACAATACAATAGAGTAGAGAAGAGTAGAATAGAGCTGAATAGAGCCAAATGCACACAAAATGAGAGGAATCGTGTAGAAGCAAGTAGAGTAAATTAGAGTGGTGTTGGGTAGGGTAGAGCAGAATAGAGTAGAATAGTGTAGAATAGGGTGGAATGAATAGAATGGAGTAGAATGGAGTCAAATAGAAACGAATAGAGTAGGAAAGAGTCGAATAGAGCAGAATAGGGCCGAAGAAGGCCAAATCGAGCAGATTCGAAGCGATTCAAGCCAAAACAAGCTGAATGGAGCCTAACTGAGCCGAATAGAGCCAAATCGAGCCGAATCGAGCCGATTCAAGCTTCATCGCCTCGAATCGCGTTCAACGCGTCAAATCCAATCGAGACGTATAGATTAGAGAAGGGGAGGGGAGGGGAGGGGAGAATAGAACAGAGTAGAGTGGAATAGAAGAGATTAGAACAGAATAGAAGGAATAGAATCGAGTAGAATCGAGTGGAAAAGAGTAGAGTCGAATACAGTCGAATAGAGCCGAATAAGCTGAATAGAGACGAATGGAGCTGAATACAGCCGAAAAGAGCTGTATACTGCCGAATCACACCTAATCGAGCGGAATCAAGCAGAATCGCACTGACTGTCACCGAACAGCGTTGAATCGAATCAGGTCGAATCGAGTCGAGTCACATCCTTTTGATTCAAACAAGGTCAAATTGCTTCATATCGTGTCGAATCCCATCGAATCACGTCGAATAACTTCGAATTGCGTCAAACCTCAGAGAATCCTACTGAATCACATCGAGTCGCATGGAATCTCATCAAATTCCTTCAGATTTGCCAAATCCAGTCAAGTCCTATAAAATCGCGTTGCACGGAATCGAATTGAATCCAATAGATTAAAGTAGGGAAGGTTCGGGTGGGGTGCCGTTGGGTCGGGTAGGGTAGAATAGAATAGAGTACAACAGAATAGGAGAGAATAGAACAGAACAGAAAGAATACAACAGAATAGAATAGAGTCAAAGAGAGAGAACATAGCCGAATTGAGCCGTGTGGAGACAAAACGAGATGAATCACGTCCGGTTGCTTCGAATCGCGACAAATCAAATCGAATCGATTAGAAGAGATTAGGGTAGGGAAGGGTAGAATAGAAGAGAGGAAAATAGTGAGGAATGGAGTTGAACGGAGTCCAATAGAGACGGATAGATATGAATAGAGTACAAAAGAGTCTAATAGAGCAGAATAGGGCCGAATAGGCCCAAATAAGGCCTAATCGAGCAGAATCCAGCAGAATCGATGGAATTCGAGCCTAATCGAGCCGAATGGAGTGAAATGGAGCCAAGTCGAGCCGAATAGAGCCGATTCGAACTGAATCGAGCTGATTCAAGCCTAATCGCGTCAAATCGCGTGGAAATACGTCACATCGAATCTAATCAAATAGATTAGGGAAGGGGAGGGTAGGGGCGGGTGGGTAGAATAGAACAGTATAGTACAGAATAGAATATAGTACAGTAGGGTAGAGTAGAGAGAGTAAAGCAGACAAGAGTAGAGCAGAGTAGAATTGAGTCAAATAGAGTCAAAGAGTGCAGGATATAGCTGAATAGAGCCAATTCTGGCCGAATCGAGTCAAATGGAAACAAAACGAGATGAATCACACCGAATTGCTAAGAATCGCATCCAATCGAATAGATTAGAGTATCGTAGGGTAGAGTAGAACACAATAGAGTAGAATAGCGTAGAATGGAGAAGAGTGGAGTCAAATGGAGTCGAACAGAGACAAATAGAGTAGAAAAGAGTCGAATCGAGCCAAATAGGGCCGAATAAGGCTGAACCGAGTGGAAACGAGCTGAATTGAAGCGATTCGAGCCAAATCGAGCTGAATCGAGCTGATGTTGTGGAATCGAGCCGACTGAAGCGTGATGGTGTCCGGTCGCATCGAAATGCTTTGAATCGAATCAAATGGAATCGATTAGAATAGGTTAGGGTAGGGTAGTTTATGATAGGAAGACTAGGGTAGATGCAAGTAGACTACATTAGAGTAGACAAGAGAAGGCTAGAGTAGAAGCCTAGACTAGTAAGCTGGACTAGTCAGCTAGACTAGTGGCATAGAGCAGTAGCCTAGACAACTAGTCTTGAATAGTACCCTAAGTCAGTAATCTGAACGAGTACCCTTGCCTGAACTCTTAGCCTAATCTAGTACCCTTGCCTTAACTAGTAGTCCTAACAAGTACCCTTGCCTTAACCAGTAGTCTTCACTAGTACCCTTGCCTTCACTAGTAGTACGTCCTTAACAAGTAGCCTGAACTGGTACCCTTGCCTTAACCCGTACCCTCAACAAGTACCCATGCCTTAACTAGTAGCCTGGCCTTAACTAGTGCCCTTGCATAACTAGTACCCTGGCCTTAACTAGTAGCCTGAACTAGTACACTTGCCTTAAGGAGTACCCTTGCCCGAACTACTCCCCTTAATTAGGACCCTTATTGAGTAACCCTAAGTAGTAGAGTATGGTACGGTGGGGTAGCATAGGGTAGGGAAGCATACGGTGGAACAGAGAAAATAGAAGGAAATAGAATAGAACAGCATAGGTCAGGGTAGGTTAGCTTAGTGCAGGGTATGGTAGAGTAGCATAGGATGGAATCGAGAAAATAGAAAAGGAGACTAGAAAAGAGCAGACTAGATTAGGATAGGCTAGGGTGGGGGAGGGTTTTGTAGAATACAGTAGTGTAGAATGGAATAGAATGGTGTGGAATGGAGTCAAATGGATTCGAACAGAGATGCAGAGAGTAGAAAAGAGTTGAATAGAGCCGAATAACGCTGAATAGGACCACATATGACCAAAATGAGCCGAATCGAGTCGAGTCGATCAGATTCGGGATGAATGGAGCCTAGTGGAGCTGAAATGAGCCAAATACAGACAATCTGAACCCAGCAAAATCGAGCCAAAACACACTTAATTGCATCCTATTGCATCGGATCTCGTCGAATTCCATCAAATCTAACCAAAACGCATCAAATCTCACGGAATCTCACCGAATCCCGTCGAATTGTCTCAAATCGGGTCGAATGGTGTCAAACTGAATGGAATCGAATTAAATTGAATAGATTAGAGTAGTGTAGGTTAGACTGGGATTCAGTAGGGAAGGGCACAGAAGAATAGAATAGAGTAGAACAGAAGAGAATACCAAGAGTAGAATGGAGTAGAGTTGAGTAGAGTGGAATAGTCAGAGTCGGGTAGTGCAGAATATAGATGAATAGATCCAATTCAAGGCGAATCGATTCGAATGGAGAGGAAAGGAGACAAATCGTGATGAATCGAATCGATTAGAATAGATTAGAGTAGGGTAGGGTAGAACAGAATAGAATAGAGTAGAAAAGAGTAGAATGGTGTGGAAGGGAGTTGAATGGAGCCAAATAGAGACAAATAAAGTAGAAAGGGTTGAGTAGAGCTGAACAGGGCTGAATAAGGTTCACTCGAGCCTAATTATGCTGAATTGAGCAGAATCGAGACGAATTGACCCAATTCAAGCCAAATAGAGCTAAATCGAGCCGATTCAAGCCTAATCACATGGAATCGCGTCAAAATGCGTTGAATCGAATTGATTAGAGTAGAGGAGGGTACGGCAGGAGAGGCTAGACTACAACACAACAGAACACAATAGAAAGAAGAGAATAGAATTAAGTAGAGTCGGGTCCAGTAGAATAGAGTCAAATTGAGTTGAAGAGAGCCGAAAAGAGCCAAACAGAGCTGAATACAGCCGAATTGACCAAATTCAAGGTGAATCGAGATGAATCATGTCGAGTCGTTTGAAACGTGTCGAATCGAATCAAATAGATTAGTGTGGGGAAGGTAAGGTTAGGGTAGGGTAGAGAAGAATAGAATAGAGTAGAATAGAACAGAACAGAAAGAATCGAGTAGACTAGAGTCAAATAGAGTCGAATACTGCCAAAAAGAGCCGAATAGAGTGGAAAAGAGCCGAATAGAACCGAATCGAGTTTAATGGAGCAGAACGGAGATGAATCGAGCCAATATGACCCGAATCAGGTCGAATCCCATTCAAGTGTGTCGAATAACATAGAACAGATTACAGTAGGCTAAGTTAGGGTAGGGAAGGGTAGAATAGAGTGCAGTAGAACAGAACAGAAGAGAACTGAAAGAATAGGGTCGAGACGAGCAGAGTATAGAAGAGTAGAGTAGAGCAGAGTCGAACATTGCCGAATAGAGCCAAATAGAGCCCAAAAGAGCTAAATGGATAGAAACCAAGACGAATCACGCCGAATCCCGTGGAATCGTGCCGTATCGCGTCGAATCCCGTCGAATTGCATTGAATCTGATCAATTCCAATCCAATCAAATAGAATAGACTACAGTAGGGTAGAGTACAATACAATACAGTAGAGAATAGTTTAGGATGGAGTAGAATGGTGTAGCATGGAGTCGAGTGGAGTCGAAAAGAGATAATAGAGTTGAGTAGAGTCTAATAGAGCCGAATAGAGCTGAATAGAGCCTATTGGAGCTGACTGGAGCCGAATGGAGCCGATTAGAGCTGAATCGAACCGATTTGAGCCGATTGGGGATGAATGGAGTGGAAAGGAGCCGATTTGGGCCGAATCGCATCGAGATGCGTGGGATCGAATCCAGTAGAATAGATTAGATTAGGGTAGGATGGAATAGAGTAGACTTGAACACAGTAGAAGAGAATGGAAAGGATACAATAGAATAGAGTAGAAAAGGGTAGAGCAGAGCAGAATAGTGTAGAGTAGAATAGAGTAGAGTAGAACAGAGTCGAATCAAGCTGAATGGAGACGAAACGAGACAAATCGCGTCGAATGGCGTCGAATCCCATCGAATCAATTACAGTAGGGTATAGTAGAAGAGCGTAGAATGGAGTAGAATGGTGTGCAATGGAATCGAGTAGAGTAGAAAAGAGCTGAAGAGAGCCGAAGAGGGCCAAAGAGGGCCAAATCGAGCTGAATTGAGCGAAATCGAGCCGAATCCAGTGAATCGAGCCTAATGGAGCCAAATCGAGCCTAATCGAGCTGAATCGACACTATTCGAGACAAATGGAGCCGAATGGACATGAATCACACCGATTCGGCCCCTAATCGCGTCAAACTTTCTCGAATTCAATTGAATAGACTAGAGTAGGGGAGGTTCGGGTAGGCTAGAGTAGGCTAGAGTAGGGTAGAATAGAATAAAACAGAACAGAACACAACAAAATAGAACAGAACAACACAGAACGAATACAGAAAAGAGTAGGCTAGAGTAGAATAGAGGGGAATAGAGTAGAGTAGAATAGATTTGAACAGAGCCAAATCGAGCCGAATCGCGTCGAAATGGGTTGAATCAAATCCAATCAAGTGGATTACAATACCTTAGAGTTGGGTAGCATAGGGTAGGGTAGAATAGAGTAGAATCGTACAGAACAGAGTAGAAACAATACAATAGAGTAGAGAAGAGTAGAATAGAGCTGAATAGAGCCAAATGCAGACAAAATGAGAGGAATCGTGTAGAAGCAAGTAGAGTAAATTAGAGTGGTGTTGGGTAGGGTAGAGCAGAATAGAGTAGAATAGTGTAGAATAGTGTGGAATGAATAGAATGGAGTAGAATGGAGTCAAATAGAAACGAATAGAGTAGAAAAGAGTCGAATAGAGCAGAATAGGGCCGAAGAAGGCCAAATCGAGCAGATTCGAAGCGATTCAAGCCAAAACAAGCTGAATGGAGCCTAACTGAGCCGAATAGAGCCAAATCGAGCCGAATCGAGCCGATTCAAGCTTCATCGCCTCGAATCGCGTTCAACGCGTCAAATCCAATCGAGACGTATAGATTAGAGAAGGGGAGGGGAGGGGAGGGGAGAATAGAACAGAGTAGAGTGGAATAGAAGAGATTAGAACAGAATAGAAGGAATAGAATCAAGTAGAATAGAGTGGAAAAGAGTAGTCGAATACAGTCGAATAGAGCCGAATAAGCTGAATAGAGACGAATGGAGCTGAATACAGCTGAAAAGAGCTGTATACTGCCGAATCACACCTAATCGAGCGGAATCAAGCAGAATCGCACTGTCACCGAACAGCATCGAATCGAATCAGGTCGAATCGAGTCGAGTCACATCGTTTTGAATCAAACAAGGTCAAATCGCTTCATATCGTGTCGAATCCCATCGAATCACGTCGAATAACTTCGAATTGCGTCAAACCTCAGAGAATCCTACTGAATCACATCGAGTCGCATGGAATCTCATCAAATCCCTTCAGATTTGCCAAATCCAGTCAAGTCCTATAAAATCGCGTTGCACGGAATCGAATTGAATCCAATAGATTAAAGTAGGGAAGGTTCGGGTGGGGTGCCGTTGGGTCGGGTAGGGTAGAATAGAACAGAGTACAACAGAATAGGAGAGAATAGAACAGAACAGAAAGAATACAACAGAATAGAATAGAGTCAAAGAGAGAGAACATAGCCGAATTGAGCCGTGTGGAGACAAAACGAGATGAATCACGTCCGGTTGCTTCGAATCGCGTCAAATCAAATCGAATCGATTAGAAGAGATTAGGGTAGGGAAGGGTAGAATAGAAGAGAGGAAAATAGTGAGGAATGGAGTTGAACGGAGTCCAATAGAGACGGATAGATATGAATAGAGTACAAAAGAGTCTAATAGAGCAGAATAGGGCCGAATAGGCCCAAATAAGGCCTAATCGAGCAGAATCCAGCAGAATCGATGGAATTCGAGCCTAATCGAGCCGAATGGAGTGAAATGGAGCCAAGTCGAGCCGAATAGAGCCGATTCGAACTGAATCGAGCTGATTCAAGCCTAATCGCGTCAAATCGCGTGGAAATACGTCACATCGAATCTAATCAAATAGATTAGGGAAGGGTAGGGGAGGGGCGGGTGGGTAGACTAGAACAGAATAGTACAGAATAGAATATAGTACAGTAGGGTAGAGTAGAGAGAGTAAAGCAGACAAGAGTAGAGCAGAGTAGAATTGAGTCAAATAGAGTCAAAGAGTGCAGGATATAGCTGAATAGAGCCAATTCTGGCCGAATCGAGTCAAATGGAAACAAAACGAGATGAATCACACCGAATTGCTAAGAATCGCATCCAATCGAATAGATTAGAGTATCGTAGGGTAGAGTAGAACAGAATAGAGTAGAATAGCATAGAATGGAGAAGAGTGGAGTCAAATGGAGTCGAACAGAGACAAATAGAGTAGAAAAGAGTCGAATCGAGCCAAATAGGGCCGAATAAGGCTGAACCGAGTGGAAACGAGCTGAATTGAAGCGATTCGAGCCAAATCGAGCTGAATCGAGCTGATGTTGCGGAATCGAGCCGACTCAAGCGTGATGGTGTCCGGTCGCATCGAAATGCTTTGAATCGAATCAAATGGAATCGATTAGAATAGGTTAGGGTAGGGTAGTTTATGATAGGAAGACTAGGGTAGATGCAAGTAGACTACATTAGAGTAGACAAGAGAAGGCTAGAGTAGAAGCCTAGACTAGTAAGCTGGACTAGTCAGCTAGACTAGTGGCATAGAGCAGTAGCCTAGACAACTAGTCTTGAATAGTACCCTAAGTCAGTAATCTGAATGAGTACCCTTGCCTGAACTCTTAGCCTAATCTAGTACCCTTGCCTTAACTAGTAGTCCTAACAAGTACCCTTGCCTTAACCAGTAGTCTTCACTAGTACCCTTGCCTTCACTAGTAGTACGTCCTTAACAAGTAGCCTGAACTGGTACCCTTGCCTTAACCCGTACCCTCAACAAGTACCCATGCCTTAACTAGTAGCCTGGCCTTAACTAGTGCCCTTGCATAACTAGTACCCTGGCCTTAACTAGTAGCCTGAACTAGTACACTTGCCTTAAGGAGTACCCTTGCCCGAACTACTCCCCTTAATTAGGACCCTTATTGAGTAACCCTAAGTAGTAGAGTATGGTACGGTGGGGTAGCATAGGGTAGGGAAGCATACGGTGGAACAGAGAAAATAGAAGGAAATAGAATAGAACAGCATAGGTCAGGGTAGGTTAGCTTAGTGCAGGGTATGGTAGAGTAGCATAGGATGGAATCGAGAAAATAGAAAAGGAGACTAGAAAAGAGCAGACTAGATTAGGATAGGCTAGGGTGGGGGAGGGTTTTGTAGAATACAGTAGTGTAGAATGGAATAGAATGGTGTGGAATGGAGTCAAATGGATTCGAACAGAGATGCAGAGAGTAGAAAAGAGTTGAATAGAGCCGAATAACGCTGAATAGGACCACATATGACCAAAATGAGCCGAATCGAGTTGAGTCGATCAGATTCGGGATGAATGGAGCCTAGTGGAGCTGAAATGAGCCAAATACAGACAATCTGAACCCAGCAAAATCGAGCCAAAACACACTTAATTGCATCCTATTGCATCGGATCTCGTCAAATTCCTTCAAATCCCACCAAAACGCATCAAATCTCACGGAATCTCACCGAATCCCGTCGAACTGTCTCAAATCGGGTCGAATGGTGTCAAACTGAATGGAATCGAATTAAATTGAATAGATTAGAGTAGTGTAGGTTAGACTGGGATTCAGTAGGGAAGGGCACAGAAGAATAGAATAGAGTAGAACAGAAGAGAATACCAAGAGTAGAATGGAGTAGAGTTGAGTAGAGTGGAATAGTCAGAGTCGGGTAGTGCAGAATATAGATGAATAGATCCAATTCAAGCCGAATCGATTCGAATGGAGAGGAAAGGAGACAAATCGTGATGAATCGAATCGATTAGAATAGATTAGAGTAGGGTAGGGTAGAACAGAATAGAATAGAGTAGAAAAGAGTAGAATGGTGTGGAAGGGAGTTGAATGGAGCCAAATAGAGACAAATAAAGTAGAAAGGGTTGAGTAGAGCTGAACAGGGCTGAATAAGGTTCACTCGAGCCTAATTATGCTGAATTGAGCAGAATCGAGACGAATTGACCCAATTCAAGCCAAATAGAGCTAAATCGAGCCGATTCAAGCCTAATCACATGGAATCGCGTCAAAATGCGTTGAATCGAATTGATTAGAGTAGAGGAGGGTACGGCAGGAGAGGCTAGACTACAACACAACAGAACACAATAGAAAGAAGAGAATAGAATTAAGTAGAGTCGGGTCCAGCAGAATAGAGTCAAATTGAGTTGAAGAGAGCCGAAAAGAGCCAAACAGAGCTGAATACAGCCGAATTGACCAAATTCAAGGTGAATCGAGATGAATCATGTCGAGTCGTTTGAAACGTGTCGAATCGAATCAAATAGATTAGTGTGGGGAAGGTAAGGTTAGGGTAGGGTAGAGAAGAATAGAATAGAGTAGAATAGAACAGAACAGAAAGAATCGAGTAGACTAGAGTCAAATAGAGTCGAATACTGCCAAAAAGAGCCGAATAGAGTGGAAAAGAGCCGAATAGAACCGAATCGAGTTTAATGGAGCAGAACGGAGATGAATCGAGCCAATATGACCCGAATCAGGTCGAATCCCATTCAAGTGTGTCGAATAACATAGAACAGATTACAGTAGGCTAAGTTAGGGTAGGGAAGGGTAGAATAGAGTGCAGTAGAACAGAAGAGAACAGATCTGAAAGAATAGGGTCGAGACGAGCAGAGTATAGAAGAGTAGAGTAGAGCAGAGTCGAACATTGCCGAATAGAGCCAAATAGAGCCCAAAAGAGCTAAATGGATAGAAACCAAGACGAATCACGCCGAATCCCGTGGAATCGTGCCGTATCGCGTCGAATCCCGTCGAATTGCATTGAATCTGATCAATTCCAATCCAATCAAATAGAATAGACTACAGTAGGGTAGAGTACAATACAATACAGTAGAGAATAGTTTAGGATGGAGTAGAATGGTGTAGCATGGAGTCGAGTGGAGTCGAAAAGAGATAATAGAGTTGAGTAGAGTCTAATAGAGCCGAATAGAGCTGAATAGAGCCTATTGGAGCTGACTGGAGCCGAATGGAGCCGATTAGAGCTGAATCGAACCGATTTGAGCCGATTGGGGATGAATGGAGTGGAAAGGAGCCGATTTGGGCCGAATCGCATAGAGATGCGTGGAATCGAATCCAGTAGAATAGATTAGATTAGGGTAGGATGGAATAGAGTAGACTTGAACACAGTAGAAGAGAATGGAAAGGATACAATAGAATAGAGTAGAAAAGGGTAGAGCAGAGCAGAATAGTGTAGAGTAGAATAGAGTAGAACAGAGTCGAATCAAGCTGAATGGAGACGAAACGAGACAAATCGCGTCGAATGGCGTCGAATCCCATCGAATCAATTACAGTAGGGTATAGTAGAAGAGCGTAGAATGGAGTAGAATGGTGTGCAATGGAATCGAGTAGAGTAGAAAAGAGCTGAAGAGAGCTGAAGAGGGCCAAAGAGGGCCAAATCGAGCTGAATTGAGCGAAATCGAGCCGAATCCAGTGAATCGAGCCTAATGGAGCCAAATCGAGCCTAATCGAGCTGAATCGACACTATTCGAGACAAATGGAGCCGAATGGACATGAATCACACCGATTTGGCCCCTAATCGCGTCAAACTTTCTCGAATTCAATTGAATAGACTAGAGTAGGGGAGGTTCGGGTAGGCTAGAGTAGGGTAGAATAGAGTAGAATAGAATAAAACAGAACAGAACACAACAAAATAGAACAGAACGAATACAGAAAAGAGTAGGCTAGTGTAGAATAGAGGGGAATAGAGTAGAGTAGAATAGATTTGAACAGAGCCAAATCGAGCCGAATCGCGTCGAAATGGGTTGAATCAAATCCAATCAAGTGGATTACAATACCTTAGAGTTGGGTAGCATAGGGTAGGGTAGAATAGAGTAGAATAGTACAGAACAGAGTAGAAACAATACAATAGAGTAGAGAAGAGTAGAATAGAGCTGAATAGAGCCAAATGCAGACAAAATGAGAGGAATCGTGTAGAAGCAAGTAGAGTAAATTAGAGTGGTGTTGGGTAGGGTAGAGCAGAATAGAGTAGAATAGTGTGGAATGAATAGAATGGAGTAGAATGGAGTCAAGTAGAAACGAATAGAATAGAAAAGAGTCGAATAGAGCAGAATAGGGCCGAAGAAGGCCGAATCGAGCAGATTCGAAGCGATTCAAGCCAAAACAAGCTGAATGGAGCCTAACTGAGCCGAATAGAGCCAAATCGAGCCGAATCGAGCCGATTCAAGCTTCATCGCCTCGAATCGCGTTCAACGCGTCAAATCCAATCGAGACGTATAGATTAGAGAAGGGGAGGGGAGGGGAGGGGAGAATAGAACAGAGTAGAGTGGAATAGAAGAGATTAGAACAGAATAGAAGGAATAGAATCAAGTAGAATAGAGTGGAAAAGAGTAGTCGAATACAGTCGAATAGAGCCGAATAAGCTGAATAGAGACGAATGGAGCTGAATACAGCCGAAAAGAGCTGTATACTGCCGAATCACACCTAATCGAGCGGAATCAAGCAGAATCGCACTGTCACCGAACAGCATCGAATCGAATCAGGTCGAATCGAGTCGAGTCACATCGTTTTGAATCAAACAAGGTCAAATCGCTTCATATCGTGTCGAATCCCATCGAATCACGTCGAATAACTTCGAATTGCGTCAAACCTCAGAGAATCCTACTGAATCACATCGAGTCGCATGGAATCTCATCAAATCCCTTCAGATTTGCCAAATCCAGTCAAGTCCTATAAAATCGCGTTGCACGGAATCGAATTGAATCCAATAGATTAAAGTAGGGAAGGTTCGGGTGGGGTGCCGTTGGGTCGGGTAGGGTAGAATAGAATAGAGTACAACAGAATAGGAGAGAATAGAACAGAACAGAAAGAATACAACAGAATAGAATAGAGTCAAAGAGAGAGAACATAGCCGAATTGAGCCGTGTGGAGACAAAACGAGATGAATCACGTCCGGTTGCTTCGAATCGCGTCAAATCAAATCGAATCGATTAGAAGAGATTAGGGTAGGGAAGGGTAGAATAGAAGAGAGGAAAATAGTGAGGAATGGAGTTGAACGGAGTCCAATAGAGACGGATAGATATGAATAGAGTACAAAAGAGTCTAATAGAGCAGAATAGGGCCGAATAGGCCCAAATAAGGCCTAATCGAGCAGAATCCAGCAGAATCGATGGAATTCGAGCCTAATCGAGCCGAATGGAGTGAAATGGAGCCAAGTCGAGCCGAATAGAGCCGATTCGAACTGAATCGAGCTGATTCAAGCCTAATCGCGTCAAATCGCGTGGAAATACGTCACATCGAATCTAATCAAATAGATTAGGGAAGGGGAGGGGAGGGGCGGGTGGGTAGAATAGAACAGAATAGTACAGAATAGAATATAGTACAGTAGGGTAGAGTAGAGAGAGTAAAGCAGACAAGAGTAGAGCAGAGTAGAATTGAGTCAAATAGAGTCAAAGAGTGCAGGATATAGCTGAATAGAGCCAATTCTGGCCGAATCGAGTCAAATGGAAACAAAACGAGATGAATCACACCGAATTGCTAAGAATCGCATCCAATCGAATAGATTAGAGTATCGTAGGGTAGAGTAGAACAGAATAGAGTAGAATAGCGTAGAATGGAGAAGAGTGGAGTCAAATGGAGTCGAACAGAGACAAATAGAGTAGAAAAGAGTCGAATCGAGCCAAATAGGGCCGAATAAGGCTGAACCGAGTGGAAACGAGCTGAATTGAAGCGATTCGAGCCAAATCGAGCTGATGTTGCGGAATCGAGCCGACTCAAGCGTGATGGTGTCCGGTCGCATCGAAATGCTTTGAATCGAATCAAATGGAATCGATTAGAATAGGTTAGGGTAGGGTAGTTTATGATAGGAAGACTAGGGTAGATGCAAGTAGACTACATTAGAGTAGACAAGAGAAGGCTAGAGTAGAAGCCTAGACTAGTAAGCTGGACTAGTCAGCTAGACTAGTGGCATAGAGCAGTAGCCTAGACAACTAGTCTTGAATAGTACCCTAAGTCAGTAATCTGAACGAGTACCCTTGCCTGAACTCTTAGCCTAATCTAGTACCCTTGCCTTAACTAGTAGTCCTAACAAGTACCCTTGCCTTAACCAGTAGTCTTCACTAGTACCCTTGCCTTCACTAGTAGTACGTCCTTAACAAGTAGCCTGAACTGGTACCCTTGCCTTAACCAGTACCCTCAACAAGTACCCATGCCTTAACTAGTAGCCTGGCCTTAACTAGTGCCCTTTCATAACTAGTACCCTGGCCTTAACTAGTAGCCTGAACTAGTACACTTGCCTTAAGGAGTACCCTTGCCCGAACTACTCCCCTTAATTAGGACCCTTATTGAGTAACCCTAAGTAGTAGAGTATGGTACGGTGGGGTAGCATAGGGTAGGGAAGCATACGGTGGAACAGAGAAAATAGAAGGAAATAGAATAGAACAGCATAGGTCAGGGTAGGTTAGCTTAGTGCAGGGTATGGTAGAGTAGCATAGGATGGAATCGAGAAAATAGAAAAGGAGACTAGAAAAGAGCAGACTAGATTAGGATAGGCTAGGGTGGGGGAGGGTTTTGTAGAATACAGTAGTGTAGAATGGAATAGAATGGTGTGGAATGGAGTCAAATGGATTCGAACAGAGATGCAGAGAGTAGAAAAGAGTTGAATAGAGCCGAATAACGCTGAATAGGACCACATATGACCAAAATGAGCCGAATCGAGTCGAGTCGATCAGATTCGGGATGAATGGAGCCTAGTGGAGCTGAAATGAGCCAAATACAGACAATCTGAACCCAGCAAAATCGAGCCAAAACACACTTAATTGCATCCTATTGCATCGGATCTCGTCGAATTCCATCAAATCCCACCAAAACGCATCAAATCTCACGGAATCTCACCGAATCCCGTCGAATTGTCTCAAATCGGGTCGAATGGTGTCAAACTGAATGGAATCGAATTAAATTGAATAGATTAGAGTAGTGTAGGTTAGACTGGGATTCAGTAGGGAAGGGCACAGAAGAATAGAATAGAGTAGAACAGAAGAGAATACCAAGAGTAGAATGGAGTAGAGTTGAGTAGAGTGGAATAGTCAGAGTCGGGTAGTGCAGAATATAGATGAATAGATCCAATTCAAGCCGAATCGATTCGAATGGAGAGGAAAGGAGACAAATCGTGATGAATCGAATCGATTAGAATAGATTAGAGTAGGGTAGGGTAGAACAGAATAGAATAGAGTAGAAAAGAGTAGAATGGTGTGGAAGGGAGTTGAATGGAGCCAAATAGAGACAAATAAAGTAGAAAGGGTTGAGTAGAGCTGAACAGAGCTGAATAAGGTTCACTCGAGTCTAATTATGCTGAATTGAGCAGAATCGAGACGAATTGACCCAATTCAAGCCAAATAGAGCTAAATCGAGCCGATTCAAGCCTAATCACATGGAATCGCGTCAAAATGCGTTGAATCGAATTGATTAGAGTAGAGGAGGGTACGGCAGGAGAGGCTAGACTACAACACAACAGAACACAATAGAAAGAAGAGAATAGAATTAAGTAGAGTCGGGTCCAGCAGAATAGAGTCAAATTGAGTTGAAGAGAGCCGAAAAGAGCCAAACAGAGCTGAATACAGCCGAAGTGACCAAATTCAAGGTGAATCGAGATGAATCATGTCGAGTCGTTTGAAACGTGTCGAATCGAATCAAATAGATTAGTGTGGGGAAGGTAAGGTTAGGGTAGGGTAGAGAAGAATAGAATAGAGTAGAATAGAACAGAACAGAAAGAATCGAGTAGACTAGAGTCAAATAGAGTCGAATACTGCCAAAAAGAGCCGAATAGAGTGGAAAAGAGCCGAATAGAACCGAATCGAGTTTAATGGAGCAGAACGGAGATGAATCGAGCCAATATGACCCGAATCAGGTCGAATCCCATTCAAGTGTGTCGAATAACATAGAACAGATTACAGTAGGCTAAGTTAGGGTAGGGAAGGGTAGAATAGAGTGCAGTAGAACAGAACAGAAGAGAACTGAAAGAATAGGGTCGAGACGAGCAGAGTATAGAAGAGTAGAGTAGAGCAGAGTCGAACATTGCCGAATAGAGCCAAATAGAGCCCAAAAGAGCTAAATGGATAGAAACCAAGACGAATCACGCCGAATCCCGTGGAATCGTGCCGTATCGCGTCGAATCCCGTCGAATTGCATTGAATCTGATCAATTCCAATCCAATCAAATAGAATAGACTACAGTAGGGTAGAGTACAATACAATACAGTAGAGAATAGTTTAGGATGGAGTAGAATGGTGTAGCATGGAGTCGAGTGGAGTCGAAAAGAGATAATAGAGTTGAGTAGAGTCTAATAGAGCCGAATAGAGCTGAATAGAGCCTATTCGAGCTGACTGGAGCCGAATGGAGCCGATTAGAGCTGAATCGAACCGATTTGAGCCGATTGGGGATGAATGGAGTGGAAAGGAGCCGATTTGGGCCGAATCGCATCGAGATGCGTGGGATCGAATCCAGTAGAATAGATTAGATTAGGGTAGGATGGAATAGAGTAGACTTGAACACAGTAGAAGAGAATGGAAAGGATACAATAGAATAGAGTAGAAAAGGGTAGAGCAGAGCAGAATAGTGTAGAGTAGAATAGAGTAGAGTAGAACAGAGTCGAATCAAGCTGAATGGAGACGAAACGAGACAAATCGCGTCGAATGGCGTCGAATCCCATCGAATCAATTACAGTAGGGTATAGTAGAAGAGCGTAGAATGGAGTAGAATGGTGTGCAATGGAATCGAGTAGAGTAGAAAAGAGCTGAAGAGAGCCGAAGAGGGCCAAAGAGGGCCAAATCGAGCTGAATTGAGCGAAATCGAGCCGAATCCAGTGAATCGAGCCTAATGGAGCCAAATCGAGCCTAATCGAGCTGAATCGACACTATTCGAGACAAATGGAGCCGAATGGACATGAATCACACCGATTCGGCCCCTAATCGCGTCAAACTTTCTCGAATTCAATTGAATAGACTAGAGTAGGGGAGGTTCGGGTAGGCTAGAGTAGGGTAGAATAGAGTAGAATAGAATAAAACAGAACAGAACACAACAAAATAGAACACAACAACACAGAACGAATACAGAAAAGAGTAGGCTAGAGTAGAATAGAGGGGAATAGAGTAGAGTAGAATAGATTTGAACAGAGCCAAATCGAGCCGAATCGCGTCGAAATGGGTTGAATCAAATCCAATCAAGTGGATTACAATACCTTAGAGTTGGGTAGCATAGGGTAGGGTAGAATAGAGTAGAATAGTACAGAACAGAGTAGAAACAATACAATAGAGTAGAGAAGAGTAGAATAGAGCTGAATAGAGCCAAATGCAGACAAAATGAGAGGAATCGTGTAGAAGCAAGTAGAGTAAATTAGAGTGGTGTTGGGTAGGGTAGAGCAGAATAGAGTAGAATAGTGTGGAATGAATAGAATGGAGTAGAATGGAGTCAAGTAGAAACGAATAGAATAGAAAAGAGTCGAATAGAGCAGAATAGGGCCGAAGAAGGCCGAATCGAGCAGATTCGAAGCGATTCAAGCCAAAACAAGCTGAATGGAGCCTAACTGAGCCGAATAGAGCCAAATCGAGCCGAATCGAGCCGATTCAAGCTTCATCGCCTCGAATCGCGTTCAACGCGTCAAATCCAATCGAGACGTATAGATTAGAGAAGGGGAGGGGAGGGGAGGGGAGAATAGAACAGAGTAGAGTGGAATAGAAGAGATTAGAACAGAATAGAAGGAATAGAATCAAGTAGAATAGAGTGGAAAAGAGTAGTCGAATACAGTCGAATAGAGCCGAATAAGCTGAATAGAGACGAATGGAGCTGAATACAGCCGAAAAGAGCTGTATACTGCCGAATCACACCTAATCGAGCGGAATCAAGCAGAATCGCACTGTCACCGAACAGCATCGAATCGAATCAGGTCGAATCGAGTCGAGTCACATCGTTTTGAATCAAACAAGGTCAAATCGCTTCATATCGTGTCGAATCCCATCGAATCACGTCGAATAACTTCGAATTGCGTCAAACCTCAGAGAATCCTACTGAATCACATCGAGTCGCATGGAATCTCATCAAATCCCTTCAGATTTGCCAAATCCAGTCAAGTCCTATAAAATCGCGTTGCACGGAATCGAATTGAATCCAATAGATTAAAGTAGGGAAGGTTCGGGTGGGGTGCCGTTGGGTCGGGTAGGGTAGAATAGAATAGAGTACAACAGAATAGGAGAGAATAGAACAGAACAGAAAGAATACAACAGAATAGAATAGAGTCAAAGAGAGAGAACATAGCCGAATTGAGCCGTGTGGAGACAAAACGAGATGAATCACGTCCGGTTGCTTCGAATCGCGTCAAATCAAATCGAATCGATTAGAAGAGATTAGGGTAGGGAAGGGTAGAATAGAAGAGAGGAAAATAGTGAGGAATGGAGTTGAACGGAGTCCAATAGAGACGGATAGATATGAATAGAGTACAAAAGAGTCTAATAGAGCAGAATAGGGCCGAATAGGCCCAAATAAGGCCTAATCGAGCAGAATCCAGCAGAATCGATGGAATTCGAGCCTAATCGAGCCGAATGGAGTGAAATGGAGCCAAGTCGAGCCGAATAGAGCCGATTCGAACTGAATCGAGCTGATTCAAGCCTAATCGCGTCAAATCGCGTGGAAATACGTCACATCGAATCTAATCAAATAGATTAGGGAAGGGGAGGGGAGGGGCGGGTGGGTAGAATAGAACAGAATAGTACAGAATAGAATATAGTACAGTAGGGTAGAGTAGAGAGAGTAAAGCAGACAAGAGTAGAGCAGAGTAGAATTGAGTCAAATAGAGTCAAAGAGTGCAGGATATAGCTGAATAGAGCCAATTCTGGCCGAATCGAGTCAAATGGAAACAAAACGAGATGAATCACACCGAATTGCTAAGAATCGCATCCAATCGAATAGATTAGAGTATCGTAGGGTAGAGTAGAACAGAATAGAGTAGAATAGCGTAGAATGGAGAAGAGTGGAGTCAAATGGAGTCGAACAGAGACAAATAGAGTAGAAAAGAGTCGAATCGAGCCAAATAGGGCCGAATAAGGCTGAACCGAGTGGAAACGAGCTGAATTGAAGCGATTCGAGCCAAATCGAGCTGATGTTGCGGAATCGAGCCGACTCAAGCGTGATGGTGTCCGGTCGCATCGAAATGCTTTGAATCGAATCAAATGGAATCGATTAGAATAGGTTAGGGTAGGGTAGTTTATGATAGGAAGACTAGGGTAGATGCAAGTAGACTACATTAGAGTAGACAAGAGAAGGCTAGAGTAGAAGCCTAGACTAGTAAGCTGGACTAGTCAGCTAGACTAGTGGCATAGAGCAGTAGCCTAGACAACTAGTCTTGAATAGTACCCTAAGTCAGTAATCTGAACGAGTACCCTTGCCTGAACTCTTAGCCTAATCTAGTACCCTTGCCTTAACTAGTAGTCCTAACAAGTACCCTTGCCTTAACCAGTAGTCTTCACTAGTACCCTTGCCTTCACTAGTAGTACGTCCTTAACAAGTAGCCTGAACTGGTACCCTTGCCTTAACCCGTACCCTCAACAAGTACCCATGCCTTAACTAGTAGCCTGGCCTTAACTAGTGCCCTTGCATAACTAGTACCCTGGCCTTAACTAGTAGCCTGAACTAGTACACTTGCCTTAAGGAGTACCCTTGCCCGAACTACTCCCCTTAATTAGGACCCTTATTGAGTAACCCTAAGTAGTAGAGTATGGTACGGTGGGGTAGCATAGGGTAGGGAAGCATACGGTGGAACAGAGAAAATAGAAGGAAATAGAATAGAACAGCATAGGTCAGGGTAGGTTAGCTTAGTGCAGGGTATGGTAGAGTAGCATAGGATGGAATCGAGAAAATAGAAAAGGAGACTAGAAAAGAGCAGACTAGATTAGGATAGGCTAGGGTGGGGGAGGGTTTTGTAGAATACAGTAGTGTAGAATGGAATAGAATGGTGTGGAATGGAGTCAAATGGATTCGAACAGAGATGCAGAGAGTAGAAAAGAGTTGAATAGAGCCGAATAACGCTGAATAGGACCACATATGAGCAAAATGAGCCGAATCGAGTCGAGTCGATCAGATTCGGGATGAATGGAGCCTAGTGGAGCTGAAATGAGCCAAATACAGACAATCTGAACCCAGCAAAATCGAGCCAAAACACACTTAATTGCATCCTATTGCATCGGATCTCGTCGAATTCCATCAAATCCCACCAAAACGCATCAAATCTCACGGAATCTCACCGAATCCCGTCGAATTGTCTCAAATCGGGTCGAATGGTGTCAAACTGAATGGAATCGAATTAAATTGAATAGATTAGAGTAGTGTAGGTTAGACTGGGATTCAGTAGGGAAGGGCACAGAAGAATAGAATAGAGTAGAACAGAAGAGAATACCAAGAGTAGAATGGAGTAGAGTTGAGTAGAGTGGAATAGTCAGAGTCGGGTAGTGCAGAATATAGATGAATAGATCCAATTCAAGCCGAATCGATTCGAATGGAGAGGAAAGGAGACAAATCGTGATGAATCGAATCGATTAGAATAGATTAGAGTAGGGTAGGGTAGAACAGAATAGAATAGAGTAGAAAAGAGTAGAATGGTGTGGAAGGGAGTTGAATGGAGCCAAATAGAGACAAATAAAGTAGAAAGGGTTGAGTAGAGCTGAACAGGGCTGAATAAGGTTCACTCGAGTCTAATTATGCTGAATTGAGCAGAATCGATACGAATTGACCCAATTCAAGCCAAATAGAGCTAAATCGAGCCGATTCAAGCCTAATCACATGGAATCGCGTCAAAATGCGTTGAATCGAATTGATTAGAGTAGAGGAGGGTACGGCAGGAGAGGCTAGACTACAACACAACAGAACACAATAGAAAGAAGAGAATAGAATTAAGTAGAGTCGGGTCCAGCAGAATAGAGTCAAATTGAGTTGAAGAGAGCCGAAAAGAGCCAAAGAGAGCTGAATACAGCCGAAGTGACCAAATTCAAGGTGAATCGAGATGAATCATGTCGAGTCGTTTGAAACGTGTCGAATCGAATCAAATAGATTAGTGTGGGGAAGGTAAGGTTAGGGTAGGGTAGAGAAGAATAGAATAGAGTAGAATAGAACAGAACAGAAAGAATCGAGTAGACTAGAGTCAAATAGAGTCGAATACTGCCAAAAAGAGCCGAATAGAGTGGAAAAGAGCCGAATAGAACCGAATCGAGTTTAATGGAGCAGAACGGAGATGAATCGAGCCAATATGACCCGAATCAGGTCGAATCCCATTCAAGTGTGTCGAATAACATAGAACAGATTACAGTAGGCTAAGTTAGGGTAGGGAAGGGTAGAATAGAGTGCAGTAGAACAGAACAGAAGAGAACTGAAAGAATAGGGTCGAGACGAGCAGAGTATAGAAGAGTAGAGTAGAGCAGAGTCGAACATTGCCGAATAGAGCCAAATAGAGCCCAAAAGAGCTAAATGGATAGAAACCAAGACGAATCACGCCGAATCCCGTGGAATCGTGCCGTATCGCGTCGAATCCCGTCGAATTGCATTGAATCTGATCAATTCCAATCCAATCAAATAGAATAGACTACAGTAGGGTAGAGTACAATACAATACAGTAGAGAATAGTTTAGGATGGAGTAGAATGGTGTAGCATGGAGTCGAGTGGAGTCGAAAAGAGATAATAGAGTTGAGTAGAGTCTAATAGAGCCGAATAGAGCTGAATAGAGCCTATTGGAGCTGACTGGAGCCGAATGGAGCCGATTAGAGCTGAATCGAACCGATTTGAGCCGATTGGGGATGAATGGAGTGGAAAGGAGCCGATTTGGGCCGAATCGCATCGAGATGCGTGGGATCGAATCCAGTAGAATAGATTAGATTAGGGTAGGATGGAATAGAGTAGACTTGAACACAGTAGAAGAGAATGGAAAGGATACAATAGAATAGAGTAGAAAAGGGTAGAGCAGAGCAGAATAGTGTAGAGTAGAATAGAGTAGAGTAGAACAGAGTCGAATCAAGCTGAATGGAGACGAAACGAGACAAATCGCGTCGAATGGCGTCGAATCCCATCGAATCAATTACAGTAGGGTATAGTAGAAGAGCGTAGAATGGAGTAGAATGGTGTGCAATGGAATCGAGTAGAGTAGAAAAGAGCTGAAGAGAGCCGAAGAGGGCCAAAGAGGGCCAAATCGAGCTGAATTGAGCGAAATCGAGCCGAATCCAGTGAATCGAGCCTAATGGAGCCAAATCGAGCCTAATCGAGCTGAATCGACACTATTCGAGACAAATGGAGCCGAATGGACATGAATCACACCGATTCGGCCCCTAATCGCGTCAAACTTTCTCGAATTCAATTGAATAGACTAGAGTAGGGGAGGTTCGGGTAGGCTAGAGTAGGGTAGAATAGAGTAGAATAGAATAAAACAGAACAGAACACAACAAAATAGAACAGAACAACACAGAACGAATACAGAAAAGAGTAGGCTAGAGTAGAATAGAGGGGAATAGAGTAGAGTAGAATAGATTTGAACAGAGCCAAATCGAGCCGAATCGCGTCGAAATGGGTTGAATCAAATCCAATCAAGTGGATTACAATACCTTAGAGTTGGGTAGCATAGGGTAGGGTAGAATAGAGTAGAATAGTACAGAACAGAGTAGAAACAATACAATAGAGTAGAGAAGAGTAGAATAGAGCTGAATAGAGCCAAATGCAGACAAAATGAGAGGAATCGTGTAGAAGCAAGTAGAGTAAATTAGAGTGGTGTTGGGTAGGGTAGAGCAGAATAGAGTAGAATAGTGTGGAATGAATAGAATGGAGTAGAATGGAGTCAAGTAGAAACGAATAGAATAGAAAAGAGTCGAATAGAGCAGAATAGGGCCGAAGAAGGCCGAATCGAGCAGATTCGAAGCGATTCAAGCCAAAACAAGCTGAATGGAGCCTAACTGAGCCGAATAGAGCCAAATCGAGCCGAATCGAGCCGATTCAAGCTTCATCGCCTCGAATCGCGTTCAACGCGTCAAATCCAATCGAGACGCATAGATTAGAGAAGGGGAGGGGAGGGGAGAATAGAACAGAGTAGAGTGGAATAGAAGAGATTAGAACAGAATAGAAGGAATAGAATCAAGTAGAATAGAGTGGAAAAGAGTAGTCGAATACAGTCGAATAGAGCCGAATAAGCTGAATAGAGACGAATGGAGCTGAATACAGCCGAAAAGAGCTGTATACTGCCGAATCACACCTAATCGAGCGGAATCAAGCAGAATCGCACTGTCACCGAACAGCATCGAATCGAATCAGGTCGAATCGAGTCGAGTCACATCGTTTTGAATCAAACAAGGTCAAATCGCTTCATATCGTGTCGAATCCCATCGAATCACGTCGAATAACTTCGAATTGCGTCAAACCTCAGAGAATCCTACTGAATCACATCGAGTCGCATGGAATCTCATCAAATCCCTTCAGATTTGCCAAATCCAGTCAAGTCCTATAAAATCGCGTTGCACGGAATCGAATTGAATCCAATAGATTAAAGTAGGGAAGGTTCGGGTGGGGTGCCGTTGGGTCGGGTAGGGTAGAATAGAATAGAGTACAACAGAATAGGAGAGAATAGAACAGAACAGAAAGAATACAACAGAATAGAATAGAGTCAAAGAGAGAGAACATAGCCGAATTGAGCCGTGTGGAGACAAAACGAGACGAATCACGTCCGGTTGCTTCGAATCGCGTCAAATCAAATCGAATCGATTAGAAGAGATTAGGGTAGGGAAGGGTAGAATAGAAGAGAGGAAAATAGTGAGGAATGGAGTTGAACGGAGTCCAATAGAGACGGATAGATATGAATAGAGTACAAAAGAGTCTAATAGAGCAGAATAGGGCCGAATAGGCCCAAATAAGGCCTAATCGAGCAGAATCCAGCAGAATCGATGGAATTCGAGCCTAATCGAGCCGAATGGAGTGAAATGGAGCCAAGTCGAGCCGAATAGAGCCGATTCGAACTGAATCGAGCTGATTCAAGCCTAATCGCGTCAAATCGCGTGGAAATACGTCACATCGAATCTAATCAAATAGATTAGGGAAGGGTAGGGGAGGGGCGGGTGGGTAGAATAGAACAGAATAGTACAGAATAGAATATAGTACAGTAGGGTAGAGTAGAGAGAGTAAAGCAGACAAGAGTAGAGCAGAGTAGAATTGAGTCAAATAGAGTCAAAGAGTGCAGGATATAGCTGAATAGAGCCAATTCTGGCCGAATCGAGTCAAATGGAAACAAAACGAGATGAATCACACCGAATTGCTAAGAATCGCATCCAATCGAATAGATTAGAGTATCGTAGGGTAGAGTAGAACAGAATAGAGTAGAATAGCGTAGAATGGAGAAGAGTGGAGTCAAATGGAGTCGAACAGAGACAAATAGAGTAGAAAAGAGTCGAATCGAGCCAAATAGGGCCGAATAAGGCTGAACCGAGTGGAAACGAGCTGAATTGAAGCGATTCGAGCCAAATCGAGCTGAATCGAGCTGATGTTGCGGAATCGAGCCGACTCAAGCGTGATGGTGTCCGGTCGCATCGAAATGCTTTGAATCGAATCAAATGGAATCGATTAGAATAGGTTAGGGTAGGGTAGTTTATGATAGGAAGACTAGGGTAGATGCAAGTAGACTACATTAGAGTAGACAAGAGAAGGCTAGAGTAGAAGCCTAGACTAGTAAGCTGGACTAGTCAGCTAGACTAGTGGCATAGAGCAGTAGCCTAGACAACTAGTCTTGAATAGTACCCTAAGTCAGTAATCTGAACGAGTACCCTTGCCTGAACTCTTAGCCTAATCTAGTACCCTTGCCTTAACTAGTAGTCCTAACAAGTACCCTTGCCTTAACCAGTAGTCTTCACTAGTACCCTTGCCTTCACTAGTAGTACGTCCTTAACAAGTAGCCTGAACTGGTACCCTTGCCTTAACCAGTACCCTCAACAAGTACCCATGCCTTAACTAGTAGCCTGGCCTTAACTAGTGCCCTTGCATAACTAGTACCCTGGCCTTAACTAGTAGCCTGAACTAGTACACTTGCCTTAAGGAGTACCCTTGCCCGAACTACTCCCCTTAATTAGGACCCTTATTGAGTAACCCTAAGTAGTAGAGTATGCTACGGTGGGGTAGCATAGGGTAGGGAAGCATATGGTGGAACAGAGAAAATAGAAGGAAATAGAATAGAACAGCATAGGTCAGGGTAGGTTAGCTTAGTGCAGGGTATGGTAGAGTAGCATAGGATGGAATCGAGAAAATAGAAAAGGAGACTAGAAAAGAGCAGACTAGATTAGGATAGGCTAGGGTGGGGGAGGGTTTTGTAGAATACAGTAGTGTAGAATGGAATAGAATGGTGTGGAATGGAGTCAAATGGATTCGAACAGAGATGCAGAGAGTAGAAAAGAGTTGAATAGAGCCGAATAACGCTGAATAGGACCACATATGACCAAAATGAGCCGAATCGAGTCGAGTCGATCAGATTCGGGATGAATGGAGCCTAGTGGAGCTGAAATGAGCCAAATAGAGACAATCTGAACCCAGCAAAATCGAGCCAAAACACACTTAATTGCATCCTATTGCATCGGATCTCATCGAATTCCATCAAATCCCACCAAAACGCATCAAATCTCACGGAATCTCACCGAATCCCGTCGAATTGTCTCAAATCGGGTCGAATGGTGTCAAACTGAATGGAATCGAATTAAATTGAATAGATTAGAGTAGTGTAGGTTAGACTGGGATTCAGTAGGGAAGGGCACAGAAGAATAGAATAGAGTAGAACAGAAGAGAATACCAAGAGTAGAATGGAGTAGAGTTGAGTAGAGTGGAATAGTCAGAGTCGGGTAGTGCAGAATATAGATGAATAGATCCAATTCAAGCCGAATCGATTCGAATGGAGAGGAAAGGAGACAAATCGTGATGAATCGAATCGATTAGAATAGATTAGAGTAGGGTAGGGTAGAACAGAATAGAATAGAGTAGAAAAGAGTAGAATGGTGTGGAAGGGAGTTGAATGGAGCCAAATAGAGACAAATAAAGTAGAAAGGGTTGAGTAGAGCTGAACAGGGCTGAATAAGGTTCACTCGAGCCTAATTATGCTGAATTGAGCAGAATCGAGACGAATTGACCCAATTCAAGCCAAATAGAGCTAAATCGAGCCGATTCAAGCCTAATCACATGGAATCGCGTCAAAATGCGTTGAATCGAATTGATTAGAGTAGAGGAGGGTACGGCAGGAGAGGCTAGACTACAACACAACAGAACACAATAGAAAGAAGAGAATAGAATTAAGTAGAGTCGGGTCCAGCAGAATAGAGTCAAATTGAGTTGAAGAGAGCCGAAAAGAGCCAAACAGAGCTGAATACAGCCGAATTGACCAAATTCAAGGTGAATCGAGATGAATCATGTCGAGTCGTTTGAAACGTGTCGAATCGAATCAAATAGATTAGTGTGGGGAAGGTAAGGTTAGGGTAGGGTAGAGAAGAATAGAATAGAGTAGAATAGAACAGAACAGAAAGAATCGAGTAGACTAGAGTCAAATAGAGTCGAATACTGCCAAAAAGAGCCGAATAGAGTGGAAAAGAGCCGAATAGAACCGAATCGAGTTTAATGGAGCAGAACGGAGATGAATCGAGCCAATATGACCCGAATCAGGTCGAATCCCATTCAAGTGTGTCGAATAACATAGAACAGATTACAGTAGGCTAAGTTAGGGTAGGGAAGGGTAGAATAGAGTGCAGTAGAACAGAACAGAAGAGAACTGAAAGAATAGGGTCGAGACGAGCAGAGTATAGAAGAGTAGAGTAGAGCAGAGTCGAACATTGCCGAATAGAGCCAAATAGAGCCCAAAAGAGCTAAATGGATAGAAACCAAGACGAATCACGCCGAATCCCGTGGAATCGTGCCGTATCGCGTCGAATCCCGTCGAATTGCATTGAATCTGATCAATTCCAATCCAGTCAAATAGAATAGACTACAGTAGGGTAGAGTACAATACAATACAGTAGAGAATAGTTTAGGATGGAGTAGAATGGTGTAGCATGGAGTCGAGTGGAGTCGAAAAGAGATAATAGAGTTGAGTAGAGTCTAATAGAGCCGAATAGAGCTGAATAGAGCCTATTCGAGCTGACTGGAGCCGAATGGAGCCAATTAGAGCTGAATCGAACCGATTTGAGCCGATTGGGGATGAATGGAGTGGAAAGGAGCCGATTTGGGCCGAATCGCATAGAGATGCGTGGAATCGAATCCAGTAGAATAGATTAGATTAGGGTAGGATGGAATAGAGTAGACTTGAACACAGTAGAAGAGAATGGAAAGGATACAATAGAATAGAGTAGAAAAGGGTAGAGCAGAGCAGAATAGTGTAGAGTAGAATAGAGTAGAGTAGAACAGAGTCGAATCAAGCTGAATGGAGACGAAACGAGACAAATCGCGTCGAATGGCGTCGAATCCCATCGAATCAATTACAGTAGGGTATAGTAGAAGAGCGTAGAATGGAGTAGAATGGTGTGCAATGGAATCGAGTAGAGTAGAAAAGAGCTGAAGAGAGCCGAAGAGGGCCAAAGAGGGCCAAATCGAGCTGAATTGAGCGAAATCGAGCCGAATCCAGTGAATCGAGCCTAATGGAGCCAAATCGAGCCTAATCGAGCTGAATCGACACTATTCGAGACAAATGGAGCCGAATGGACATGAATCACACCGATTCGGCCCCTAATCGCGTCAAACTTTCTCGAATTCAATTGAATAGACTAGAGTAGGGGAGGTTCGGGTAGGCTAGAGTAGGGTAGAATAGAGTAGAATAGAATAAAACAGAACAGAACACAACAAAATAGAACAGAACAACACAGAACGAATACAGAAAAGAGTAGGCTAGAGTAGAATAGAGGGGAATAGAGTAGAGTAGAATAGATTTGAACAGAGCCAAATCGAGCCGAATCGCGTCGAAATGGGTTGAATCAAATCCAATCAAGTGGATTACAATACCTTAGAGTTGGGTAGCATAGGGTAGGGTAGAATAGAGTAGAATAGTACAGAACAGAGTAGAAACAATACAATAGAGTAGAGAAGAGTAGAATAGAGCTGAATAGAGCCAAATGCAGACAAAATGAGAGGAATCGTGTAGAAGCAAGTAGAGTAAATTAGAGTGGTGTTGGGTAGGGTAGAGCAGAATAGAGTAGAATAGTGTGGAATGAATAGAATGGAGTAGAATGGAGTCAAGTAGAAACGAATAGAATAGAAAAGAGTCGAATAGAGCAGAATAGGGCCGAAGAAGGCCGAATCGAGCAGATTCGAAGCGATTCAAGCCAAAACAAGCTGAATGGAGCCTAACTGAGCCGAATAGAGCCAAATCGAGCCGAATCGAGCCGATTCAAGCTTCATCGCCTCGAATCGCGTTCAACGCGTCAAATCCAATCGAGACGCATAGATTAGAGAAGGGGAGGGGAGGGGAGAATAGAACAGAGTAGAGTGGAATAGAAGAGATTAGAACAGAATAGAAGGAATAGAATCAAGTAGAATAGAGTGGAAAAGAGTAGTCGAATACAGTCGAATAGAGCCGAATAAGCTGAATAGAGACGAATGGAGCTGAATACAGCCGAAAAGAGCTGTATACTGCCGAATCACACCTAATCGAGCGGAATCAAGCAGAATCGCACTGTCACCGAACAGCATCGAATCGAATCAGGTCGAATCGAGTCGAGTCACATCGTTTTGAATCAAACAAGGTCAAATCGCTTCATATCGTGTCGAATCCCATCGAATCACGTCGAATAACTTCGAATTGCGTCAAACCTCAGAGAATCCTACTGAATCACATCGAGTCGCATGGAATCTCATCAAATCCCTTCAGATTTGCCAAATCCAGTCAAGTCCTATAAAATCGCGTTGCACGGAATCGAATTGAATCCAATAGATTAAAGTAGGGAAGGTTCGGGTGGGGTGCCGTTGGGTCGGGTAGGGTAGAATAGAATAGAGTACAACAGAATAGGAGAGAATAGAACAGAACAGAAAGAATACAACAGAATAGAATAGAGTCAAAGAGAGAGAACATAGCCGAATTGAGCCGTGTGGAGACAAAACGAGACGAATCACGTCCGGTTGCTTCGAATCGCGTCAAATCAAATCGAATCGATTAGAAGAGATTAGGGTAGGGAAGGGTAGAATAGAAGAGAGGAAAATAGTGAGGAATGGAGTTGAACGGAGTCCAATAGAGACGGATAGATATGAATAGAGTACAAAAGAGTCTAATAGAGCAGAATAGGGCCGAATAGGCCCAAATAAGGCCTAATCGAGCAGAATCCAGCAGAATCGATGGAATTCGAGCCTAATCGAGCCGAATGGAGTGAAATGGAGCCAAGTCGAGCCGAATAGAGCCGATTCGAACTGAATCGAGCTGATTCAAGCCTAATCGCGTCAAATCGCGTGGAAATACGTCACATCGAATCTAATCAAATAGATTAGGGAAGGGTAGGGGAGGGGCGGGTGGGTAGAATAGAACAGAATAGTACAGAATAGAATATAGTACAGTAGGGTAGAGTAGAGAGAGTAAAGCAGACAAGAGTAGAGCAGAGTAGAATTGAGTCAAATAGAGTCAAAGAGTGCAGGATATAGCTGAATAGAGCCAATTCTGGCCGAATCGAGTCAAATGGAAACAAAACGAGATGAATCACACCGAATTGCTAAGAATCGCATCCAATCGAATAGATTAGAGTATCGTAGGGTAGAGTAGAACAGAATAGAGTAGAATAGCGTAGAATGGAGAAGAGTGGAGTCAAATGGAGTCGAACAGAGACAAATAGAGTAGAAAAGAGTCGAATCGAGCCAAATAGGGCCGAATAAGGCTGAACCGAGTGGAAACGAGCTGAATTGAAGCGATTCGAGCCAAATCGAGCTGAATCGAGCTGATGTTGCGGAATCGAGCCGACTCAAGCGTGATGGTGTCCGGTCGCATCGAAATGCTTTGAATCGAATCAAATGGAATCGATTAGAATAGGTTAGGGTAGGGTAGTTTATGATAGGAAGACTAGGGTAGATGCAAGTAGACTACATTAGAGTAGACAAGAGAAGGCTAGAGTAGAAGCCTAGACTAGTAAGCTGGACTAGTCAGCTAGACTAGTGGCATAGAGCAGTAGCCTAGACAACTAGTCTTGAATAGTACCCTAAGTCAGTAATCTGAACGAGTACCCTTGCCTGAACTCTTAGCCTAATCTAGTACCCTTGCCTTAACTAGTAGTCCTAACAAGTACCCTTGCCTTAACCAGTAGTCTTCACTAGTACCCTTGCCTTCACTAGTAGTACGTCCTTAACAAGTAGCCTGAACTGGTACCCTTGCCTTAACCAGTACCCTCAACAAGTACCCATGCCTTAACTAGTAGCCTGGCCTTAACTAGTGCCCTTGCATAACTAGTACCCTGGCCTTAACTAGTAGCCTGAACTAGTACACTTGCCTTAAGGAGTACCCTTGCCCGAACTACTCCCCTTAATTAGGACCCTTATTGAGTAACCCTAAGTAGTAGAGTATGCTACGGTGGGGTAGCATAGGGTAGGGAAGCATATGGTGGAACAGAGAAAATAGAAGGAAATAGAATAGAACAGCATAGGTCAGGGTAGGTTAGCTTAGTGCAGGGTATGGTAGAGTAGCATAGGATGGAATCGAGAAAATAGAAAAGGAGACTAGAAAAGAGCAGACTAGATTAGGATAGGCTAGGGTGGGGGAGGGTTTTGTAGAATACAGTAGTGTAGAATGGAATAGAATGGTGTGGAATGGAGTCAAATGGATTCGAACAGAGATGCAGAGAGTAGAAAAGAGTTGAATAGAGCCGAATAACGCTGAATAGGACCACATATGACCAAAATGAGCCGAATCGAGTCGAGTCGATCAGATTCGGGATGAATGGAGCCTAGTGGAGCTGAAATGAGCCAAATAGAGACAATCTGAACCCAGCAAAATCGAGCCAAAACACACTTAATTGCATCCTATTGCATCGGATCTCATCGAATTCCATCAAATCCCACCAAAACGCATCAAATCTCACGGAATCTCACCGAATCCCGTCGAATTGTCTCAAATCGGGTCGAATGGTGTCAAACTGAATGGAATCGAATTAAATTGAATAGATTAGAGTAGTGTAGGTTAGACTGGGATTCAGTAGGGAAGGGCACAGAAGAATAGAATAGAGTAGAACAGAAGAGAATACCAAGAGTAGAATGGAGTAGAGTTGAGTAGAGTGGAATAGTCAGAGTCGGGTAGTGCAGAATATAGATGAATAGATCCAATTCAAGCCGAATCGATTCGAATGGAGAGGAAAGGAGACAAATCGTGATGAATCGAATCGATTAGAATAGATTAGAGTAGGGTAGGGTAGAACAGAATAGAATAGAGTAGAAAAGAGTAGAATGGTGTGGAAGGGAGTTGAATGGAGCCAAATAGAGACAAATAAAGTAGAAAGGGTTGAGTAGAGCTGAACAGGGCTGAATAAGGTTCACTCGAGCCTAATTATGCTGAATTGAGCAGAATCGAGACGAATTGACCCAATTCAAGCCAAATAGAGCTAAATCGAGCCGATTCAAGCCTAATCACATGGAATCGCGTCAAAATGCGTTGAATCGAATTGATTAGAGTAGAGGAGGGTACGGCAGGAGAGGCTAGACTACAACACAACAGAACACAATAGAAAGAAGAGAATAGAATTAAGTAGAGTCGGGTCCAGCAGAATAGAGTCAAATTGAGTTGAAGAGAGCCGAAAAGAGCCAAACAGAGCTGAATACAGCCGAATTGACCAAATTCAAGGTGAATCGAGATGAATCATGTCGAGTCGTTTGAAACGTGTCGAATCGAATCAAATAGATTAGTGTGGGGAAGGTAAGGTTAGGGTAGGGTAGAGAAGAATAGAATAGAGTAGAATAGAACAGAACAGAAAGAATCGAGTAGACTAGAGTCAAATAGAGTCGAATACTGCCAAAAAGAGCCGAATAGAGTGGAAAAGAGCCGAATAGAACCGAATCGAGTTTAATGGAGCAGAACGGAGATGAATCGAGCCAATATGACCCGAATCAGGTCGAATCCCATTCAAGTGTGTCGAATAACATAGAACAGATTACAGTAGGCTAAGTTAGGGTAGGGAAGGGTAGAATAGAGTGCAGTAGAACAGAACAGAAGAGAACTGAAAGAATAGGGTCGAGACGAGCAGAGTATAGAAGAGTAGAGTAGAGCAGAGTCGAACATTGCCGAATAGAGCCAAATAGAGCCCAAAAGAGCTAAATGGATAGAAACCAAGACGAATCACGCCGAATCCCGTGGAATCGTGCCGTATCGCGTCGAATCCCGTCGAATTGCATTGAATCTGATCAATTCCAATCCAGTCAAATAGAATAGACTACAGTAGGGTAGAGTACAATACAATACAGTAGAGAATAGTTTAGGATGGAGTAGAATGGTGTAGCATGGAGTCGAGTGGAGTCGAAAAGAGATAATAGAGTTGAGTAGAGTCTAATAGAGCCGAATAGAGCTGAATAGAGCCTATTCGAGCTGACTGGAGCCGAATGGAGCCAATTAGAGCTGAATCGAACCGATTTGAGCCGATTGGGGATGAATGGAGTGGAAAGGAGCCGATTTGGGCCGAATCGCATAGAGATGCGTGGAATCGAATCCAGTAGAATAGATTAGATTAGGGTAGGATGGAATAGAGTAGACTTGAACACAGTAGAAGAGAATGGAAAGGATACAATAGAATAGAGTAGAAAAGGGTAGAGCAGAGCAGAATAGTGTAGAGTAGAATAGAGTAGAGTAGAACAGAGTCGAATCAAGCTGAATGGAGACGAAACGAGACAAATCGCGTCGAATGGCGTCGAATCCCATCGAATCAATTACAGTAGGGTATAGTAGAAGAGCGTAGAATGGAGTAGAATGGTGTGCAATGGAATCGAGTAGAGTAGAAAAGAGCTGAAGAGAGCCGAAGAGGGCCAAAGAGGGCCAAATCGAGCTGAATTGAGCGAAATCGAGCCGAATCCAGTGAATCGAGCCTAATGGAGCCAAATCGAGCCTAATCGAGCTGAATCGACACTATTCGAGACAAATGGAGCCGAATGGACATGAATCACACCGATTCGGCCCCTAGTCGCGTCAAAATTTCTCGAATTCAATTGAATAGACTAGAGTAGGGGAGGTTCGGGTAGGCTAGAGTAGGGTAGAATAGAGTAGAATAGAATAAAAGAGAACAGAACACAACAAAATAGAACACAACAACACAGAACGAATACAGAAAAGAGTAGGCTAGAGTAGAGTAGAGGGGAATAGAGTAGAGTAGAATAGATTTGAACAGAGCCAAATCGAGGCGAAACGCGTTGAAATGGGTTGAATCAAATCCAATCAAGTGGATTACAATACCTTAGAGTTGGGTAGCATAGGGTAGGGTAGAATAGAGTAGAATAGTACAGAACAGAGTAGAAACAATACAATAGAGTAGAGAAGAGTAGAATAGAGCTGAATAGAGCCAAATGCAGACAAAATGAGAGGAATCGTGTAGAAGCAATTAGAGTAAATTAGAGTGATGTTGGGTAGGGTAGAGCAGAATAGAGTAGAATAGTGTGGAATGAATAGAATGGAGTAGAATGGAGTCAAGTAGAAACGAATAGAGTAGAAAAGAGTCGAATAGAGCAGAATAGGGCCGAAGAAGGCCGAATCGAGCAGATTCGAAGCGATTCAAGCCAAAACAAGCTGAATGGAGCCTAACTGAGCCGAATAGAGCCAAATCGAGCCGAATCGAGCCGATTCAAGCTTCATCGCCTCGAATCGCGTTCAACGCGTCAAATCCAATCGAGACGTATAGATTAGAGAAGGGGAGGGGAGGGGAGGGGAGAATAGAACAGAGTAGAGTGGAATAGAAGAGATTAGAACAGAATAGAAGGAATAGAATCGAGTAGAATCGAGTGGAAAAGAGTAGAGTCGAATACAGTCGAATAGAGCCGAATAAGCTGAATAGAGACGAATGGAGCTGAATACAGCCGAAAAGAGCTGTATACTGCCGAATCACACCTAATCGAGCGGAATCAAGCAGAATCGCACTGACTGTCACCGAACAGCGTTGAATCGAATCATGTCGAATCGAGTCGAGTCACATCGTTTTGAATCAAACAAGGTCAAATTGCTTCATATCGTGTCGAATCCCATCGAATCACGTCGAATAACTTCGAATTGCGTCAAACCTCAGAGAATCCTACTGAATCACGTCGAGTCGCATGGAATCTCATCAAATCCCTTCAGGTTTGCCGAATCCAGTCAAGTCCTATCAAATCGCGTTGCACGGAATCGAATTGCATCCAATAGATTAAAGTAGGGAAGGTTCGGGTGGGGTGCCATTGGGTCGGGTAGGGTAGAATAGAATAGAGTACAACAGAATAGGAGAGAATAGAACAGAACAGAAAGAATACAACAGAATAGAATAGAGTCAAAGAGAGAGAACATAGCCGAATTGAGCCGAGTGGAGACAAAACGAGACGAATCACGTCCGGTTGCTTCGAATCGCGTCAAATCAAATCGAATCGATTAGAAGAGATTAGGGTAGGGAAGGGTAGAATAGAAGAGAGGAAAATAGTGAGGAATGGAGTTGAACGGAGTCCAATAGAGACGGATAGATATGAATAGAGTACAAAAGAGTCTAATAGAGCAGAATAGGGCCGAATAGGCCCAAATAAGGCCTAATCGAGCAGAATCCAGCAGAATCGATGGAATTCGAGCCTAATCGAGCCGAATGGAGTGAAATGGAGCCAAGTCGAGCCGAATAGAGCCGATTCGAACTGAATCGAGCTGATTCAAGCCTAATCGCGTCAAATCGCGTGGAAATACGTCACATCGAATCTAATCAAATAGATTAGGGAAGGGTAGGGGAGGGGCGGGTGGGTAGAATAGAACAGAATAGTACAGAATAGAATATAGTACAGTAGGGTAGAGTAGAGAGAGTAAAGCAGACAAGAGTAGAGCAGAGTAGAATTGAGTCAAATAGAGTCAAAGAGTGCAGGATATAGCTGAATAGAGCCAATTCTGGCCGAATCGAGTCAAATGGAAACAAAACGAGATGAATCACACCGAATTGCTTCGAATCGCATCCAATCGAATAGATTAGAGTATCGTAGGGTAGAGTAGAACAGAATAGAGTAGAATAGCGTAGAATGGAGAAGAGTGGAGTCAAATGGAGTCGAACAGAGACAAATAGAGTAGAAAAGAGTCGAATCGAGCCAAATAGGGCCGAATAAGGCTGAACCGAGTGGAAACGAGCTGAATTGAAGCGATTCGAGCCAAATCGAGCTGAATCGAGCCGACTCAAGCATGATGGTCTCCAGTGGCATCGAAATGCTTTGAATCGAATCAAATGGAATCGATTAGAATAGGTTAGGGTAGGGTAGTTTATGATAGGAAGACTAGGGTAGATGCAAGTAGACTACATTAGAGTAGACAAGAGAAGGCTAGAGTAGAAGCCTAGACTAGTAAGCTGGACTAGTCAGCTAGGCTAGTGGCATAGAGCAGTAGCCTAGACAACTAGTCTTGAATAGTACCCTAAGTCAGTAATCTGAACGAGTACCCTTGCCTGAACTCTTAGCCTAATCTAGTACCCTGCCTTAACTAGTAGTCCTAACAAGTACCCTTGCCTTAACCAGTAGTCTTCACTAGTACCCTTGCCTTCACTAGTAGTATGTCCTTAACAAGTAGCCTGAACTGGTACCCTTGCCTTAACCAGTACCCTCAACAAGTACCCATGCCTTAACTAGTAGCCTGGCCTTAACTAGTGCCCTTGCATAACTAGTACCCTGGCCTTAACTAGTAGCCTGAACTAGTACACTTGCCTTAAGGAGTACCCTTGCCCGAACTACTCCCCTTAATTAGGACCCTTATTGAGTAACCCTAAGTAGTAGAGTATGCTACGGTGGGGTAGCATAGGGTAGGGAAGCATATGGTGGAACAGAGAAAATAGAAGGAAATAGAATAGAACAGCATAGGTCAGGGTAGGTTAGCTTAGTGCAGGGTATGGTAGAGTAGCATAGGATGGAATCGAGAAAATAGAAAAGGAGACTAGAAAAGAGCAGACTAGATTAGGATAGGCTAGGGTGGGGGAGGGTTTTGTAGAATACAGTAGTGTAGAATGGAATAGAATGGTGTGGAATGGAGTCAAATGGATTGGAACAGAGATGCAGAGAGTAGAAAAGAGTTGAATAGAGCCGAATAACGCTGAATAGGACCACATATGACCAAAATGAGCCGAATCGAGTCGAGTCGATCAGATTCGGGATGAATGGAGCCTAGTGGAGCTGAAATGAGCCAAATAGAGACAATCTGAACCCAGCAAAATCGAGCCAAAACACACTTAATTGCATCCTATTGCATCGGATCTCGTCGAATTCCATCAAATCCCACCAAAACGCATCAAATCTCGCGGAATCTCACCGAATCCCGTCGAATTGTCTCAAATCGGGTCGAATGGTGTCAAACTGAATGGAATCGAATTAAATTGAATAGATTAGAGTAGTGTAGGTTAGACTGGGATTCAGTAGGGAAGGGCACAGAAGAATAGAATAGAGTAGAACAGAAGAGAATACCAAGAGTAGAATGGAGTAGAGTTGAGTAGAGTGGAATAGTCAGAGTCGGGTAGTGCAGAATATAGATGAATAGATCCAATTCAAGCCGAATCGATTCGAATGGAGAGGAAAGGAGACAAATCGTGATGAATCGAATCGATTAGAATAGATTAGAGTAGGGTAGGGTAGAACAGAATAGAATAGAGTAGAAAAGAGTAGAATGGTGTGGAAGGGAGTTGAATGGAGCCAAATAGAGACAAATAAAGTAGAAAGGGTTGAGTAGAGCTGAACAGGGCTGAATAAGGTTCACTCGAGCCTAATTATGCTGAATTGAGCAGAATCGAGACGAATTGACCCAATTCAAGCCAAATAGAGCTAAATCGAGCCGATTCAAGCCTAATCACATGGAATTGCGTCAAAATGCATTGAATCGAATAGATTAGAGTAGAGGAGGGTACGGCAGGAGAGGCTAGACTACAACACAACAGAACACAATAGAAAGAAGAGAATAGAATTAAGTAGAGTCGGGTCCAGTAGAATAGAGTCAAATTGAGTTGAAGAGAGCCGAAAAGAGCCAAACAGAGCTGAATACAGCCGAATTGACCAAATTCAAGGTGAATCGAGATGAATCATGTCGAGTCGTTTGAAACGTGTCAAATCGAATCAAATAGAATAGTGTGGGGAAGGTAAGGTTAGGGTGGGGTAGAGAAGAATAGAATAGAGTAGAATAGAACAGAACAGAAAGAATCGAGTAGACTAGAGTCAAATAGAGTCGAATACTGCCAAAAAGAGCCGAATAGAGTGGAAAAGAGCCGAATAGAACCGAATCGAGTTTAATGGAGCAGAACGGAGATGAATCGAGCCAATATGACCCGAATCAGGTCGAATCCCATTCAAGTGTGTCGAATAACATAGAACAG
This sequence comes from Loxodonta africana, assembly GCF_030014295.1. Lineage (NCBI taxonomy): Eukaryota > Metazoa > Chordata > Mammalia > Proboscidea > Elephantidae > Loxodonta > Loxodonta africana. The sequence continues at coordinate 74,057 of NW_026975670.1, read as the reverse complement.
ATTACAGTAGGCTAAGTTAGGGTAGGGAAGGGTAGAATAGAGTGCAGTAGAACAGAACAGAAGAGAACTGAAAGAATAGGGTCGAGACGAGCAGAGTATAGAAGAGTAGAGTAGAGCAGAGTCGAACATTGCCGAATAGAGCCAAATAGAGCCCAAAAGAGCTAAATGGATAGAAACCAAGACGAATCACGCCGAATCCCGTGGAATCGTGCCGTATCGCGTCGAATCCCGTCGAATTGCATTGAATCTGATCAATTCCAATCCAATCAATAGACTAGAGTAGGGTAGAGTACAATACAATACAGTAGAGAATAGTTTAGGATGGAGTAGAATGGTGTAGCATGGAGTCGAGTGGAGTCGAAAAGAGATAATAGAGTTGAGTAGAGTCTAATAGAGCCGAATAGAGCTGAATAGAGCCTATTCGAGCTGACTGGAGCCGAATGGAGCCGATTAGAGCTGAATCGAACCGATTTGAGCCGATTGGGGATGAATGGAGTGGAAAGGAGCCGATTTGAGCCGAATCGCATCGAGATGCGTGGAATCGAATCCAGTAGAATAGATTAGATTAGGGTAGGATGGAATAGAGTAGACTTGAACACAGTAGAAGAGAATGGAAAGGATACAATAGAATAGAGTAGAAAAGGGTAGAGCAGAGCAGAATAGTGTAGAGTAGAATAGAGTAGAGTAGAACAGAGTCGAATCAAGCTGAATGGAGACGAAACGAGACAAATCGCGTCGAATGGCGTCGAATCCCATCGAATCAATTACAGTAGGGTATAGTAGAAGAGCGTAGAATGGAGTAGAATGGTGTGCAATGGAATCGAGTAGAGTAGAAAAGAGCTGAAGAGAGCCGAAGAGGGCCAAAGAGGGCCAAATCGAGCTGAATTGAGCGAAATCGAGCCGAATCCAGTGAATCGAGCCTAATGGAGCCAAATCGAGCCTAATCGAGCTGAATCGACACTATTCGAGACAAATGGAGCCGAATGGACATGAATCACACCGATTCGGCCCCTAGTCGCGTCAAAATTTCTCGAATTCAATTGAATAGACTAGAGTAGGGGAGGTTCGGGTAGGCTAGAGTAGGGTAGAATAGAGTAGAATAGAATAAAACAGAACAGAACACAACAAAATAGAAGAGAACAACACAGAACGAATACAGAAAAGAGCAGGCTAGAGTAGAGTAGAGGGGAATAGAGTAGAGTAGAATAGATTTGAACAGAGCCAAATCAAGCCGAATCGCCTCGAAATGGGTTGAATCAAATCCAATCAAGTGGATTACAATACCTTAGAGTTGGGTAGCATAGGGTAGGGTAGAATAGAGTAGAATCATACAGAACAGAGTAGAAACAATACAATAGAGTAGAGAAGAGTAGAATAGAGCTGAATAGAGCCAAATGCAGACAAAATGAGAGGAATCGTGTAGAAGCAAGTAGAGTAAATTAGAGTGGTGTTGGGTAGGGTAGAGCAGAATAGAGTAGAATAGTGTAGAATAGTGTGGAATGAATAGAATGGAGTAGAATGGAGTCAAGTAGAAACGAATAGAGTAGAAAAGAGTCGAATAGAGCAGAATAGGGCCGAGGAAGGCCGAATCGAGCAGATTCGAAGCGATTCAAGCCAAAACAAGCTGAATGGAGCCTAACTGAGCCGAATAGAGCCAAATCGAGCCGAATCGAGCCGATTCAAGCTTCATCGCCTCGAATCGCGTTCAACGCGTCAAATCCAATCGAGACGTATAGATTAGAGAAGGGGAGGGGAGGGGAGGGGAGAATAGAACAGAGTAGAGTGGAATAGAAGAGATTAGAACAGAATAGAAGGAATAGAATCGAGTAGAATCGAGTGGAAAAGAGTAGAGTCGAATACAGTCGAATAGAGCCGAATAAGCTGAATAGAGACGAATGGAGCTGAATACAGCCGAAAAGAGCTGTATACTGCCGAATCACACCTAATCGAGCGGAATCAAGCAGAATCGCACTGACTGTCACCGAACAGCGTTGAATCGAATCAGGTCGAATCGAGTCGAGTCACATCGTTTTGAATCAAACAAGGTCAAATTGCTTCATATCGTGTCGAATCCCATCGAATCACGTCGAATAACTTCGAATTGCGTCAAACCTCAGAGAATCCTACTGAATCACGTCGAGTCGCATGGAATCTCATCAAATCCCTTCAGATTTGCCGAATCCAGTCAAGTCCTATCAAATCGCGTTGCACGGAATCGAATTGCATCCAATAGATTAAAGTAGGGAAGGTTCGGGTGGGGTGCCATTGGGTCGGGTAGGGTAGAATAGAATAGAGTACAACAGAATAGGAGAGAATAGAACAGAACAGAAAGAATACAACAGAATAGAATAGAGTCAAAGAGAGAGAACATAGCCGAATTGAGCCGAGTGGAGACAAAACGAGACGAATCACGTCCGGTTGCTTCGAATCGCGTCAAATCAAATCGAATCGATTAGAAGAGATTAGGGTAGGGAAGGGTAGAATAGAAGAGAGGAAAATAGTGAGGAATGGAGTTGAACGGAGTCCAATAGAGACGGATAGATATGAATAGAGTACAAAAGAGTCTAATAGAGCAGAATAGGGCCGAATAGGCCCAAATAAGGCCTAATCGAGCAGAATCCAGCAGAATCGATGGAATTCGAGCCTAATCGAGCCGAATGGAGTGAAATGGAGCCAAGTCGAGCCGAATAGAGCCGATTCGAACTGAATCGAGCTGATTCAAGCCTAATCGCGTCAAATCGCGTGGAAATACGTCACATCGAATCTAATCAAATAGATTACGGAAGGGTAGGGGAGGGGCGGGTGGGTAGAATAGAACAGAATAGTACAGAATAGAATATAGTACAGTAGGGTAGAGTAGAGAGAGTAAAGCAGACAAGAGTAGAGCAGAGTAGAATTGAGTCAAATAGAGTCAAAGAGTGCAGGATATAGCTGAATAGAGCCAATTCTGGCCGAATCGAGTCAAATGGAAACAAAACGAGATGAATCACACCGAATTGCTAAGAATCGCATCCAATCGAATAGATTAGAGTATCGTAGGGTAGAGTAGAACAGAATAGAGTAGAATAGCATAGAATGAAGAAGAGTGGAGTCAAATGGAGTCGAACAGAGACAAATAGAGTAGAAAAGAGTCGAATCGAGCCAAATAGGGCCGAATAAGGCTGAACCGAGTGGAAACGAGCTGAATTGAAGCGATTCGAGCCAAATCGAGCTGAATCGAGCTGATGTTGCGGAATCGAGCCGACTCAAGCGTGATGGTGTCCGGTCGCATCGAAATGCTTTGAATCGAATCAAATGGAATCGATTAGAATAGGTTAGGGTAGGGTAGTTTATGATAGGAAGACTAGGGTAGATGCAAGTAGACTACATTAGAGTAGACAAGAGAAGGCTAGAGTAGAAGCCTAGACTAGTAAGCTGGACTAGTCAGCTAGACTAGTGGCATAGAGCAGTAGCCTAGACAACTAGTCTTGAATAGTACCCTAAGTCAGTAATCTGAACGAGTACCCTTGCCTGAACTCTTAGCCTAATCTAGTACCCTTGCCTTAACTAGTAGTCCTAACAAGTACCCTTGCCTTAACCAGTAGTCTTCACTAGTACCCTTGCCTTCACTAGTAGTACGTCCTTAACAAGTAGCCTGAACTGGTACCCTTGCCTTAACCAGTACCCTCAACAAGTACCCATGCCTTAACTAGTAGCCTGGCCTTAACTAGTGCCCTTGCATAACTAGTACCCTGGCCTTAACTAGTAGCCTGAACTAGTACACTTGCCTTAAGGAGTACCCTTGCCCGAACTACTCCCCTTAATTAGGACCCTTATTGAGTAACCCTAAGTAGTAGAGTATGGTACGGTGGGGTAGCATAGGGTAGGGAAGCATATGGTGGAACAGAGAAAATAGAAGGAAATAGAATAGAACAGCATAGGTCAGGGTAGGTTAGCTTAGTGCAGGGTATGGTAGAGTAGCATAGGATGGAATAGAGAAAATAGAAAAGGAGACTAGAAAAGAGCAGACTAGATTAGGATAGGCTAGGGTGGGGGAGGGTTTTGTAGAATACAGTAGTGTAGAATGGAATAGAATGGTGTGGAATGGAGTCAAATGGATTCGAACAGAGATGCAGAGAGTAGAAAAGAGTTGAATAGAGCCGAATAACGCTGAATAGGACCACATATGACCAAAATGAGCCGAATCGAGTCGAGTCGATCAGATTCGGGATGAATGGAGCCTAGTGGAGCTGAAATGAGCCAAATAGAGACAATCTGAACCCAGCAAAATCGAGCCAAAACACACTTAATTGCATCCTATTGCATCGGATCTCGTCGAATTCCATCAAATCCCACCAAAACGCATCAAATCTCGCGGAATCTCACCGAATCCCGTCGAATTGTCTCAAATCGGGTCGAATGGTGTCAAACTGAATAGAATCGAATTAAATTGAATAGATTAGAGTAGTGTAGGTTAGACTGGGATTCAGTAGGGAAGGGCACAGAAGAATAGAATAGAGTAGAACAGAAGAGAATACCAAGAGTAGAATGGAGTAGAGTTGAGTAGAGTGGAATAGTCAGAGTCGGGTAGTGCAGAATATAGATGAATAGATCCAATTCAAGCCGAATCGATTCGAATGGAGAGGAAAGGAGACAAATCGTGATGAATCGAATCGATTAGAATAGATTAGAGTAGGGTAGGGTAGAACAGAATAGAATAGAGTAGAAAAGAGTAGAATGGTGTGGAAGGGAGTTGAATGGAGCCAAATAGAGACAAATAAAGTAGAAAGGGTTGAGTAGAGCTGAACAGGGCTGAATAAGGTTCACTCGAGCCTAATTATGCTGAATTGAGCAGAATCGAGACGAATTGACCCAATTCAAGCCAAATAGAGCTAAATCGAGCCGATTCAAGCCTAATCACATGGAATCCCGTCAAAATGCGTTGAATCGAATAGATTAGAGTAGAGGAGGGTACGGCAGGAGAGGCTAGACTACAACACAACAGAACACAATAGAAAGAAGAGAACAGAATTAAGTAGAGTCGGGTCCAGTAGAATAGAGTCAAATTGAGTTGAAGAGAGCCGAAAAGAGCCAAAGAGAGCTGAATACAGCCGAATTGACCAAATTCAAGGTGAATCGAGATGAATCATGTCGAGTCGTTTGAAACGTGTCGAATCGAATCAAATAGATTAGTGTGGGGAAGGTAAGGCTAGGGTAGGGTAGAGAAGAATAGAATAGAGTAGAATAGAACAGAACAGAAAGAATCGAGTAGACTAGAGTCAAATAGAGTCGAATACTGCCAAAAAGAGCCGAATAGAGTGGAAAAGAGCCGAATAGAACCGAATCGAGTTTAATGGAGCAGAAAGGAGATGAATCGAGCCGATATGACCCGAATCAGGTCGAATCCCATTCAAGTGTGTCGAATAGCATAGAACAGATTACAGAAGGCTAAGTTAGGGTAGGGTAGGGTAGAATAGAGTGCAGTAGAACAGAACAGAAGAGAACTGAAAGCATAGGGTCGAGACGAGCAGAGTATAGAAGAGTAGAGTAGAGTAGAGTCGAACATTGCCGAATAGAGCCAAATAGAGCCCAAAAGAGCTAAATGGATAGAAACCAAGACGAATCACGCCGAATCCCGTGGAATCGTGCCGTATCGCGTCGAATCCCGTCGAATTGCATTGAATCTGATCAATTCCAATCCAATCAATAGACTAGAGTAGGGTAGAGTACAATACAATACAGTAGAGAATAGTTTAGGATGGAGTAGAATGGTGTAGCATGGAGTCGAGTGGAGTCGAAAAGAGATAATAGAGTTGAGTAGAGTCTAATAGAGCCGAATAGAGCTGAATAGAGCCTATTCGAGCTGACTGGAGCCGAATGGAGCCGATTAGAGCTGAATCGAACCGATTTGAGCCGATTGGGGATGAATGGAGTGGAAAGGAGCCGATTTGAGCCGAATCGCATCGAGATGCGTGGAATCGAATCCAGTAGAATAGATTAGATTAGGGTAGGATGGAATAGAGTAGACTTGAACACAGTAGAAGAGAATGGAAAGGATACAATAGAATAGAGTAGAAAAGGGTAGAGCAGAGCAGAATAGTGTAGAGTAGAATAGAGTAGAGTAGAACAGAGTCGAATCAAGCTGAATGGAGACGAAACGAGACAAATCGCGTCGAATGGCGTCGAATCCCATCGAATCAATTACAGTAGGGTATAGTAGAAGAGCGTAGAATGGAGTAGAATGGTGTGCAATGGAATCGAGTAGAGTAGAAAAGAGCTGAAGAGAGCCGAAGAGGGCCAAAGAGGGCCAAATCGAGCTGAATTGAGCGAAATCGAGCCGAATCCAGTGAATCGAGCCTAATGGAGCCAAATCGAGCCTAATCGAGCTGAATCGACACTATTCGAGACAAATGGAGCCGAATGGACATGAATCACACCGATTCGGCCCCTAGTCGCGTCAAAATTTCTCGAATTCAATTGAATAGACTAGAGTAGGGGAGGTTCGGGTAGGCTAGAGTAGGGTAGAATAGAGTAGAATAGAATAAAACAGAACAGAACACAACAAAATAGAACAGAACAACACAGAACGAATACAGAAAAGAGCAGGCTAGAGTAGAGTAGAGGGGAATAGAGTAGAGTAGAATAGATTTGAACAGAGCCAAATCGAGCCGAATCGCCTCGAAATGGGTTGAATCAAATCCAATCAAGTGGATTACAATACCTTAGAGTTGGGTAGCATAGGGTAGGGTAGAATAGAGTAGAATCATACAGAACAGAGTAGAAACAATACAATAGAGTAGAGAAGAGTAGAATAGAGCTGAATAGAGCCAAATGCAGACAAAATGAGAGGAATCGTGTAGAAGCAAGTAGAGTAAATTAGAGTGGTGTTGGGTAGGGTAGAGCAGAATAGAGTAGAATAGTGTAGAATAGTGTGGAATGAATAGAATGGAGTAGAATGGAGTCAAGTAGAAACGAATAGAGTAGAAAAGAGTCGAATAGAGCAGAATAGGGCCGAGGAAGGCCGAATCGAGCAGATTCGAAGCGATTCAAGCCAAAACAAGCTGAATGGAGCCTAACTGAGCCGAATAGAGCCAAATCGAGCCGAATCGAGCCGATTCAAGCTTCATCGCCTCGAATCGCGTTCAACGCGTCAAATCCAATCGAGACGTATAGATTAGAGAAGGGGAGGGGAGGGGAGGGGAGAATAGAACAGAGTAGAGTGGAATAGAAGAGATTAGAACAGAATAGAAGGAATAGAATCGAGTAGAATCGAGTGGAAAAGAGTAGAGTCGAATACAGTCGAATAGAGCCGAATAAGCTGAATAGAGACGAATGGAGCTGAATACAGCCGAAAAGAGCTGTATACTGCCGAATCACACCTAATCGAGCGGAATCAAGCAGAATCGCACTGACTGTCACCGAACAGCGTTGAATCGAATCAGGTCGAATCGAGTCGAGTCACATCGTTTTGAATCAAACAAGGTCAAATTGCTTCATATCGTGTCGAATCCCATCGAATCACGTCGAATAACTTCGAATTGCGTCAAACCTCAGAGAATCCTACTGAATCACGTCGAGTCGCATGGAATCTCATCAAATCCCTTCAGATTTGCCGAATCCAGTCAAGTCCTATCAAATCGCGTTGCACGGAATCGAATTGCATCCAATAGATTAAAGTAGGGAAGGTTCGGGTGGGGTGCCATTGGGTCGGGTAGGGTAGAATAGAATAGAGTACAACAGAATAGGAGAGAATAGAACAGAACAGAAAGAATACAACAGAATAGAATAGAGTCAAAGAGAGAGAACATAGCCGAATTGAGCCGAGTGGAGACAAAACGAGACGAATCACGTCCGGTTGCTTCGAATCGCGTCAAATCAAATCGAATCGATTAGAAGAGATTAGGGTAGGGAAGGGTAGAATAGAAGAGAGGAAAATAGTGAGGAATGGAGTTGAACGGAGTCCAATAGAGACGGATAGATATGAATAGAGTACAAAAGAGTCTAATAGAGCAGAATAGGGCCGAATAGGCCCAAATAAGGCCTAATCGAGCAGAATCCAGCAGAGTCGATGGAATTCGAGCCTAATCGAGCCGAATGGAGTGAAATGGAGCCAAGTCGAGCCGAATAGAGCCGATTCGAACTGAATCGAGCTGATTCAAGCCTAATCGCGTCAAATCGCGTGGAAATACGTCACATCGAATCTAATCAAATAGATTACGGAAGGGTAGGGGAGGGGCGGGTGGGTAGAATAGAACAGAATAGTACAGAATAGAATATAGTACAGTAGGGTAGAGTAGAGAGAGTAAAGCAGACAAGAGTAGAGCAGAGTAGAATTGAGTCAAATAGAGTCAAAGAGTGCAGGATATAGCTGAATAGAGCCAATTCTGGCCGAATCGAGTCAAATGGAAACAAAACGAGATGAATCACACCGAATTGCTAAGAATCGCATCCAATCGAATAGATTAGAGTATCGTAGGGTAGAGTAGAACAGAATAGAGTAGAATAGCATAGAATGAAGAAGAGTGGAGTCAAATGGAGTCGAACAGAGACAAATAGAGTAGAAAAGAGTCGAATCGAGCCAAATAGGGCCGAATAAGGCTGAACCGAGTGGAAACGAGCTGAATTGAAGCGATTCGAGCCAAATCGAGCTGAATCGAGCTGATGTTGCGGAATCGAGCCGACTCAAGCGTGATGGTGTCCGGTCGCATCGAAATGCTTTGAATCGAATCAAATGGAATCGATTAGAATAGGTTAGGGTAGGGTAGTTTATGATAGGAAGACTAGGGTAGATGCAAGTAGACTACATTAGAGTAGACAAGAGAAGGCTAGAGTAGAAGCCTAGACTAGTAAGCTGGACTAGTCAGCTAGACTAGTGGCATAGAGCAGTAGCCTAGACAACTAGTCTTGAATAGTACCCTAAGTCAGTAATCTGAACGAGTACCCTTGCCTGAACTCTTAGCCTAATCTAGTACCCTTGCCTTAACTAGTAGTCCTAACAAGTACCCTTGCCTTAACCAGTAGTCTTCACTAGTACCCTTGCCTTCACTAGTAGTACGTCCTTAACAAGTAGCCTGAACTGGTACCCTTGCCTTAACCAGTACCCTCAACAAGTACCCATGCCTTAACTAGTAGCCTGGCCTTAACTAGTGCCCTTGCATAACTAGTACCCTGGCCTTAACTAGTAGCCTGAACTAGTACACTTGCCTTAAGGAGTACCCTTGCCCGAACTACTCCCCTTAATTAGGACCCTTATTGAGTAACCCTAAGTAGTAGAGTATGGTACGGTGGGGTAGCATAGGGTAGGGAAGCATATGGTGGAACAGAGAAAATAGAAGGAAATAGAATAGAACAGCATAGGTCAGGGTAGGTTAGCTTAGTGCAGGGTATGGTAGAGTAGCATAGGATGGAATAGAGAAAATAGAAAAGGAGACTAGAAAAGAGCAGACTAGATTAGGATAGGCTAGGGTGGGGGAGGGTTTTGTAGAATACAGTAGTGTAGAATGGAATAGAATGGTGTGGAATGGAGTCAAATGGATTCGAACAGAGATGCAGAGAGTAGAAAAGAGTTGAATAGAGCCGAATAACGCTGAATAGGACCACATATGACCAAAATGAGCCGAATCGAGTCGAGTCGATCAGATTCGGGATGAATGGAGCCTAGTGGAGCTGAAATGAGCCAAATAGAGACAATCTGAACCCAGCAAAATCGAGCCAAAACACACTTAATTGCATCCTATTGCATCGGATCTCGTCGAATTCCATCAAATCCCACCAAAACGCATCAAATCTCGCGGAATCTCACCGAATCCCGTCGAATTGTCTCAAATCGGGTCGAATGGTGTCAAACTGAATAGAATCGAATTAAATTGAATAGATTAGAGTAGTGTAGGTTAGACTGGGATTCAGTAGGGAAGGGCACAGAAGAATAGAATAGAGTAGAACAGAAGAGAATACCAAGAGTAGAATGGAGTAGAGTTGAGTAGAGTGGAATAGTCAGAGTCGGGTAGTGCAGAATATAGATGAATAGATCCAATTCAAGCCGAATCGATTCGAATGGAGAGGAAAGGAGACAAATCGTGATGAATCGAATCGATTAGAATAGATTAGAGTAGGGTAGGGTAGAACAGAATAGAATAGAGTAGAAAAGAGTAGAATGGTGTGGAAGGGAGTTGAATGGAGCCAAATAGAGACAAATAAAGTAGAAAGGGTTGAGTAGAGCTGAACAGGGCTGAATAAGGTTCACTCGAGCCTAATTATGCTGAATTGAGCAGAATCGAGACGAATTGACCCAATTCAAGCCAAATAGAGCTAAATCGAGCCGATTCAAGCCTAATCACATGGAATCCCGTCAAAATGCGTTGAATCGAATAGATTAGAGTAGAGGAGGGTACGGCAGGAGAGGCTAGACTACAACACAACAGAACACAATAGAAAGAAGAGAACAGAATTAAGTAGAGTCGGGTCCAGTAGAATAGAGTCAAATTGAGTTGAAGAGAGCCGAAAAGAGCCAAAGAGAGCTGAATACAGCCGAATTGACCAAATTCAAGGTGAATCGAGATGAATCATGTCGAGTCGTTTGAAACGTGTCGAATCGAATCAAATAGATTAGTGTGGGGAAGGTAAGGCTAGGGTAGGGTAGAGAAGAATAGAATAGAGTAGAATAGAACAGAACAGAAAGAATCGAGTAGACTAGAGTCAAATAGAGTCGAATACTGCCAAAAAGAGCCGAATAGAGTGGAAAAGAGCCGAATAGAACCGAATCGAGTTTAATGGAGCAGAAAGGAGATGAATCGAGCCGATATGACCCGAATCAGGTCGAATCCCATTCAAGTGTGTCGAATAGCATAGAACAGATTACAGAAGGCTAAGTTAGGGTAGGGTAGGGTAGAATAGAGTGCAGTAGAACAGAACAGAAGAGAACTGAAAGAATAGGGTCGAGACGAGCAGAGTATAGAAGAGTAGAGTAGAGTAGAGTCGAACATTGCCGAATAGAGCCAAATAGAGCCCAAAAGAGCTAAATGGATAGAAACCAAGACGAATCACGCCGAATCCCGTGGAATCGTGCCGTATCGCGTCGAATCCCGTCGAATTGCATTGAATCTGATCAATTCCAATCCAATCAAATAGAATAGACTAGAGTAGGGTAGAGTACAATACAATACAGTAGAGAATAGTTTAGGATGGAGTAGAATGGTGTAGCATGGAGTCGAGTGGAGTCGAAAAGAGATAATAGAGTTGAGTAGAGTCTAATAGAGCCGAATAGAGCTGAATAGAGCCTATTCGAGCTGACTGGAGCCGAATGGAGCCGATTAGAGCTGAATCGAACCGATTTGAGCCGATTGGGGATGAATGGAGTGGAAAGGAGCCGATTTGAGCCGAATCGCATCGAGATGCGTGGAATCGAATCCAGTAGAATAGATTAGATTAGGGTAGGATGGAATAGAGTAGACTTGAACACAGTAGAAGAGAATGGAAAGGATACAATAGAATAGAGTAGAAAAGGGTAGAGCAGAGCAGAATAGTGTAGAGTAGAATAGAGTAGAGTAGAACAGAGTCGAATCAAGCTGAATGGAGACGAAACGAGACAAATCGCGTCGAATGGCGTCGAATCCCATCGAATCAATTACAGTAGGGTATAGTAGAAGAGCGTAGAATGGAGTAGAATGGTGTGCAATGGAATCGAGTAGAGTAGAAAAGAGCTGAAGAGAGCCGAAGAGGGCCAAAGAGGGCCAAATCGAGCTGAATTGAGCGAAATCGAGCCGAATCCAGTGAATCGAGCCTAATGGAGCCAAATCGAGCCTAATCGAGCTGAATCGACACTATTCGAGACAAATGGAGCCGAATGGACATGAATCACACCGATTCGGCCCCTAGTCGCGTCAAAATTTCTCGAATTCAATTGAATAGACTAGAGTAGGGGAGGTTCGGGTAGGCTAGAGTAGGGTAGAATAGAGTAGAATAGAATAAAACAGAACAGAACACAACAAAATAGAACAGAACAACACAGAACGAATACAGAAAAGAGCAGGCTAGAGTAGAGTAGAGGGGAATAGAGTAGAGTAGAATAGATTTGAACAGAGCCAAATCGAGCCGAATCGCCTCGAAATGGGTTGAATCAAATCCAATCAAGTGGATTACAATACCTTAGAGTTGGGTAGCATAGGGTAGGGTAGAATAGAGTAGAATAGTACAGAACAGAGTAGAAACAATACAATAGAGTAGAGAAGAGTAGAATAGAGCTGAATAGAGCCAAATGCACACAAAATGAGAGGAATCGTGTAGAAGCAAGTAGAGTAAATTAGAGTGGTGTTGGGTAGGGTAGAGCAGAATAGAGTAGAATAGTGTAGAATAGTGTGGAATGAATAGAATGGAGTAGAATGGAGTCAAGTAGAAACGAATAGAGTAGAAAAGAGTCGAATAGAGCAGAATAGGGCCGAGGAAGGCCGAATCGAGCAGATTCGAAGCGATTCAAGCCAAAACAAGCTGAATGGAGCCTAACTGAGCCGAATAGAGCCAAATCGAGCCGAATCGAGCCGATTCAAGCTTCATCGCCTCGAATCGCGTTCAACGCGTCAAATCCAATCGAGACGTATAGATTAGAGAAGGGGAGGGGAGGGGAGGGGAGAATAGAACAGAGTAGAGTGGAATAGAAGAGATTAGAACAGAATAGAAGGAATAGAATCGAGTAGAATCGAGTGGAAAAGAGTAGAGTCGAATACAGTCGAATAGAGCCGAATAAGCTGAATAGAGACGAATGGAGCTGAATACAGCCGAAAAGAGCTGTATACTGCCGAATCACACCTAATCGAGCGGAATCAAGCAGAATCGCACTGACTGTCACCGAACAGCGTTGAATCGAATCAGGTCGAATCGAGTCGAGTCACATCGTTTTGAATCAAACAAGGTCAAATTGCTTCATATCGTGTCGAATCCCATCGAATCACGTCGAATAACTTCGAATTGCGTCAAACCTCAGAGAATCCTACTGAATCACGTCGAGTCGCATGGAATCTCATCAAATCCCTTCAGATTTGCCGAATCCAGTCAAGTCCTATCAAATCGCGTTGCACGGAATCGAATTGCATCCAATAGATTAAAGTAGGGAAGGTTCGGGTGGGGTGCCATTGGGTCGGGTAGGGTAGAATAGAATAGAGTACAACAGAATAGGAGAGAATAGAACAGAACAGAAAGAATACAACAGAATAGAATAGAGTCAAAGAGAGAGAACATAGCCGAATTGAGCCGAGTGGAGACAAAACGAGACGAATCACGTCCGGTTGCTTCGAATCGCGTCAAATCAAATCGAATCGATTAGAAGAGATTAGGGTAGGGAAGGGTAGAATAGAAGAGAGGAAAATAGTGAGGAATGGAGTTGAACGGAGTCCAATAGAGACGGATAGATATGAATAGAGTACAAAAGAGTCTAATAGAGCAGAATAGGGCCGAATAGGCCCAAATAAGGCCTAATCGAGCAGAATCCAGCAGAATCGATGGAATTCGAGCCTAATCGAGCCGAATGGAGTGAAATGGAGCCAAGTCGAGCCGAATAGAGCCGATTCGAACTGAATCGAGCTGATTCAAGCCTAATCGCGTCAAATCGCGTGGAAATACGTCACATCGAATCTAATCAAATAGATTAGGGAAGGGTAGGGGAGGGGCGGGTGGGTAGACTAGAACAGAATAGTACAGAATAGAATATAGTACAGTAGGGTAGAGTAGAGAGAGTAAAGCAGACAAGAGTAGAGCAGAGTAGAATTGAGTCAAATAGAGTCAAAGAGTGCAGGATATAGCTGAATAGAGCCAATTCTGGCCGAATCGAGTCAAATGGAAACAAAACGAGATGAATCACACCGAATTGCTAAGAATCGCATCCAATCGAATAGATTAGAGTATCGTAGGGTAGAGTAGAACAGAATAGAGTAGAATAGCATAGAATGGAGAAGAGTGGAGTCAAATGGAGTCGAACAGAGACAAATAGAGTAGAAAAGAGTCGAATCGAGCCAAATAGGGCCGAATAAGGCTGAACCGAGTGGAAACGAGCTGAATTGAAGCGATTCGAGCCAAATCGAGCTGAATCGAGCTGATGTTGCGGAATCGAGCCGACTCAAGCGTGATGGTGTCCGGTCGCATCGAAATGCTTTGAATCGAATCAAATGGAATCGATTAGAATAGGTTAGGGTAGGGTAGTTTATGATAGGAAGACTAGGGTAGATGCAAGTAGACTACATTAGAGTAGACAAGAGAAGGCTAGAGTAGAAGCCTAGACTAGTAAGCTGGACTAGTCAGCTAGACTAGTGGCATAGAGCAGTAGCCTAGACAACTAGTCTTGAATAGTACCCTAAGTCAGTAATCTGAACGAGTACCCTTGCCTGAACTCTTAGCCTAATCTAGTACCCTTGCCTTAACTAGTAGTCCTAACAAGTACCCTTGCCTTAACCAGTAGTCTTCACTAGTACCCTTGCCTTCACTAGTAGTACGTCCTTAACAAGTAGCCTGAACTGGTACCCTTGCCTTAACCAGTACCCTCAACAAGTACCCATGCCTTAACTAGTAGCCTGGCCTTAACTAGTGCCCTTGCATAACTAGTACCCTGGCCTTAACTAGTAGCCTGAACTAGTACACTTGCCTTAAGGAGTACCCTTGCCCGAACTACTCCCCTTAATTAGGACCCTTATTGAGTAACCCTAAGTAGTAGAGTATGGTACGGTGGGGTAGCATAGGGTAGGGAAGCATATGGTGGAACAGAGAAAATAGAAGGAAATAGAATAGAACAGCATAGGTCAGGGTAGGTTAGCTTAGTGCAGGGTATGGTAGAGTAGCATAGGATGGAATAGAGAAAATAGAAAAGGAGACTAGAAAAGAGCAGACTAGATTAGGATAGGCTAGGGTGGGGGAGGGTTTTGTAGAATACAGTAGTGTAGAATGGAATAGAATGGTGTGGAATGGAGTCAAATGGATTCGAACAGAGATGCAGAGAGTAGAAAAGAGTTGAATAGAGCCGAATAACGCTGAATAGGACCACATATGACCAAAATGAGCCGAATCGAGTCGAGTCGATCAGATTCGGGATGAATGGAGCCTAGTGGAGCTGAAATGAGCCAAATAGAGACAATCTGAACCCAGCAAAATCGAGCCAAAACACACTTAATTGCATCCTATTGCATCGGATCTCGTCGAATTCCATCAAATCCCACCAAAACGCATCAAATCTCGCGGAATCTCACCGAATCCCGTCGAATTGTCTCAAATCGGGTCGAATGGTGTCAAACTGAATAGAATCGAATTAAATTGAATAGATTAGAGTAGTGTAGGTTAGACTGGGATTCAGTAGGGAAGGGCACAGAAGAATAGAATAGAGTAGAACAGAAGAGAATACCAAGAGTAGAATGGAGTAGAGTTGAGTAGAGTGGAATAGTCAGAGTCGGGTAGTGCAGAATATAGATGAATAGATCCAATTCAAGCCGAATCGATTCGAATGGAGAGGAAAGGAGACAAATCGTGATGAATCGAATCGATTAGAATAGATTAGAGTAGGGTAGGGTAGAACAGAATAGAATAGAGTAGAAAAGAGTAGAATGGTGTGGAAGGGAGTTGAATGGAGCCAAATAGAGACAAATAAAGTAGAAAGGGTTGAGTAGAGCTGAACAGGGCTGAATAAGGTTCACTCGAGCCTAATTATGCTGAATTGAGCAGAATCGAGACGAATTGACCCAATTCAAGCCAAATAGAGCTAAATCGAGCCGATTCAAGCCTAATCACATGGAATCCCGTCAAAATGCGTTGAATCGAATAGATTAGAGTAGAGGAGGGTACGGCAGGAGAGGCTAGACTACAACACAACAGAACACAATAGAAAGAAGAGAACAGAATTAAGTAGAGTCGGGTCCAGTAGAATAGAGTCAAATTGAGTTGAAGAGAGCCGAAAAGAGCCAAAGAGAGCTGAATACAGCCGAATTGACCAAATTCAAGGTGAATCGAGATGAATCATGTCGAGTCGTTTGAAACGTGTCGAATCGAATCAAATAGATTAGTGTGGGGAAGGTAAGGCTAGGGTAGGGTAGAGAAGAATAGAATAGAGTAGAATAGAACAGAACAGAAAGAATCGAGTAGACTAGAGTCAAATAGAGTCGAATACTGCCAAAAAGAGCCGAATAGAGTGGAAAAGAGCCGAATAGAACCGAATCGAGTTTAATGGAGCAGAAAGGAGATGAATCGAGCCGATATGACCCGAATCAGGTCGAATCCCATTCAAGTGTGTCGAATAGCATAGAACAGATTACAGAAGGCTAAGTTAGGGTAGGGTAGGGTAGAATAGAGTGCAGTAGAACAGAACAGAAGAGAACTGAAAGAATAGGGTCGAGACGAGCAGAGTATAGAAGAGTAGAGTAGAGTAGAGTCGAACATTGCCGAATAGAGCCAAATAGAGCCCAAAAGAGCTAAATGGATAGAAACCAAGACGAATCACGCCGAATCCCGTGGAATCGTGCCGTATCGCGTCGAATCCCGTCGAATTGCATTGAATCTGATCAATTCCAATCCAATCAAATAGAATAGAGTAGGGTAGAGTACAATACAATACAGTAGAGAATAGTTTAGGATGGAGTAGAATGGTGTAGCATGGAGTCGAGTGGAGTCGAAAAGAGATAATAGAGTTGAGTAGAGTCTAATAGAGCCGAATAGAGCTGAATAGAGCCTATTCGAGCTGACTGGAGCCGAATGGAGCCGATTAGAGCTGAATCGAACCGATTTGAGCCGATTGGGGATGAATGGAGTGGAAAGGAGCCGATTTGAGCCGAATCGCATCGAGATGCGTGGAATCGAATCCAGTAGAATAGATTAGATTAGGGTAGGATGGAATAGAGTAGACTTGAACACAGTAGAAGAGAATGGAAAGGATACAATAGAATAGAGTAGAAAAGGGTAGAGCAGAGCAGAATAGTGTAGAGTAGAATAGAGTAGAGTAGAACAGAGTCGAATCAAGCTGAATGGAGACGAAACGAGACAAATCGCGTCGAATGGCGTCGAATCCCATCGAATCAATTACAGTAGGGTATAGTAGAAGAGCGTAGAATGGAGTAGAATGGTGTGCAATGGAATCGAGTAGAGTAGAAAAGAGCTGAAGAGAGCCGAAGAGGGCCAAAGAGGGCCAAATCGAGCTGAATTGAGCGAAATCGAGCCGAATCCAGTGAATCGAGCCTAATGGAGCCAAATCGAGCCTAATCGAGCTGAATCGACACTATTCGAGACAAATGGAGCCGAATGGACATGAATCACACCGATTCGGCCCCTAGTCGCGTCAAAATTTCTCGAATTCAATTGAATAGACTAGAGTAGGGGAGGTTCGGGTAGGCTAGAGTAGGGTAGAATAGAGTAGAATAGAATAAAACAGAACAGAACACAACAAAATAGAACAGAACAACACAGAACGAATACAGAAAAGAGCAGGCTAGAGTAGAGTAGAGGGGAATAGAGTAGAGTAGAATAGATTTGAACAGAGCCAAATCGAGCCGAATCGCCTCGAAATGGGTTGAATCAAATCCAATCAAGTGGATTACAATACCTTAGAGTTGGGTAGCATAGGGTAGGGTAGAATAGAGTAGAATAGTACAGAACAGAGTAGAAACAATACAATAGAGTAGAGAAGAGTAGAATAGAGCTGAATAGAGCCAAATGCAGACAAAATGAGAGGAATCGTGTAGAAGCAAGTAGAGTAAATTAGAGTGGTGTTGGGTAGGGTAGAGCAGAATAGAGTAGAATAGTGTAGAATAGTGTGGAATGAATAGAATGGAGTAGAATGGAGTCAAGTAGAAACGAATAGAGTAGAAAAGAGTCGAATAGAGCAGAATAGGGCCGAGGAAGGCCGAATCGAGCAGATTCGAAGCGATTCAAGCCAAAACAAGCTGAATGGAGCCTAACTGAGCCGAATAGAGCCAAATCGAGCCGAATCGAGCCGATTCAAGCTTCATCGCCTCGAATCGCGTTCAACGCGTCAAATCCAATCGAGACGTATAGATTAGAGAAGGGGAGGGGAGGGGAGGGGAGAATAGAACAGAGTAGAGTGGAATAGAAGAGATTAGAACAGAATAGAAGGAATAGAATCGAGTAGAATCGAGTGGAAAAGAGTAGAGTCGAATACAGTCGAATAGAGCCGAATAAGCTGAATAGAGACGAATGGAGCTGAATACAGCCGAAAAGAGCTGTATACTGCCGAATCACACCTAATCGAGCGGAATCAAGCAGAATCGCACTGACTGTCACCGAACAGCGTTGAATCGAATCAGGTCGAATCGAGTCGAGTCACATCGTTTTGAATCAAACAAGGTCAAATTGCTTCATATCGTGTCGAATCCCATCGAATCACGTCGAATAACTTCGAATTGCGTCAAACCTCAGAGAATCCTACTGAATCACGTCGAGTCGCATGGAATCTCATCAAATCCCTTCAGATTTGCCGAATCCAGTCAAGTCCTATCAAATCGCGTTGCACGGAATCGAATTGCATCCAATAGATTAAAGTAGGGAAGGTTCGGGTGGGGTGCCATTGGGTCGGGTAGGGTAGAATAGAATAGAGTACAACAGAATAGGAGAGAATAGAACAGAACAGAAAGAATACAACAGAATAGAATAGAGTCAAAGAGAGAGAACATAGCCGAATTGAGCCGAGTGGAGACAAAACGAGACGAATCACGTCCGGTTGCTTCGAATCGCGTCAAATCAAATCGAATCGATTAGAAGAGATTAGGGTAGGGAAGGGTAGAATAGAAGAGAGGAAAATAGTGAGGAATGGAGTTGAACGGAGTCCAATAGAGACGGATAGATATGAATAGAGTACAAAAGAGTCTAATAGAGCAGAATAGGGCCGAATAGGCCCAAATAAGGCCTAATCGAGCAGAATCCAGCAGAATCGATGGAATTCGAGCCTAATCGAGCCGAATGGAGTGAAATGGAGCCAAGTCGAGCCGAATAGAGCCGATTCGAACTGAATCGAGCTGATTCAAGCCTAATCGCGTCAAATCGCGTGGAAATACGTCACATCGAATCTAATCAAATAGATTAGGGAAGGGTAGGGGAGGGGCGGGTGGGTAGACTAGAACAGAATAGTACAGAATAGAATATAGTACAGTAGGGTAGAGTAGAGAGAGTAAAGCAGACAAGAGTAGAGCAGAGTAGAATTGAGTCAAATAGAGTCAAAGAGTGCAGGATATAGCTGAATAGAGCCAATTCTGGCCGAATCGAGTCAAATGGAAACAAAACGAGATGAATCACACCGAATTGCTAAGAATCGCATCCAATCGAATAGATTAGAGTATCGTAGGGTAGAGTAGAACAGAATAGAGTAGAATAGCATAGAATGGAGAAGAGTGGAGTCAAATGGAGTCGAACAGAGACAAATAGAGTAGAAAAGAGTCGAATCGAGCCAAATAGGGCCGAATAAGGCTGAACCGAGTGGAAACGAGCTGAATTGAAGCGATTCGAGCCAAATCGAGCTGAATCGAGCTGATGTTGCGGAATCGAGCCGACTCAAGCGTGATGGTGTCCGGTCGCATCGAAATGCTTTGAATCGAATCAAATGGAATCGATTAGAATAGGTTAGGGTAGGGTAGTTTATGATAGGAAGACTAGGGTAGATGCAAGTAGACTACATTAGAGTAGACAAGAGAAGGCTAGAGTAGAAGCCTAGACTAGTAAGCTGGACTAGTCAGCTAGACTAGTGGCATAGAGCAGTAGCCTAGACAACTAGTCTTGAATAGTACCCTAAGTCAGTAATCTGAACGAGTACCCTTGCCTGAACTCTTAGCCTAATCTAGTACCCTTGCCTTAACTAGTAGTCCTAACAAGTACCCTTGCCTTAACCAGTAGTCTTCACTAGTACCCTTGCCTTCACTAGTAGTACGTCCTTAACAAGTAGCCTGAACTGGTACCCTTGCCTTAACCAGTACCCTCAACAAGTACCCATGCCTTAACTAGTAGCCTGGCCTTAACTAGTGCCCTTGCATAACTAGTACCCTGGCCTTAACTAGTAGCCTGAACTAGTACACTTGCCTTAAGGAGTACCCTTGCCCGAACTACTCCCCTTAATTAGGACCCTTATTGAGTAACCCTAAGTAGTAGAGTATGGTACGGTGGGGTAGCATAGGGTAGGGAAGCATACGGTGGAACAGAGAAAATAGAAGGAAATAGAATAGAACAGCATAGGTCAGGGTAGGTTAGCTTAGTGCAGGGTATGGTAGAGTAGCATAGGATGGAATCGAGAAAATAGAAAAGGAGACTAGAAAAGAGCAGACTAGATTAGGATAGGCTAGGGTGGGGGAGGGTTTTGTAGAATACAGTAGTGTAGAATGGAATAGAATGGTGTGGAATGGAGTCAAATGGATTGGAACAGAGATGCAGAGAGTAGAAAAGAGTTGAATAGAGCCGAATAACGCTGAATAGGACCACATCTGACCAAAATGAGCCGAATCGAGTCGAGTCGATCAGATTCGGGATGAATGGAGCCTAGTGGAGCTGAAATGAGCCAAATAGAGACAATCTGAACCCAGCAAAATCGAGCCAAAACACACTTAATTGCATCCTATTGCATCGGATCTCGTCGAATTCCATCAAATCCCACCAAAACGCATCAAATCTCGCGGAATCTCACCGAATCCCGTCGAATTGTCTCAAATCGGGTCGAATGGTGTCAAACTGAATAGAATCGAATTAAATTGAATAGATTAGAGTAGTGTAGGTTAGACTGGGACTCAGTAGGGAAGGGCACAGAAGAATAGAATAGAGTAGAACAGAAGAGAATACCAAGAGTAGAATGGAGTAGAGTTGAGTAGAGTGGAATAGTCAGAGTCGGGTAGTGCAGAATATAGATGAATAGATCCAATTCAAGCCGAATCGATTCGAATGGAGAGGAAAGGAGACAAATCGTGATGAATCGAATCGATTAGAATAGATTAGAGTAGGGTAGGGTAGAACAGAATAGAATAGAGTAGAAAAGAGTAGAATGGTGTGGAAGGGAGTTGAATGGAGCCAAATAGAGACAAATAAAGTAGAAAGGGTTGAGTAGAGCTGAACAGGGCTGAATAAGGTTCACTCGAGCCTAATTATGCTGAATTGAGCAGAATCGAGACGAATTGACCCAATTCAAGCCAAATAGAGCTAAATCGAGCCGATTCAAGCCTAATCACATGGAATCCCGTCAAAATGCGTTGAATCGAATAGATTAGAGTAGAGGAGAGTACGGCAGGAGAGGCTAGACTACAACACAACAGAACACAATAGAAAGAAGAGAACAGAATTAAGTACAGTCGGGTCCAGTAGAATAGAGTCAAATTGAGTTGAAGAGAGCCGAAAAGAGCCAAAGAGAGCTGAATACAGCCGAATTGACCAAATTCAAGGTGAATCGAGATGAATCATGTCGAGTCGTTTGAAACGTGTCGAATCGAATCAAATAGATTAGTGTGGGGAAGGTAAGGCTAGGGTAGGGTAGAGAAGAATAGAATAGAGTAGAATAGAACAGAACAGAAAGAATCGAGTAGACTAGAGTCAAATAGAGTCGAATACTGCCAAAAAGAGCCGAATAGAGTGGAAAAGAGCCGAATAGAACCGAATCGAGTTTAATGGAGCAGAAAGGAGATGAATCGAGCCGATATGACCCGAATCAGGTCGAATCCCATTCAAGTGTGTCGAATAGCATAGAACAGATTACAGAAGGCTAAGTTAGGGTAGGGTAGGGTAGAATAGAGTGCAGTAGAACAGAACAGAAGAGAACTGAAAGAATAGGGTCGAGACGAGCAGAGTATAGAAGAGTAGAGTAGAGTAGAGTCGAACATTGCCGAATAGAGCCAAATAGAGCCCAAAAGAGCTAAATGGATAGAAACCAAGACGAATCACGCCGAATCCCGTGGAATCGTGCCGTATCGCGTCGAATCCCGTCGAATTGCATTGAATCTGATCAATTCCAATCCAATCAAATAGAATAGACTACAGTAGGGTAGAGTACAATACAATACAGTAGAGAATAGTTTAGGATGGAGTAGAATGGTGTAGCATGGAGTCGAGTGGAGTCGAAAAGAGATAATAGAGTTGAGTAGAGTCTAATAGAGCCGAATAGAGCTGAATAGAGCCTATTCGAGCTGACTGGAGCCGAATGGAGCCGATTAGAGCTGAATCGAACCGATTTGAGCCGATTGGGGATGAATGGAGTGGAAAGGAGCCGATTTGAGCCGAATCGCATCGAGATGCGTGGAATCGAATCCAGTAGAATAGATTAGATTAGGGTAGGATGGAATAGAGTAGACTTGAACACAGTAGAAGAGAATGGAAAGGATACAATAGAATAGAGTAGAAAAGGGTAGAGCAGAGCAGAATAGTGTAGAGTAGAATAGAGTAGAGTAGAACAGAGTCGAATCAAGCTGAATGGAGACGAAACGAGACAAATCGCGTCGAATGGCGTCGAATCCCATCGAATCAATTACAGTAGGGTATAGTAGAAGAGCGTAGAATGGAGTAGAATGGTGTGCAATGGAATCGAGTAGAGTAGAAAAGAGCTGAAGAGAGCCGAAGAGGGCCAAAGAGGGCCAAATCGAGCTGAATTGAGCGAAATCGAGCCGAATCCAGTGAATCGAGCCTAATGGAGCCAAATCGAGCCTAATCGAGCTGAATCGACACTATTCGAGACAAATGGAGCCGAATGGACATGAATCACACCGATTCGGCCCCTAGTCGCGTCAAAATTTCTCGAATTCAATTGAATAGACTAGAGTAGGGGAGGTTCGGGTAGGCTAGAGTAGGGTAGAATAGAGTAGAATAGAATAAAACAGAACAGAACACAACAAAATAGAACACAACAACACAGAACGAATACAGAAAAGAGCAGGCTAGAGTAGAGTAGAGGGGAATAGAGTAGAGTAGAATAGATTTGAACAGAGCCAAATCGAGCCGAATCGCCTCGAAATGGGTTGAATCAAATCCAATCAAGTGGATTACAATACCTTAGAGTTGGGTAGCATAGGGTAGGGTAGAATAGAGTAGAATCGTACAGAACAGAGTAGAAACAATACAATAGAGTAGAGAAGAGTAGAATAGAGCTGAATAGAGCCAAATGCAGACAAAATGAGAGGAATCGTGTAGAAGCAAGTAGAGTAAATTAGAGTGGTGTTGGGTAGGGTAGAGCAGAATAGAGTAGAATAGTGTAGAATAGTGTGGAATGAATAGAATGGAGTAGAATGGAGTCAAGTAGAAACGAATAGAGTAGAAAAGAGTCGAATAGAGCAGAATAGGGCCGAGGAAGGCCGAATCGAGCAGATTCGAAGCGATTCAAGCCAAAACAAGCTGAATGGAGCCTAACTGAGCCGAATAGAGCCAAATCGAGCCGAATCGAGCCGATTCAAGCTTCATCGCCTCGAATCGCGTTCAACGCGTCAAATCCAATCGAGACGTATAGATTAGAGAAGGGGAGGGGAGGGGAGGGGAGAATAGAACAGAGTAGAGTGGAATAGAAGAGATTAGAACAGAATAGAAGGAATAGAATCGAGTAGAATCGAGTGGAAAAGAGTAGAGTCGAATACAGTCGAATAGAGCCGAATAAGCTGAATAGAGACGAATGGAGCTGAATACAGCCGAAAAGAGCTGTATACTGCCGAATCACACCTAATCGAGCGGAATCAAGCAGAATCGCACTGACTGTCACTGAACAGAGTCGAATCGAATCAGGTCGAATCGAGTCGAGTCACATCGTTTTGATTCAAACAAGGTCAAATTGCTTCATATCGTGTCGAATCCCATCGAATCACGTCGAATAACTTCGAATTGCGTCAAACCTCAGAGAATCCTACTGAATCACGTCGAGTCGCATGGAATCTCATCAAATCCCTTCAGATCTTGCCGAATCCAGTCAAGTCCTATCAAATCGCGTTGCACGGAATCGAATTGAATCCAAGAGATTAAAGTAGGGAAGGTTCGGGTGGGGTGCCGTTGGGTCGGGTAGGGTAGAATAGAATAGAGTACAACAGAATAGGAGAGAATAGAACAGAACAGAAAGAATACAACAGAATAGAATAGAGTCAAAGAGAGAGAACATAGCCGAATTGAGCCGAGTGGAGACAAAACGAGACGAATCACGTCCGGTTGCTTCGAATCGCGTCAAATCAAATCGAATCGATTAGAAGAGATTAGGGTAGGGAAGGGTAGAATAGAAGAGAGGAAAATAGTGAGGAATGGAGTTGAACGGAGTCCAATAGAGACGGATAGATATGAATAGAGTACAAAAGAGTCTAATAGAGCAGAATAGGGCCGAATAGGCCCAAATAAGGCCTAATCGAGCAGAATCCAGCAGAATCGATGGAATTCGAGCCTAATCGAGCCGAATGGAGTGAAATGGAGCCAAGTCGAGCCGAATAGAGCCGATTCGAACTGAATCGAGCTGATTCAAGCCTAATCGCGTCAAATCGCGTGGAAATACGTCACATCGAATCTAATCAAATAGATTAGGGAAGGGTAGGGGAGGGGCGGGTGGGTAGACTAGAACAGAATAGTACAGAATAGAATATAGTACAGTAGGGTAGAGAGAGTAAAGCAGACAAGAGTAGAGCAGAGTAGAATTGAGTCAAATAGAGTCAAAGAGTGCAGGATATAGCTGAATAGAGCCAATTCTGGCCGAATCGAGTCAAATGGAAACAAAACGAGATGAATCACACCGAATTGCTAAGAATCGCATCCAATCGAATAGATTAGAGTATCGTAGGGTAGAGTAGAACAGAATAGAGTAGAATAGCATAGAATGGAGAAGAGTGGAGTCAAATGGAGTCGAACAGAGACAAATAGAGTAGAAAAGAGTCGAATCGAGCCAAATAGGGCCAAATAAGGCTGAACCGAGTGGAAACGAGCTGAATTGAAGCGATTCGAGCCAAATCGAGCTGATGTTGCGGAATCGAGCCGACTCAAGCGTGATGGTGTCCGGTCGCATCGAAATGCTTTGAATCAAATCAAATGGAATCGATTAGAATAGGTTAGGGTAGGGTAGTTTATGATAGGAAGACTAGGGTAGATGCAAGTAGACTACATTAGAGTAGACAAGAGAAGGCTAGAGTAGAAGCCTAGACTAGTAAGCTGGACTAGTCAGCTAGACTAGTGGCATAGAGCAGTAGCCTAGACAACTAGTCTTGAATAGTACCCTAAGTCAGTAATCTGAACGAGTACCCTTGCCTGAACTCTTAGCCTAATCTAGTACCCTTGCCTTAACTAGTAGTCCTAACAAGTACCCTTGCCTTAACCAGTATTCCTCACTAGTACCCTTGCCTTCACTAGTAGTACATCCTTAACAAGTAGCCTGAACTGGTACCCTTGCCTTAACCAGTACCCTCAACAAGTACCCATGCCTTAACTAGTAGCCTGGCCTTAACTAGTGCCCTTGCATAACTAGTACCCTGGCCTTAACTAGTAGCCTGAACTAGTACACTTGCCTTAAGGAGTACCCTTGCCCGAACTACTCCCCTTAATTAGGACCCTTATTGAGTAACCCTAAGTAGTAGAGTATGGTACGGTGGGGTAGCATAGGGTAGGGAAGCATATGGTGGAACAGAGAAAATAGAAGGAAATAGAATAGAACAGCATAGGTCAGGGTAGGTTAGCTTAGTGCAGGGTATGGTAGAGTAGCATAGGATGGAATAGAGAAAATAGAAAAGGAGACTAGAAAAGAGCAGACTAGATTAGGATAGGCTAGGGTGGGGGAGGGTTTTGTAGAATACAGTAGTGTAGAATGGAATAGAATGGTGTGGAATGGAGTCAAATGGATTCGAACAGAGATGCAGAGAGTAGAAAAGAGTTGAATAGAGCCGAATAACGCTGAATAGGACCACATATGACCAAAATGAGCCGAATCGAGTCGAGTCGATCAGATTCGGGATGAATGGAGCCTAGTGGAGCTGAAATGAGCCAAATAGAGACAATCTGAACCCAGCAAAATCGAGCCAAAACACACTTAATTGCATCCTATTGCATCGGATCTCGTCGAATTCCATCAAATCCCACCAAAACGCATCAAATCTCGCGGAATCTCACCGAATCCCGTCGAATTGTCTCAAATCGGGTCGAATGGTGTCAAACTGAATAGAATCGAATTAAATTGAATAGATTAGAGTAGTGTAGGTTAGACTGGGATTCAGTAGGGAAGGGCACAGAAGAATAGAATAGAGTAGAACAGAAGAGAATACCAAGAGTAGAATGGAGTAGAGTTGAGTAGAGTGGAATAGTCAGAGTCGGGTAGTGCAGAATATAGATGAATAGATCCAATTCAAGCCGAATCGATTCGAATGGAGAGGAAAGGAGACAAATCGTGATGAATCGAATTGATTAGAATAGATTAGAGTAGGGTAGGGTAGAACAGAATAGAATAGAGTAGAAAAGAGTAGAATGGTGTGGAAGGGAGTTGAATGGAGCCAAATAGAGACAAATAAAGTAGAAAGGGTTGAGTAGAGCTGAACAGGGCTGAATAAGGTTCACTCGAGCCTAATTATGCTGAATTGAGCAGAATCGAGACGAATTGACCCAATTCAAGCCAAATAGAGCTAAATCGAGCCGATTCAAGCCTAATCACATGGAATCCCGTCAAAATGCGTTGAATCGAATAGATTAGAGTAGAGGAGGGTACGGCAGGAGAGGCTAGACTACAACACAACAGAACACAATAGAAAGAAGAGAATAGAATTAAGTAGAGTCGGGTCCAGTAGAATAGAGTCAAATTGAGTTGAAGAGAGCCGAAAAGAGCCAAAGAGAGCTGAATACAGCCGAATTGACCAAATTCAAGGTGAATCGAGATGAATCATGTCGAGTCGTTTGAAACGTGTCGAATCGAATCAAATAGATTAGTGTGGGGAAGGTAAGGCTAGGGTAGGGTAGAGAAGAATAGAATAGAGTAGAATAGAACAGAACAGAAAGAATCGAGTAGACTAGAGTCAAATAGAGTCGAATACTGCCAAAAAGAGCCGAATAGAGTGGAAAAGAGCCGAATAGAACCGAATCGAGTTTAATGGAGCAGAAAGGAGATGAATCGAGCCGATATGACCCGAATCAGGTCGAATCCCATTCAAGTGTGTCGAATAGCATAGAACAGATTACAGAAGGCTAAGTTAGGGTAGGGTAGGGTAGAATAGAGTGCAGTAGAACAGAACAGAAGAGAACTGAAAGAATAGGGTCGAGACGAGCAGAGTATAGAAGAGTAGAGTAGAGTAGAGTCGAACATTGCCGAATAGAGCCAAATAGAGCCCAAAAGAGCTAAATGGATAGAAACCAAGACGAATCACGCCGAATCCCGTGGAATCGTGCCGTATCTCGTCGAATCCCGTCGAATTGCATTGAATCTGATCAATTCCAATCCAATCAAATAGAATAGACTAGAGTAGGGTAGAGTACAATACAATACAGGAGAGAATAGTTTAGGATGGAGTAGAATGGTGTAGCATGGAGTCGAGTGGAGTCGAAAAGAGATAATAGAGTTGAGTAGAGTCTAATAGAGCCGAATAGAGCTGAATAGAGCCTATTCGAGCTGACTGGAGCCGAATGGAGCCGATTAGAGCTGAATCGAACCGATTTGAGCCGATTGGGGATGAATGGAGTGGAAAGGAGCCGATTTGAGCCGAATCGCATCGAGATGCGTGGAATCGAATCCAGTAGAATAGATTAGATTAGGGTAGGATGGAATAGAGTAGACTTGAACACAGTAGAAGAGAATGGAAAGGATACAATAGAATAGAGTAGAAAAGGGTAGAGCAGAGCAGAATAGTGTAGAGTAGAATAGAGTAGAGTAGAACAGAGTCGAATCAAGCTGAATGGAGACGAAACGAGACAAATCGCGTCGAATGGCGTCGAATCCCATCGAATCAATTACAGTAGGGTATAGTAGAAGAGCGTAGAATGGAGTAGAATGGTGTGCAATGGAATCGAGTAGAGTAGAAAAGAGCTGAAGAGAGCCGAAGAGGGCCAAAGAGGGCCAAATCGAGCTGAATTGAGCGAAATCGAGCCGAATCCAGTGAATCGAGCCTAATGGAGCCAAATCGAGCCTAATCGAGCTGAATCGACACTATTCGAGACAAATGGAGCCGAATGGACATGAATCACACCGATTCGGCCCCTAGTCGCGTCAAAATTTCTCGAATTCAATTGAATAGACTAGAGTAGGGGAGGTTCGGGTAGGCTAGAGTAGGGTAGAATAGAGTAGAATAGAATAAAACAGAACAGAACACAACAAAATAGAACAGAACAACACAGAACGAATACAGAAAAGAGCAGGCTAGAGTAGAGTAGAGGGGAATAGAGTAGAGTAGAATAGATTTGAACAGAGCCAAATCGAGCCGAATCGCCTCGAAATGGGTTGAATCAAATCCAATCAAGTGGATTACAATACCTTAGAGTTGGGTAGCATAGGGTAGGGTAGAATAGAGTAGAATCGTACAGAACAGAGTAGAAACAATACAATAGAGTAGAGAAGAGTAGAATAGAGCTGAATAGAGCCAAATGCAGACAAAATGAGAGGAATCGTGTAGAAGCAAGTAGAGTAAATTAGAGTGGTGTTGGGTAGGGTAGAGCAGAATAGAGTAGAATAGTGTAGAATAGTGTGGAATGAATAGAATGGAGTAGAATGGAGTCAAGTAGAAACGAATAGAGTAGAAAAGAGTCGAATAGAGCAGAATAGGGCCGAGGAAGGCCGAATCGAGCAGATTCGAAGCGATTCAAGCCAAAACAAGCTGAATGGAGCCTAACTGAGCCGAATAGAGCCAAATCGAGCCGAATCGAGCCGATTCAAGCTTCATCGCCTCGAATCGCGTTCAACGCGTCAAATCCAATCGAGACGTATAGATTAGAGAAGGGGAGGGGAGGGGAGGGGAGAATAGAACAGAGTAGAGTGGAATAGAAGAGATTAGAACAGAATAGAAGGAATAGAATCGAGTAGAATCGAGTGGAAAAGAGTAGAGTCGAATACAGTCGAATAGAGCCGAATAAGCTGAATAGAGACGAATGGAGCTGAATACAGCCGAAAAGAGCTGTATACTGCCGAATCACACCTAATCGAGCGGAATCAAGCAGAATCGCACTGACTGTCACCGAACAGCGTTGAATCGAATC
This sequence comes from Loxodonta africana, assembly GCF_030014295.1. Lineage (NCBI taxonomy): Eukaryota > Metazoa > Chordata > Mammalia > Proboscidea > Elephantidae > Loxodonta > Loxodonta africana. The sequence goes on along the minus strand of NW_026975670.1, from coordinate 44,969 downwards.
AGGTCGAATCGAGTCGAGTCACATCGTTTTGATTCAAACAAGGTCAAATTGCTTCATATCGTGTCGAATCCCATCGAATCACGTCGAATAACTTCGAATTGCGTCAAACCTCAGAGAATCCTACTGAATCACGTCGAGTCGCATGGAATCTCATCAAATCCCTTCAGATCTTGCCGAATCCAGTCAAGTCCTATCAAATCGCGTTGCACGGAATCGAATTGAATCCAAGAGATTAAAGTAGGGAAGGTTCGGGTGGGGTGCCGTTGGGTCGGGTAGGGTAGAATAGAATAGAGTACAACAGAATAGGAGAGAATAGAACAGAACAGAAAGAATACAACAGAATAGAATAGAGTCAAAGAGAGAGAACATAGCCGAATTGAGCCGAGTGGAGACAAAACGAGACGAATCACGTCCGGTTGCTTCGAATCGCGTCAAATCAAATCGAATCGATTAGAAGAGATTAGGGTAGGGAAGGGTAGAATAGAAGAGAGGAAAATAGTGAGGAATGGAGTTGAACGGAGTCCAATAGAGACGGATAGATATGAATAGAGTACAAAAGAGTCTAATAGAGCAGAATAGGGCCGAATAGGCCCAAATAAGGCCTAATCGAGCAGAATCCAGCAGAATCGATGGAATTCGAGCCTAATCGAGCCGAATGGAGTGAAATGGAGCCAAGTCGAGCCGAATAGAGCCGATTCGAACTGAATCGAGCTGATTCAAGCCTAATCGCGTCAAATCGCGTGGAAATACGTCACATCGAATCTAATCAAATAGATTAGGGAAGGGTAGGGGAGGGGCGGGTGGGTAGACTAGAACAGAATAGTACAGAATAGAATATAGTACAGTAGGGTAGAGAGAGTAAAGCAGACAAGAGTAGAGCAGAGTAGAATTGAGTCAAATAGAGTCAAAGAGTGCAGGATATAGCTGAATAGAGCCAATTCTGGCCGAATCGAGTCAAATGGAAACAAAACGAGATGAATCACACCGAATTGCTAAGAATCGCATCCAATCGAATAGATTAGAGTATCGTAGGGTAGAGTAGAACAGAATAGAGTAGAATAGCATAGAATGGAGAAGAGTGGAGTCAAATGGAGTCGAACAGAGACAAATAGAGTAGAAAAGAGTCGAATCGAGCCAAATAGGGCCGAATAAGGCTGAACCGAGTGGAAACGAGCTGAATTGAAGCGATTCGAGCCAAATCGAGCTGATGTTGCGGAATCGAGCCGACTCAAGCGTGATGGTGTCCGGTCGCATCGAAATGCTTTGAATCGAATCAAATGGAATCGATTAGAATAGGTTAGGGTAGGGTAGTTTATGATAGGAAGACTAGGGTAGATGCAAGTAGACTACATTAGAGTAGACAAGAGAAGGCTAGAGTAGAAGCCTAGACTAGTAAGCTGGACTAGTCAGCTAGACTAGTGGCATAGAGCAGTAGCCTAGACAACTAGTCTTGAATAGTACCCTAAGTCAGTAATCTGAACGAGTACCCTTGCCTGAACTCTTAGCCTAATCTAGTACCCTTGCCTTAACTAGTAGTCCTAACAAGTACCCTTGCCTTAACCAGTATTCCTCACTAGTACCCTTGCCTTCACTAGTAGTACATCCTTAACAAGTAGCCTGAACTGGTACCCTTGCCTTAACCAGTACCCTCAACAAGTACCCATGCCTTAACTAGTAGCCTGGCCTTAACTAGTGCCCTTGCATAACTAGTACCCTGGCCTTAACTAGTAGCCTGAACTAGTACACTTGCCTTAAGGAGTACCCTTGCCCGAACTACTCCCCTTAATTAGGATCCTTATTGAGTAACCCTAAGTAGTAGAGTATGGTACGGTGGGGTAGCATAGGGTAGGGAAGCATACGGTGGAACAGAGAAAATAGAAGGAAATAGAATAGAACAGCATAGGTCAGGGTAGGTTAGCTTAGTGCAGGGTATGGTAGAGTAGCATAGGATGGAATCGAGAAAATAGAAAAGGAGACTAGAAAAGAGCAGACTAGATTAGGATAGGCTAGGGTGGGGGAGGGTTTTGTAGAATACAGTAGTGTAGAATGGAATAGAATGGTGTGGAATGGAGTCAAATGGATTCGAACAGAGATGCAGAGAGTAGAAAAGAGTTGAATAGAGCCGAATAACGCTGAATAGGACCACATCTGACCAAAATGAGCCGAATCGAGTCGAGTCGATCAGATTCGGGATGAATGGAGCCTAGTGGAGCTGAAATGAGCCAAATAGAGACAATCTGAACCCAGCAAAATCGAGCCAAAACACACTTAATTGCATCCTATTGCATCGGATCTCGTCGAATTCCATCAAATCCCACCAAAACGCATCAAATCTCGCGGAATCTCACCGAATCCCGTCGAATTGTCTCAAATCGGGTCGAATGGTGTCAAACTGAATGGAATCGAACTAAATTGAATAGATTAGAGTAGTGTAGGTTAGACTGGGATTCAGTAGGGAAGGGCACAGAAGAATAGAATAGAGTAGAACAGAAGAGAATACCAAGAGTAGAATGGAGTAGAGTTGAGTAGAGTGGAATAGTCAGAGTCGGGTAGTGCAGAATATAGATGAATAGATCCAATTCAAGCCGAATCGATTCGAATGGAGAGGAAAGGAGACAAATCGTGATGAATCGAATCGATTAGAATAGATTAGAGTAGGGTAGGGTAGAACAGAATAGAATAGAGTAGAAAAGAGTAGAATGGTGTGGAAGGGAGTTGAATGGAGCCAAATAGAGACAAATAAAGTAGAAAGGGTTGAGTAGAGCTGAACAGGGCTGAATAAGGTTCACTCGAGCCTAATTATGCTGAATTGAGCAGAATCGAGACGAATTGACCCAGTTCAAGCCAAATAGAGCTAAATCGAGCCGATTCAAGCCTAATCACATGGAATCGCGTCGAAATGCGTTGAATCGAATAGATTAGAGTAGAGGAGGGTACGGCAGGAGAGGCTAGACTACAACACAACAGAACACAATAGAAAGAAGAGAACAGAATTAAGTAGAGTCGGGTCCAGTAGAATAGAGTCAAATTGAGTTGAAGAGAGCCGAAAAGAGCCAAAGAGAGCTGAATACAGCCGAATTGACCAAATTCAAGGTGAATCGAGATGAATCATGTCGAGTCGTTTGAAACGTGTCGAATCGAATCAAATAGATTAGTGTGGGGAAGGTAAGGCTAGGGTAGGGTAGAGAAGAATAGAATAGAGTAGAATAGAACAGAACAGAAAGAATCGAGTAGACTAGAGTCAAATAGAGTCGAATACTGCCAAAAAGAGCCGAATAGAGTGGAAAAGAGCCGAATAGAACCGAATCGAGTTTAATGGAGCAGAAAGGAGATGAATCGAGCCGATATGACCCGAATCAGGTCGAATCCCACTCAAGTGTGTCGAATAGCATAGAACAGATTACAGTAGGCTAAGTTAGGGTAGGGTAGGGTAGAATAGAGTGCAGTAGAACAGAACAGAACAGAACTGAAAGAATAGGGTCGAGACGAGCAGAATATAGAAGAGTAGAGTAGAGCAGAGTCGAACATTGCCGAATAGAGCCAAATAGAGCCCAAAAGAGCTAAATGGATAGAAACCAAGACGAATCACGCCGAATCCCGAGGAATCGTGCCGTATCGCGTTGAATCCCGTCGAATTGCATTGAATCTGATCAATTCCAATCCAATCAAATAGAATAGACTACAGTAGGGTAGAGTACAATACAATACAGTAGAGAATAGTTTAGGATGGAGTAGAATGGTGTAGCATGGAGTCGAGTGGAGTCGAAAAGAGATAATAGAGTTGAGTAGAGCCTAATAGAGCCGAATAGAGCTGAATAGAGCCTATTCGAGCTGACTGGAGCCGAATGGAGCCGATTAGAGCTGAATCCAACCGATTTGAGCCGATTGGGGATGAATGGAGTGGAAAGGAGCCGATTTGAGCCGAATCGCATCGAGATGCGTGGAATCGAATCCAGTAGAATAGATTAGATTAGGGTAGGATGGAATAGAGTAGACTTGAACACAGTAGAAGAGAATGGAAAGGATACAATAGAATAGAGTAGAAAAGGGTAGAGCAGAGCAGAATAGTGTAGAGTAGAATAGAGTAGAGTAGAACAGAGTTGAATCAAGCTGAATGGAGACGAAACGAGACAAATCGCGTCGAATGGCGTCGAATCCCATCGAATCAATTACAGTAGGGTATAGTAGAAGAGCGTAGAATGGAGTAGAATGGTGTGCAATGGAATCGAGTAGAGTAGAAAAGAGCTGAAGAGAGCCGAAGAGGGCCAAAGAGGGCCAAATCGAGCTGAATTGAGCGAAATCGAGCCGAATCCAGTGAATCGAGCCTAATGGAGCCAAATCGAGCCTAATCGAGCTGAATCGACACTATTCGAGACAAATGGAGCCGAATGGACATGAATCACACCGATTCGGCCCCTAGTCGCGTCAAAATTTCTCGAATTCAATTGAATAGACTAGAGTAGGGGAGGTTCGGGTAGGCTAGAGTAGGGTAGAATAGAGTAGAATAGAATAAAACAGAACAGAACACAACAAAATAGAACACAACAACACAGAACGAATACAGAAAAGAGTAGGCTAGAGTAGAGTAGAGGGGAATAGAGTAGAGAAGAATAGATTTGAACAGAGCCAAATCGAGGCGAATCGCCTCGAAATGGGTTGAATCAAATCCAATCAAGTGGATTACAATACCTTAGAGTTGGGTAGCATAGGGTAGGGTAGAATAGAGTAGAATCGTACAGAACAGAGTAGAAACAATACAATAGAGTAGAGAAGAGTAGAATAGAGCTGAATAGAGCCAAATGCAGACAAAATGAGAGGAATCGTGTAGAAGCAAGTAGAGTAAATTAGAGTGGTGTTGGGTAGGGTAGAGCAGAATAGAGTAGAATAGTGTGGAATGAATAGAATGGAGTAGAATGGAGTCAAGTAGAAACGAATAGAGTAGAAAAGAGTCGAATAGAGCAGAATAGGGCCGAAGAAGGCCAAATCGAGCAGATTCGAAGCGATTCAAGCCAAAACAAGCTGAATGGAGCCTAACTGAGCCGAATAGAGCCAAATCGAGCCGAATCGAGCCGATTCAAGCTTCATCGCCTCGAATCGCGTTCAACGCATCAAATCCAATCGAGACGTATAGATTAGAGAAGGGGAGGGGAGGGGAGGGGAGAATAGAACAGAGTAGAGTGGAATAGAAGAGATTAGAACAGAATAGAAGGAATAGAATCGAGTAGAATCGAGTGGAAAAGAGTAGAGTCGAATACAGTCGAATAGAGCCGAATAAGCTGAATAGAGACGAATGGAGCTGAATACAGCCGAAAAGAGCTGTATACTGCCGAATCACACCTAATCGAGCGGAATCAAGCAGAATCGCACTGACTGTCACCGAACAGCGTTGAATCGAATCAGGTCGAATCCAGTCGAGTCACATCGTTTTGAATCAAACAAGGTCAAATTGCTTCATATCGTGTCGAATCCCATCGAATCACGTCGAATAACTTCGAATTGCGTCAAACCTCAGAGAATCCTACTGAATCACGTCGAGTCGCATGGAATCTCATCAAATCCCTTCAGATCTTGCCGAATCCAGTCAAGTCCTATCAAATCGCGTTGCACGGAATCGAATTGCATCCAATAGATTAAAGTAGGGAAGGTTCGGGTGGGGTGCCGTTGGGTCGGGTAGGGTAGAATAGAACAGAGTACAACAGAATAGGAGAGAATAGAACAGAACAGAAAGAATACAACAGAATAGAATAGAGTCAAAGAGAGAGAACATAGCCGAATTGAGCCGAGTGGAGACAAAACGAGACGAATCACGTCCGGTTGCTTCGAATCGCGTCAAATCAAATCGAATCGATTAGAAGAGATTAGGGTAGGGAAGGGTAGAATAGAAGAGAGGAAAATAGTGAGGAATGGAGTTGAACGGAGTCCAATAGAGACGGATAGATATGAATAGAGTACAAAAGAGTCTAATAGAGCAGAATAGGGCCGAATAGGCCCAAATAAGGCCTAATCGAGCAGAATCCAGCAGAATCGATGGAATTCGAGCCTAATCGAGCCGAATGGAGTGAAATGGAGCCAAGTCGAGCCGAATAGAGCCGATTCGAACTGAATCGAGCTGATTCAAGCCTAATCGCGTCAAATCGCGTGGAAATACGTCACATCGAATCTAATCAAATAGATTAGGGAAGGATAGGGGAGCGGCGGGTGGGTAGAATAGAACAGAATAGTACAGAATAGAATATAGTACAGTAGGGTAGAGTAGAGAGAGTAAAGCAGACAAGAGTAGAGCAGAGTAGAATTGAGTCAAATAGAGTCAAAGAGTGCAGGATATAGCTGAATAGAGCCAATTCTGGCCGAATCGAGTCAAATGGAAACAAAACGAGATGAATCACACCGAATTGCTAAGAATCGCATCCAATCGAATAGATTAGAGTATCGTAGGGTAGAGTAGAACAGAATAGAGTAGAATAGCATAGAATGGAGAAGAGTGGAGTCAAATGGAGTCGAACAGAGACAAATAGAGTAGAAAAGAGTCGAATCGAGCCAAATAGGGCCGAATAAGGCTGAACCGAGTGGAAACGAGCTGAATTGAAGCGATTCGAGCCAAATCGAGCCAAATCGAGCTGATGTTGCGGAATCGAACCGACTCAAGCGTGATGGTGTCCGGTCGCATCGAAATGCTTTGAATCGAATCAAATGGAATCGATTAGAATAGGTTAGGGTAGGGTAGTTTATGATAGGAAGACTAGGGTAGATGCAAGTAGACTACATTAGAGTAGACAAGAGAAGGCTAGAGTAGAAGCCTAGACTAGTAAGCTGGACTAGTCAGCTAGGCTAGTGGCATAGAGCAGTAGCCTAGACAACTAGTCTTGAATAGTACCCTAAGTCAGTAATCTGAACGAGTACCCTTGCCTGAACTCTTAGCCTAATCTAGTACCCTTGCCTTAACTAGTAGTCCTAACAAGTACCCTTGCCTTAACCAGTAGTCTTCACTAGTACCCTTGCCTTCACTAGTAGTATGTCCTTAACAAGTAGCCTGAACTGGTACCCTTGCCTTAACCAGTACCCTCAACAAGTACCCATGCCTTAACTAGTAGCCTGGCCTTAACTAGTGCCCTTGCATAACTAGTACCCTGGCCTTAACTAGTAGCCTGAACTAGTACACTTGCCTTAAGGAGTACCCTTGCCCGAACTACTCCCCTTAATTAGGACCCTTATTGAGTAACCCTAAGTAGTAGAGTATGGTACGGTGGGGTAGCATAGGGTAGGGAAGCATACGGTGGAACAGAGAAAATAGAAGGAAATAGAATAGAACAGCATAGGTCAGGGTAGGTTAGCTTAGTGCAGGGTATGGTAGAGTAGCATAGGATGGAACAGAGAAAATAGAAAAGGAGACTAGAAAAGAGCAGACTAGATTAGGATAGGCTAGGGTGGGGGAGGGTTTTGTAGAATACAGTAGTGTAGAATGGAATAGAATGGTGTGGAATGGAGTCAAATGGATTCGAACAGAGATGCAGAGAGTAGAAAAGAGTTGAATAGAGCCGAATAACGCTGAATAGGACCACATCTGACCAAAATGAGCCGAATCGAGTCGAGTCGATCAGATTCGGGATGAATGGAGCCTAGTGGAGCTGAAATGAGCCAAATAGAGACAATCTGAACCCAGCAAAATCGAGCCAAAACACACTTAATTGCATCCTATTGCATCGGATCTCGTCGAATTCCATCAAATCCCACCAAAACGCATCAAATCTCGCGGAATCTCACCGAATCCCGTCGAATTGTCTCAAATCGGGTCGAATGGTGTCAAACTGAATGGAATCGAATTAAATTGAATAGATTAGAGTAGTGTAGGTTAGACTGGGATTCAGTAGGGAAGGGCACAGAAGAATAGAATAGAGTAGAACAGAAGAGAATACCAAGAGTAGAATGGAGTAGAGTTGAGTAGAGTGGAATAGTCAGAGTCGGGTAGTGCAGAATATAGATGAATAGATCCAATTCAAGCCGAATCGATTCGAATGGAGAGGAAAGGAGACAAATCGTGATGAATCGAATCGATTAGAATAGATTAGAGTAGGGTAGGGTAGAACAGAATAGAATAGAGTAGAAAAGAGTAGAATGGTGTGGAAGGGAGTTGAATGGAGCCAAATAGAGACAAATAAAGTAGAAAGGGTTGAGTAGAGCTGAACAGGGCTGAATAAGGTTCACTCGAGCCTAATTATGCTGAATTGAGCAGAATCGAGACGAATTGACCCAATTCAAGCCAAATAGAGCTAAATCGAGCCGATTCAAGCCTAATCACATGGAATCGCGTCAAAATGCGTTGGATCGAATAGATTAGAGTAGAGGAGGGTACGGCAGGAGAGGCTAGACTACAACACAACAGAACACAATAGAAAGAAGAGAATAGAATTAAGTAGAGTCGGGTCCAGTAGAATAGAGTCAAATTGAGTTGAAGAGAGCCGAAAAGAGCCAAACAGAGCTGAATACAGCCGAATTGACCAAATTCAAGGTGAATCGAGATGAATCATGTCGAGTCGTTTGAAACGTGTCGAATCGAATCAAATAGATTAGTGTGGGGAAGGTAAGGTTAGGGTAGGGTAGAGAAGAATAGAATAGAGTAGAATAGAACAGAACAGAAAGAATCGAGTAGACTAGAGTCAAATAGAGTCGAATACTGCCAAAAAGAGCCGAATAGAGTGGAAAAGAGCCGAATAGAACCGAATCGAGTTTAATGGAGCAGAAAGGAGATGAATCGAGCCGATATGACCCGAATCAGGTCGAATCCCATTCAAGTGTGTCGAATAGCATAGAACAGATTACACTAGGCTAAGTTAGGGTAGGGTAGGGTAGAATAGAGTGCAGTAGAACAGAACAGAAGAGAACTGAACTGAAAGAATAGGGTCGAGACGAGCAGAGTATAGAAGAGTAGAGTCGAACATTGCCGAATGGAGCCAAATAGAGCCCAGAAGAGCTAAATGGATAGAAACCAAGACAAATCACGCTGAATCCGTGGAATCGTGCCGTATCGCGTCGAATCCCGTCGAATTGCATTGAATCTGATCAATTCCAATCCAATCAAATAGAATAGACTACAGTAGGGTAGAGTACAATACAATACAGTAGAGAATAGTTTAGGATGGAGTAGAATGGTGTAGCATGGAGTCGAGTGGAGTCGAAAAGAGATAATAGAGTTGAGTAGAGTCTAATAGAGCCGAATAGAGCTGAATAGAGCCTATTCGAGCTGACTGGAGCCGAATGGAGCCGATTAGAGCTGAATCGAACCGATTTGAGCCGATTGGGGATGAATGGAGTGGAAAGGAGCCGATTTGAGCCGAATCGCATCGAGATGCGTGGAATCGAATCCAGTAGAATAGATTAGATTAGGGTAGGATGGAATAGAGTAGACTTGAACACAGTAGAAGAGAATGGAAAGGATACAATAGAATAGAGTAGAAAAGGGTAGAGCAGAGCAGAATAGTGTAGAGTAGAATAGAGTAGAGTAGAACAGAGTCGAATCAAGCTGAATGGAGACGAAACGAGACAAATCGCGTCGAATGGCGTCGAATCCCATCGAATCAATTACAGTAGGGTATAGTAGAAGAGCGTAGAATGGAGTAGAATGGTGTGCAATGGAATCGAGTAGAGTAGAAAAGAGCTGAAGAGAGCCGAAGAGGGCCAAAGAGGGCCAAATCGAGCTGAATTGAGCGAAATCGAGCCGAATCCAGTGAATCGAGCCTAATGGAGCCAAATCGAGCCTAATCGAGCTGAATCGACACTATTCGAGACAAATGGAGCCGAATGGACATGAATCACACCGATTCGGCCCCTAGTCGCGTCAAAATTTCTCGAATTCAATTGAATAGACTAGAGTAGGGGAGGTTCGGGTAGGCTAGAGTAGGGTAGAATAGAGTAGAATAGAATAAAACAGAACAGAACACAACAAAATAGAACAGAACAACACAGAACGAATACAGAAAAGAGCAGGCTAGAGTAGAGTAGAGGGGAATAGAGTAGAGTAGAATAGATTTGAACAGAGCCAAATCGAGCCGAATCGCCTCGAAATGGGTTGAATCAAATCCAATCAAGTGGATTACAATACCTTAGAGTTGGGTAGCATAGGGTAGGGTAGAATAGAGTAGAATCGTACAGAACAGAGTAGAAACAATACAATAGAGTAGAGAAGAGTAGAATAGAGCTGAATAGAGCCAAATGCAGACAAAATGAGAGGAATCGTGTAGAAGCAAGTAGAGTAAATTAGAGTGGTGTTGGGTAGGGTAGAGCAGAATAGAGTAGAATAGTGTAGAATAGTGTGGAATGAATAGAATGGAGTAGAATGGAGTCAAGTAGAAACGAATAGAGTAGAAAAGAGTCGAATAGAGCAGAATAGGGCCGAGGAAGGCCGAATCGAGCAGATTTGAAGCGATTCAAGCCAAAACAAGCTGAATGGAGCCTAACTGAGCCGAATAGAGCCAAATCGAGCCGAATGGAGCCGATTCAAGCTTCATCGCCTCGAATCGCGTTCAACGCGTCAAATCCAATCGAGACGTATAGATTAGAGAAGGGGAGGGGAGGGGAGGGGAGAATAGAACAGAGTAGAGTGGAATAGAAGAGATTAGAACAGAATAGAAGGAATAGAATCGAGTAGAATCGAGTGGAAAAGAGTAGAGTCGAATACAGTCGAATAGAGCCGAATAAGCTGAATAGAGACGAATGGAGCTGAATACAGCCGAAAAGAGCTGTATACTGCCGAATCACACCTAATCGAGCGGAATCAAGCAGAATCGCACTGACTGTCACCGAACAGCGTTGAATCGAATCAGGTCGAATCCAGTCGAGTCACATCGTTTTGAATCAAACAAGGTCAAATTGCTTCATATCGTGTCGAATCCCATCGAATCACGTCGAATAACTTCGAATTGCGTCAAACCTCAGAGAATCCTACTGAATCACGTCGAGTCGCATGGAATCTCATCAAATCCCTTCAGATCTTGCCGAATCCAGTCAAGTCCTATCAAATCGCGTTGCACGGAATCGAATTGAATCCAAGAGATTAAAGTAGGGAAGGTTCGGGTGGGGTGCCGTTGGGTCGGGTAGGGTAGAATAGAATAGAGTACAACAGAATAGGAGAGAATAGAACAGAACAGAAAGAATACAACAGAATAGAATAGAGTCAAAGAGAGAGAACATAGCCGAATTGAGCCGAGTGGAGACAAAACGAGACGAATCACGTCCGGTTGCTTCGAATCGCGTCAAATCAAATCGAATCGATTAGAAGAGATTAGGGTAGGGAAGGGTAGAATAGAAGAGAGGAAAATAGTGAGGAATGGAGTTGAACGGAGTCCAATAGAGACGGATAGATATGAATAGAGTACAAAAGAGTCTAATAGAGCAGAATAGGGCCGAATAGGCCCAAATAAGGCCTAATCGAGCAGAATCCAGCAGAATCGATGGAATTCGAGCCTAATCGAGCCGAATGGAGTGAAATGGAGCCAAGTCGAGCCGAATAGAGCCGATTCGAACTGAATCAAGCTGATTCAAGCCTAATCGCGTCAAATCGCGTGGAAATACGTCACATCGAATCTAATCAAATAGATTAGGGAAGGGTAGGGGAGGGGCGGGTGGGTAGACTAGAACAGAATAGTACAGAATAGAATATAGTACAGTAGGGTAGAGTAGAGAGAGTAAAGCAGACAAGAGTAGAGCAGAGTAGAATTGAGTCAAATAGAGTCAAAGAGTGCAGGATATAGCTGAATAGAGCCAATTCTGGCCGAATCGAGTCAAATGGAAACAAAACGAGATGAATCACACCGAATTGCTAAGAATCGCATCCAATCGAATAGATTAGAGTATCGTAGGGTAGAGTAGAACAGAATAGAGTAGAATAGCATAGAATGGAGAAGAGTGGAGTCAAATGGAGTCGAACAGAGACAAATAGAGTAGAAAAGAGTCGAATCGAGCCAAATAGGGCCGAATAAGGCTGAACCGAGTGGAAACGAGCTGAATTGAAGCGATTCGAGCCAAATCGAGCCAAATCGAGCTGATGTTGCGGAATCGAGCCGACTCAAGCGTGATGGTGTCCGGTCGCATCGAAATGCTTTGAATCGAATCAAATGGAATCGATTAGAATAGGTTAGGGTAGGGTAGTTTATGATAGGAAGACTAGGGTAGATGCAAGTAGACTACATTAGAGTAGACAAGAGAAGGCTAGAGTAGAAGCCTAGACTAGTAAGCTGGACTAGTCAGCTAGGCTAGTGGCATAGAGCAGTAGCCTAGACAACTAGTCTTGAATAGTACCCTAAGTCAGTAATCTGAACGAGTACCCTTGCCTGAACTCTTAGCCTAATCTAGTACCCTTGCCTTAACTAGTAGTCCTAACAAGTACCCTTGCCTTAACCAGTAGTCTTCACTAGTACCCTTGCCTTCACTAGTAGTATGTCCTTAACAAGTAGCCTGAACTGGTACCCTTGCCTTAACCAGTACCCTCAACAAGTACCCATGCCTTAACTAGTAGCCTGGCCTTAACTAGTGCCCTTGCATAACTAGTACCCTGGCCTTAACTAGTAGCCTGAACTAGTACACTTGCCTTAAGGAGTACCCTTGCCCGAACTACTCCCCTTAATTAGGACCCTTATTGAGTAACCCTAAGTAGTAGAGTATGGTACGGTGGGGTAGCATAGGGTAGGGAAGCATACGGTGGAACAGAGAAAATAGAAGGAAATAGAATAGAACAGCATAGGTCAGGGTAGGTTAGCTTAGTGCAGGGTATGGTAGAGTAGCATAGGATGGAACAGAGAAAATAGAAAAGGAGACTAGAAAAGAGCAGACTAGATTAGGATAGGCTAGGGTGGGGGAGGGTTTTGTAGAATACAGTAGTGTAGAATGGAATAGAATGGTGTGGAATGGAGTCAAATGGATTCGAACAGAGATGCAGAGAGTAGAAAAGAGTTGAATAGAGCCGAATAACGCTGAATAGGACCACATCTGACCAAAATGAGCCGAATCGAGTCGAGTCGATCAGATTCGGGATGAATGGAGCCTAGTGGAGCTGAAATGAGCCAAATAGAGACAATCTGAACCCAGCAAAATCGAGCCAAAACACACTTAATTGCATCCTATTGCATCGGATCTCGTCGAATTCCATCAAATCCCACCAAAACGCATCAAATCTCGCGGAATCTCACCGAATCCCGTCGAATTGTCTCAAATCGGGTCGAATGGTGTCAAACTGAATAGAATCGAATTAAATTGAATAGATTAGGGTAGTGTAGGTTAGACTGGGATTCAGTAGGGAAGGGCACAGAAGAATAGAATAGAGTAGAACAGAAGAGAATACCAAGAGTAGAATGGAGTAGAGTTGAGTAGAGTGGAATAGTCAGAGTCGGGTAGTGCAGAATATAGATGAATAGATCCAATTCAAGCCGAATCGATTCGAATGGAGAGGAAAGGAGACAAATCGTGATGAATCGAATCGATTAGAATAGATTAGAGTAGGGTAGGGTAGAACAGAATAGAATAGAGTAGAAAAGAGTAGAATGGTGTGGAAGGGAGTTGAATGGAGCCAAATAGAGACAAATAAAGTAGAAAGGGTTGAGTAGAGCTGAACAGGGCTGAATAAGGTTCACTCGAGCCTAATTATGCTGAATTGAGCAGAATCGAGACGAATTGACCCAATTCAAGCCAAATAGAGCTAAATCGAGCCGATTCAAGCCTAATCACATGGAATCGCGTCAAAATGCGTTGGATCGAATAGATTAGAGTAGAGGAGGGTACGGCAGGAGAGGCTAGACTACAACACAACAGAACACAATAGAAAGAAGAGAATAGAATTAAGTAGAGTCGGGTCCAGTAGAATAGAGTCAAATTGAGTTGAAGAGAGCCGAAAAGAGCCAAACAGAGCTGAATACAGCCGAATTGACCAAATTCAAGGTGAATCGAGATGAATCATGTCGAGTCGTTTGAAACGTGCCGAATCGAATCAAATAGATTAGTGTGGGGAAGGTAAGGTTAGGGTAGGGTAGAGAAGAATAGAATAGAGTAGAATAGAACAGAACAGAAAGAATCGAGTAGACTAGAGTCAAATAGAGTCGAATACTGCCAAAAAGAGCCGAATAGAGTGGAAAAGAGCCGAATAGAACCGAATCGAGTTTAATGGAGCAGAAAGGAGATGAATCGAGCCGATATGACCCGAATCAGGTCGAATCCCATTCAAGTGTGTCGAATAGCATAGAACAGATTACACTAGGCTAAGTTAGGGTAGGGTAGGGTAGAATAGAGTGCAGTAGAACAGAACAGAAGAGAACTGAACTGAAAGAATAGGGTCGAGACGAGCAGAGTATAGAAGAGTAGAGTCGAACATTGCCGAATGGAGCCAAATAGAGCCCAGAAGAGCTAAATGGATAGAAACCAAGACAAATCACGCTGAATCCGTGGAATCGTGCCGTATCGCGTCGAATCCCGTCGAATTGCATTGAATCTGATCAATTCCAATCCAATCAAATAGAATAGACTACAGTAGGGTAGAGTACAATACAATACAGTAGAGAATAGTTTAGGATGGAGTAGAATGGTGTAGCATGGAGTCGAGTGGAGTCGAAAAGAGATAATAGAGTTGAGTAGAGTCTAATAGAGCCGAATAGAGCTGAATAGAGCCTATTCGAGCTGACTGGAGCCGAATGGAGCCGATTAGAGCTGAATCGAACCGATTTGAGCCGATTGGGGATGAATGGAGTGGAAAGGAGCCGATTTGAGCCGAATCGCATCGAGATGCGTGGAATCGAATCCAGTAGAATAGATTAGATTAGGGTAGGATGGAATAGAGTAGACTTGAACACAGTAGAAGAGAATGGAAAGGATACAATAGAATAGAGTAGAAAAGGGTAGAGCAGAGCAGAATAGTGTAGAGTAGAATAGAGTAGAGTAGAACAGAGTCGAATCAAGCTGAATGGAGACGAAACGAGACAAATCGCGTCGAATGGCGTCGAATCCCATCGAATCAATTACAGTAGGGTATAGTAGAAGAGCGTAGAATGGAGTAGAATGGTGTGCAATGGAATCGAGTAGAGTAGAAAAGAGCTGAAGAGAGCCGAAGAGGGCCAAAGAGGGCCAAATCGAGCTGAATTGAGCGAAATCGAGCCGAATCCAGTGAATCGAGCCTAATGGAGCCAAATCGAGCCTAATCGAGCTGAATCGACACTATTCGAGACAAATGGAGCCGAATGGACATGAATCACACCGATTCGGCCCCTAGTCGCGTCAAAATTTCTCGAATTCAATTGAATAGACTAGAGTAGGGGAGGTTCGGGTAGGCTAGAGTAGGGTAGAATAGAGTAGAATAGAATAAAACAGAACAGAACACAACAAAATAGAACACAACAACACAGAAAGAATACAGAAAAGAGCAGGCTAGAGTAGAGTAGAGGGGAATAGAGTAGAGTAGAATAGATTTGAACAGAGCCAAATCGAGCCGAATCGCCTCGAAATGGGTTGAATCAAATCCAATCAAGTGGATTACAATACCTTAGAGTTGGGTAGCATAGGGTAGGGTAGAATAGAGTAGAATCGTACAGAACAGAGTAGAAACAATACAATAGAGTAGAGAAGAGTAGAATAGAGCTGAATAGAGCCAAATGCAGACAAAATGAGAGGAATCGTGTAGGAGCAAGTAGAGTAAATTAGAGTGGTGTTGGGTAGGGTAGAGCAGAATAGAGTAGAATAGTGTAGAATAGTGTGGAATGAATAGAATGGAGTAGAATGGAGTCAAGTAGAAACGAATAGAGTAGAAAAGAGTCGAATAGAGCAGAATAGGGCCGAGGAAGGCCGAATCGAGCAGATTTGAAGCGATTCAAGCCAAAACAAGCTGAATGGAGCCTAACTGAGCCGAATAGAGCCAAATCGAGCCGAATCGAGCCGATTCAAGCTTCATCGCCTCGAATCGCGTTCAACGCGTCAAATCCAATCGAGACGTATAGATTAGAGAAGGGGAGGGGAGGGGAGGGGAGAATAGAACAGAGTAGAGTGGAATAGAAGAGATTAGAACAGAATAGAAGGAATAGAATCGAGTAGAATCGAGTGGAAAAGAGTAGAGTCGAATACAGTCGAATAGAGCCGAATAAGCTGAATAGAGACGAATGGAGCTGAATACAGCCGAAAAGAGCTGTATACTGCCGAATCACACCTAATCGAGCGGAATCAAGCAGAATCGCACTGACTGTCACCGAACAGCGTCGAATCGAATCAGGTCGAATCGAGTCGAGTCACATCGTTTTGATTCAAACAAGGTCAAATTGCTTCATATCGTGTCGAATCCCATCGAATCACGTCGAATAACTTCGAATTGCGTCAAACCTCAGAGAATCCTACTGAATCACGTCGAGTCGCATGGAATCTCATCAAATCCCTTCAGATCTTGCCGAATCCAGTCAAGTCCTATCAAATCGCGTTGCACGGAATCGAATTGAATCCAAGAGATTAAAGTAGGGAAGGTTCGGGTGGGGTGCCGTTGGGTCGGGTAGGGTAGAATAGAATAGAGTACAACAGAATAGGAGAGAATAGAACAGAACAGAAAGAATACAACAGAATAGAATAGAGTCAAAGAGAGAGAACATAGCCGAATTGAGCCGAGTGGAGACAAAACGAGACGAATCACGTCCGGTTGCTTCGAATCGCGTCAAATCAAATCGAATCGATTAGAAGAGATTAGGGTAGGGAAGGGTAGAATAGAAGAGAGGAAAATAGTGAGGAATGGAGTTGAACGGAGTCCAATAGAGACGGATAGATATGAATAGAGTACAAAAGAGTCTAATAGAGCAGAATAGGGCCGAATAGGCCCAAATAAGGCCTAATCGAGCAGAATCCAGCAGAATCGATGGAATTCGAGCCTAATCGAGCCGAATGGAGTGAAATGGAGCCAAGTCGAGCCGAATAGAGCCGATTCGAACTGAATCAAGCTGATTCAAGCCTAATCGCGTCAAATCGCGTGGAAATACGTCACATCGAATCTAATCAAATAGATTAGGGAAGGGTAGGGGAGGGGCGGGTGGGTAGACTAGAACAGAATAGTACAGAATAGAATATAGTACAGTAGGGTAGAGTAGAGAGAGTAAAGCAGACAAGAGTAGAGCAGAGTAGAATTGAGTCAAATAGAGTCAAAGAGTGCAGGATATAGCTGAATAGAGCCAATTCTGGCCGAATCGAGTCAAATGGAAACAAAACGAGATGAATCACACCGAATTGCTAAGAATCGCATCCAATCGAATAGATTAGAGTATCGTAGGGTAGAGTAGAACAGAATAGAGTAGAATAGCATAGAATGGAGAAGAGTGGAGTCAAATGGAGTCGAACAGAGACAAATAGAGTAGAAAAGAGTCGAATCGAGCCAAATAGGGCCGAATAAGGCTGAACCGAGTGGAAACGAGCTGAATTGAAGCGATTCGAGCCAAATCGAGCTGATGTTGCGGAATCGAGCCGACTCAAGCGTGATGGTGTCCGGTCGCATCGAAATGCTTTGAATCAAATCAAATGGAATCGATTAGAATAGGTTAGGGTAGGGTAGTTTATGATAGGAAGACTAGGGTAGATGCAAGTAGACTACATTAGAGTAGACAAGAGAAGGCTAGAGTAGAAGCCTAGACTAGTAAGCTGGACTAGTCAGCTAGACTAGTGGCATAGAGCAGTAGCCTAGACAACTAGTCTTGAATAGTACCCTAAGTCAGTAATCTGAACGAGTACCCTTGCCTGAACTCTTAGCCTAATCTAGTACCCTTGCCTTAACTAGTAGTCCTAACAAGTACCCTTGCCTTAACCAGTATTCCTCACTAGTACCCTTGCCTTCACTAGTAGTACATCCTTAACAAGTAGCCTGAACTGGTACCCTTGCCTTAACCAGTACCCTCAACAAGTACCCATGCCTTAACTAGTAGCCTGGCCTTAACTAGTGCCCTTGCATAACTAGTACCCTGGCCTTAACTAGTAGCCTGAACTAGTACACTTGCCTTAAGGAGTACCCTTGCCCGAACTACTCCCCTTAATTAGGATCCTTATTGAGTAACCCTAAGTAGTAGAGTATGGTACGGTGGGGTAGCATAGGGTAGGGAAGCATACGGTGGAACAGAGAAAATAGAAGGAAATAGAATAGAACAGCATAGGTCAGGGTAGGTTAGCTTAGTGCAGGGTATGGTAGAGTAGCATAGGATGGAATCGAGAAAATAGAAAAGGAGACTAGAAAAGAGCAGACTAGATTAGGATAGGCTAGGGTGGGGGAGGGTTTTGTAGAATACAGTAGTGTAGAATGGAATAGAATGGTGTGGAATGGAGTCAAATGGATTGGAACAGAGATGCAGAGAGTAGAAAAGAGTTGAATAGAGCCGAATAACGCTGAATAGGACCACATATGACCAAAATGAGCCGAATCGAGTCGAGTCGATCAGATTCGGGATGAATGGAGCCTAGTGGAGCTGAAATGAGCCAAATAGAGACAATCTGAACCCAGCAAAATCGAGCCAAAACACACTTAATTGCATCCTATTGCATCGGATCTCGTCGAATTCCATCAAATCCCACCAAAACGCATCAAATCTCGCGGAATCTCACCGAATCCCGTCGAATTGTCTCAAATCGGGTCGAATGGTGTCAAACTGAATAGAATCGAATTAAATTGAATAGATTAGAGTAGTGTAGGTTAGACTGGGATTCAGTAGGGAAGGGCACAGAAGAATAGAATAGAGTAGAACAGAAGAGAATACCAAGAGTAGAATGGAGTAGAGTTGAGTAGAGTGGAATAGTCAGAGTCGGGTAGTGCAGAATATAGATGAATAGATCCAATTCAAGCCGAATCGATTCGAATGGAGAGGAAAGGAGACAAATCGTGATGAATCGAATCGATTAGAATAGATTAGAGTAGGGTAGGGTAGAACAGAATAGAATAGAGTAGAAAAGAGTAGAATGGTGTGGAAGGGAGTTGAATGGAGCCAAATAGAGACAAATAAAGTAGAAAGGGTTGAGTAGAGCTGAACAGGGCTGAATAAGGTTCACTCGAGCCTAATTATGCTGAATTGAGCAGAATCGAGACGAATTGACCCAATTCAAGCCAAATAGAGCTAAATCGAGCCGATTCAAGCCTAATCACATGGAATCGCGTCAAAATGCGTTGGATCGAATAGATTAGAGTAGAGGAGGGTACGGCAGGAGAGGCTAGACTACAACACAACAGAACACAATAGAAAGAAGAGAACAGAATTAAGTAGAGTCGGGTCCAGTAGAATAGAGTCAAATTGAGTTGAAGAGAGCCGAAAAGAGCCAAAGAGAGCTGAATACAGCCGAATTGACCAAATTCAAGGTGAATCGAGATGAATCATGTCGAGTCGTTTGAAACGTGTCGAATCGAATCAAATAGATTAGTGTGGGGAAGGTAAGGCTAGGGTAGGGTAGAGAAGAATAGAATAGAGTAGAATAGAACAGAACAGAAAGAATCGAGTAGACTAGAGTCAAATAGAGTCGAATACTGCCAAAAAGAGCCGAATAGAGTGGAAAAGAGCCGAATAGAACCGAATCGAGTTTAATGGAGCAGAAAGGAGATGAATCGAGCCGATATGACCCGAATCAGGTCGAATCCCATTCAAGTGTGTCGAATAGCATAGAACAGATTACAGAAGGCTAAGTTAGGGTAGGGTAGGGTAGAATAGAGTGCAGTAGAACAGAACAGAAGAGAACTGAAAGAATAGGGTCGAGACGAGCAGAGTATAGAAGAGTAGAGTAGAGTAGAGTCGAACATTGCCGAATAGAGCCAAATAGAGCCCAAAAGAGCTAAATGGATAGAAACCAAGACGAATCACGCCGAATCCCGTGGAATCGTGCCGTATCGCGTCGAATCCCGTCGAATTGCATTGAATCTGATCAATTCCAATCCAATCAAATAGAATAGACTAGAGTAGGGTAGAGTACAATACAATACAGTAGAGAATAGTTTAGGATGGAGTAGAATGGTGTAGCATGGAGTCGAGTGGAGTCGAAAAGAGATAATAGAGTTGAGTAGAGTCTAATAGAGCCGAATAGAGCTGAATAGAGCCTATTCGAGCTGACTGGAGCCGAATGGAGCCGATTAGAGCTGAATCGAACCGATTTGAGCCGATTGGGGATGAATGGAGTGGAAAGGAGCCGATTTGAGCCGAATCGCATCGAGATGCGTGGAATCGAATCCAGTAGAATAGATTAGATTAGGGTAGGATGGAATAGAGTAGACTTGAACACAGTAGAAGAGAATGGAAAGGATACAATAGAATAGAGTAGAAAAGGGTAGAGCAGAGCAGAATAGTGTAGAGTAGAATAGAGTAGAGTAGAACAGAGTCGAATCAAGCTGAATGGAGACGAAACGAGACAAATCGCGTCGAATGGCGTCGAATCCCATCGAATCAATTACAGTAGGGTATAGTAGAAGAGCGTAGAATGGAGTAGAATGGTGTGCAATGGAATCGAGTAGAGTAGAAAAGAGCTGAAGAGAGCCGAAGAGGGCCAAAGAGGGCCAAATCGAGCTGAATTGAGCGAAATCGAGCCGAATCCAGTGAATCGAGCCTAATGGAGCCAAATCGAGCCTAATCGAGCTGAATCGACACTATTCGAGACAAATGGAGCCGAATGGACATGAATCACACCGATTCGGCCCCTAGTCGCGTCAAAATTTCTCGAATTCAATTGAATAGACTAGAGTAGGGGAGGTTCGGGTAGGCTAGAGTAGGGTAGAATAGAGTAGAATAGAATAAAACAGAACAGAACACAACAAAATAGAACACAACACAGAACGAATACAGAAAAGAGCAGGCTAGAGTAGAGTAGAGGGGAATAGAGTAGAGTAGAATAGATTTGAACAGAGCCAAATCGAGGCGAATCGCGTCGAAATGGGTTGAATCAAATCCAATCAAGTGGATTACAATACCTTAGAGTTGGGTAGCATAGGGTAGGGTAGAATAGAGTAGAATCGTACAGAACAGAGTAGAAACAATACAATAGAGTAGAGAAGAGTAGAATAGAGCTGAATAGAGCCAAATGCAGACAAAATGAGAGGAATCGTGTAGGAGCAAGTAGAGTAAATTAGAGTGGTGTTGGGTAGGGTAGAGCAGAATAGAGTAGAATAGTGTAGAATAGTGTGGAATGAATAGAATGGAGTAGAATGGAGTCAAGTAGAAACGAATAGAGTAGAAAAGAGTCGAATAGAGCAGAATAGGGCCGAGGAAGGCCGAATCGAGCAGATTTGAAGCGATTCAAGCCAAAACAAGCTGAATGGAGCCTAACTGAGCCGAATAGAGCCAAATCGAGCCGAATCGAGCCGATTCAAGCTTCATCGCCTCGAATCGCGTTCAACGCGTCAAATCCAATCGAGACGTATAGATTAGAGAAGGGGAGGGGAGGGGAGGGGAGAATAGAACAGAGTAGAGTGGAATAGAAGAGATTAGAACAGAATAGAAGGAATAGAATCGAGTAGAATCGAGTGGAAAAGAGTAGAGTCGAATACAGTCGAATAGAGCCGAATAAGCTGAATAGAGACGAATGGAGCTGAATACAGCCGAAAAGAGCTGTATACTGCCGAATCACACCTAATCGAGCGGAATCAAGCAGAATCGCACTGACTGTCACCGAACAGCGTCGAATCGAATCAGGTCGAATCGAGTCGAGTCACATCGTTTTGATTCAAACAAGGTCAAATTGCTTCATATCGTGTCGAATCCCATCGAATCACGTCGAATAACTTCGAATTGCGTCAAACCTCAGAGAATCCTACTGAATCACGTCGAGTCGCATGGAATCTCATCAAATCCCTTCAGATCTTGCCGAATCCAGTCAAGTCCTATCAAATCGCGTTGCACGGAATCGAATTGAATCCAAGAGATTAAAGTAGGGAAGGTTCGGGTGGGGTGCCGTTGGGTCGGGTAGGGTAGAATAGAATAGAGTACAACAGAATAGGAGAGAATAGAACAGAACAGAAAGAATACAACAGAATAGAATAGAGTCAAAGAGAGAGAACATAGCCGAATTGAGCCGAGTGGAGACAAAACGAGACGAATCACGTCCGGTTGCTTCGAATCGCGTCAAATCAAATCGAATCGATTAGAAGAGATTAGGGTAGGGAAGGGTAGAATAGAAGAGAGGAAAATAGTGAGGAATGGAGTTGAACGGAGTCCAATAGAGACGGATAGATATGAATAGAGTACAAAAGAGTCTAATAGAGCAGAATAGGGCCGAATAGGCCCAAATAAGGCCTAATCGAGCAGAATCCAGCAGAATCGATGGAATTCGAGCCTAATCGAGCCGAATGGAGTGAAATGGAGCCAAGTCGAGCCGAATAGAGCCGATTCGAACTGAATCAAGCTGATTCAAGCCTAATCGCGTCAAATCGCGTGGAAATACGTCACATCGAATCTAATCAAATAGATTAGGGAAGGGTAGGGGAGGGGCGGGTGGGTAGACTAGAACAGAATAGTACAGAATAGAATATAGTACAGTAGGGTAGAGTAGAGAGAGTAAAGCAGACAAGAGTAGAGCAGAGTAGAATTGAGTCAAATAGAGTCAAAGAGTGCAGGATATAGCTGAATAGAGCCAATTCTGGCCGAATCGAGTCAAATGGAAACAAAACGAGATGAATCACACCGAATTGCTAAGAATCGCATCCAATCGAATAGATTAGAGTATCGTAGGGTAGAGTAGAACAGAATAGAGTAGAATAGCATAGAATGGAGAAGAGTGGAGTCAAATGGAGTCGAACAGAGACAAATAGAGTAGAAAAGAGTCGAATCGAGCCAAATAGGGCCGAATAAGGCTGAACCGAGTGGAAACGAGCTGAATTGAAGCGATTCGAGCCAAATCGAGCTGATGTTGCGGAATCGAGCCGACTCAAGCGTGATGGTGTCCGGTCGCATCGAAATGCTTTGAATCAAATCAAATGGAATCGATTAGAATAGGTTAGGGTAGGGTAGTTTATGATAGGAAGACTAGGGTAGATGCAAGTAGACTACATTAGAGTAGACAAGAGAAGGCTAGAGTAGAAGCCTAGACTAGTAAGCTGGACTAGTCAGCTAGACTAGTGGCATAGAGCAGTAGCCTAGACAACTAGTCTTGAATAGTACCCTAAGTCAGTAATCTGAACGAGTACCCTTGCCTGAACTCTTAGCCTAATCTAGTACCCTTGCCTTAACTAGTAGTCCTAACAAGTACCCTTGCCTTAACCAGTATTCCTCACTAGTACCCTTGCCTTCACTAGTAGTACATCCTTAACAAGTAGCCTGAACTGGTACCCTTGCCTTAACCAGTACCCTCAACAAGTACCCATGCCTTAACTAGTAGCCTGGCCTTAACTAGTGCCCTTGCATAACTAGTACCCTGGCCTTAACTAGTAGCCTGAACTAGTACACTTGCCTTAAGGAGTACCCTTGCCCGAACTACTCCCCTTAATTAGGATCCTTATTGAGTAACCCTAAGTAGTAGAGTATGGTACGGTGGGGTAGCATAGGGTAGGGAAGCATACGGTGGAACAGAGAAAATAGAAGGAAATAGAATAGAACAGCATAGGTCAGGGTAGGTTAGCTTAGTGCAGGGTATGGTAGAGTAGCATAGGATGGAATCGAGAAAATAGAAAAGGAGACTAGAAAAGAGCAGACTAGATTAGGATAGGCTAGGGTGGGGGAGGGTTTTGTAGAATACAGTAGTGTAGAATGGAATAGAATGGTGTGGAATGGAGTCAAATGGATTGGAACAGAGATGCAGAGAGTAGAAAAGAGTTGAATAGAGCCGAATAACGCTGAATAGGACCACATATGACCAAAATGAGCCGAATCGAGTCGAGTCGATCAGATTCGGGATGAATGGAGCCTAGTGGAGCTGAAATGAGCCAAATAGAGACAATCTGAACCCAGCAAAATCGAGCCAAAACACACTTAATTGCATCCTATTGCATCGGATCTCGTCGAATTCCATCAAATCCCACCAAAACGCATCAAATCTCGCGGAATCTCACCGAATCCCGTCGAATTGTCTCAAATCGGGTCGAATGGTGTCAAACTGAATAGAATCGAATTAAATTGAATAGATTAGAGTAGTGTAGGTTAGACTGGGATTCAGTAGGGAAGGGCACAGAAGAATAGAATAGAGTAGAACAGAAGAGAATACCAAGAGTAGAATGGAGTAGAGTTGAGTAGAGTGGAATAGTCAGAGTCGGGTAGTGCAGAATATAGATGAATAGATCCAATTCAAGCCGAATCGATTCGAATGGAGAGGAAAGGAGACAAATCGTGATGAATCGAATCGATTAGAATAGATTAGAGTAGGGTAGGGTAGAACAGAATAGAATAGAGTAGAAAAGAGTAGAATGGTGTGGAAGGGAGTTGAATGGAGCCAAATAGAGACAAATAAAGTAGAAAGGGTTGAGTAGAGCTGAACAGGGCTGAATAAGGTTCACTCGAGCCTAATTATGCTGAATTGAGCAGAATCGAGACGAATTGACCCAATTCAAGCCAAATAGAGCTAAATCGAGCCGATTCAAGCCTAATCACATGGAATCGCGTCAAAATGCGTTGGATCGAATAGATTAGAGTAGAGGAGGGTACGGCAGGAGAGGCTAGACTACAACACAACAGAACACAATAGAAAGAAGAGAACAGAATTAAGTAGAGTCGGGTCCAGTAGAATAGAGTCAAATTGAGTTGAAGAGAGCCGAAAAGAGCCAAAGAGAGCTGAATACAGCCGAATTGACCAAATTCAAGGTGAATCGAGATGAATCATGTCGAGTCGTTTGAAACGTGTCGAATCGAATCAAATAGATTAGTGTGGGGAAGGTAAGGCTAGGGTAGGGTAGAGAAGAATAGAATAGAGTAGAATAGAACAGAACAGAAAGAATCGAGTAGACTAGAGTCAAATAGAGTCGAATACTGCCAAAAAGAGCCGAATAGAGTGGAAAAGAGCCGAATAGAACCGAATCGAGTTTAATGGAGCAGAAAGGAGATGAATCGAGCCGATATGACCCGAATCAGGTCGAATCCCATTCAAGTGTGTCGAATAGCATAGAACAGATTACAGAAGGCTAAGTTAGGGTAGGGTAGGGTAGAATAGAGTGCAGTAGAACAGAACAGAAGAGAACTGAAAGAATAGGGTCGAGACGAGCAGAGTATAGAAGAGTAGAGTAGAGTAGAGTCGAACATTGCCGAATAGAGCCAAATAGAGCCCAAAAGAGCTAAATGGATAGAAACCAAGACGAATCACGCCGAATCCCGTGGAATCGTGCCGTATCGCGTCGAATCCCGTCGAATTGCATTGAATCTTATCAATTCCAATCCAATCAAATAGAATAGACTACACTAGGGTAGAGTACAATACAATACAGGAGAGAATAGTTTAGGATGGAGTAGAATGGTGTAGCATGGAGTCGAGTGGAGTCGAAAAGAGATAATAGAGTTGAGTAGAGTCTAATAGAGCCGAATAGAGCTGAATAGAGCCTATTCGAGCTGACTGGAGCCGAATGGAGCCGATTAGAGCTGAATCGAACCGATTTGAGCCGATTGGGGATGAATGGAGTGGAAAGGAGCCGATTTGAGCCGAATCGCATCGAGATGCGTGGAATCGAATCCAGTAGAATAGATTAGATTAGGGTAGGATGGAATAGAGTAGACTTGAACACAGTAGAAGAGAATGGAAAGGATACAATAGAATAGAGTAGAAAAGGGTAGAGCAGAGCAGAATAGTGTAGAGTAGAATAGAGTAGAGTAGAACAGAGTCGAATCAAGCTGAATGGAGACGAAACGAGACAAATCGCGTCGAATGGCGTCGAATCCCATCGAATCAATTACAGTAGGGTATAGTAGAAGAGCGTAGAATGGAGTAGAATGGTGTGCAATGGAATCGAGTAGAGTAGAAAAGAGCTGAAGAGAGCCGAAGAGGGCCAAAGAGGGCCAAATCGAGCTGAATTGAGCGAAATCGAGCCGAATCCAGTGAATCGAGCCTAATGGAGCCAAATCGAGCCTAATCGAGCTGAATCGACACTATTCGAGACAAATGGAGCCGAATGGACATGAATCACACCGATTCGGCCCCTAGTCGCGTCAAAATTTCTCGAATTCAATTGAATAGACTAGAGTAGGGGAGGTTCGGGTAGGCTAGAGTAGGGTAGAATAGAGTAGAATAGAATAAAACAGAACAGAACACAACAAAATAGAACACAACACAGAACGAATACAGAAAAGAGCAGGCTAGAGTAGAGTAGAGGGGAATAGAGTAGAGTAGAATAGATTTGAACAGAGCCAAATCGAGGCGAATCGCGTCGAAATGGGTTGAATCAAATCCAATCAAGTGGATTACAATACCTTAGAGTTGGGTAGCATAGGGTAGGGTAGAATAGAGTAGAATCGTACAGAACAGAGTAGAAACAATACAATAGAGTAGAGAAGAGTAGAATAGAGCTGAATAGAGCCAAATGCAGACAAAATGAGAGGAATCGTGTAGAAGCAAGTAGAGTAAATTAGAGTGGTGTTGGGTAGGGTAGAGCAGAATAGAGTAGAATAGTGTAGAATAGTGTGGAATGAATAGAATGGAGTAGAATGGAGTCAAGTAGAAACGAATAGAGTAGAAAAGAGTCGAATAGAGCAGAATAGGGCCGAGGAAGGCCGAATCGAGCAGATTCGAAGCGATTCAAGCCAAAACAAGCTGAATGGAGCCTAACTGAGCCGAATAGAGCCAAATCGAGCCGAATCGAGCCGATTCAAGCTTCATCGCCTCGAATCGCGTTCAACGCGTCAAATCCAATCGAGACGTATAGATTAGAGAAGGGGAGGGGAGGGGAGGGGAGAATAGAACAGAGTAGAGTGGAATAGAAGAGATTAGAACAGAATAGAAGGAATAGAATCGAGTAGAATCGAGTGGAAAAGAGTAGAGTCGAATACAGTCGAATAGAGCCGAATAAGCTGAATAGAGACGAATGGAGCTGAATACAGCCGAAAAGAGCTGTATACTGCCGAATCACACCTAATCGAGCGGAATCAAGCAGAATCGCACTGACTGTCACTGAACAGAGTCGAATCGAATCAGGTCGAATCGAGTCGAGTCACATCGTTTTGATTCAAACAAGGTCAAATTGCTTCATATCGTGTCGAATCCCATCGAATCACGTCGAATAACTTCGAATTGCGTCAAACCTCAGAGAATCCTACTGAATCACGTCGAGTCGCATGGAATCTCATCAAATCCCTTCAGATCTTGCCGAATCCAGTCAAGTCCTATCAAATCGCGTTGCACGGAATCGAATTGAATCCAAGAGATTAAAGTAGGGAAGGTTCGGGTGGGGTGCCGTTGGGTCGGGTAGGGTAGAATAGAATAGAGTACAACAGAATAGGAGAGAATAGAACAGAACAGAAAGAATACAACAGAATAGAATAGAGTCAAAGAGAGAGAACATAGCCGAATTGAGCCGAGTGGAGACAAAACGAGACGAATCACGTCCGGTTGCTTCGAATCGCGTCAAATCAAATCGAATCGATTAGAAGAGATTAGGGTAGGGAAGGGTAGAATAGAAGAGAGGAAAATAGTGAGGAATGGAGTTGAACGGAGTCCAATAGAGACGGATAGATATGAATAGAGTACAAAAGAGTCTAATAGAGCAGAATAGGGCCGAATAGGCCCAAATAAGGCCTAATCGAGCAGAATCCAGCAGAATCGATGGAATTCGAGCCTAATCGAGCCGAATGGAGTGAAATGGAGCCAAGTCGAGCCGAATAGAGCCGATTCGAACTGAATCGAGCTGATTCAAGCCTAATCGCGTCAAATCGCGTGGAAATACGTCACATCGAATCTAATCAAATAGATTAGGGAAGGGTAGGGGAGGGGCGGGTGGGTAGACTAGAACAGAATAGTACAGAATAGAATATAGTACAGTAGGGTAGAGTAGAGAGAGTAAAGCAGACAAGAGTAGAGCAGAGTAGAATTGAGTCAAATAGAGTCAAAGAGTGCAGGATATAGCTGAATAGAGCCAATTCTGGCCGAATCGAGTCAAATGGAAACAAAACGAGATGAATCACACCGAATTGCTAAGAATCGCATCCAATCGAATAGATTAGAGTATCGTAGGGTAGAGTAGAACAGAATAGAGTAGAATAGCATAGAATGGAGAAGAGTGGAGTCAAATGGAGTCGAACAGAGACAAATAGAGTAGAAAAGAGTCGAATCGAGCCAAATAGGGCCGAATAAGGCTGAACCGAGTGGAAACGAGCTGAATTGAAGCGATTCGAGCCAAATCGAGCTGATGTTGCGGAATCGAGCCGACTCAAGCGTGATGGTGTCCGGTCGCATCGAAATGCTTTGAATCGAATCAAATGGAATCGATTAGAATAGGTTAGGGTAGGGTAGTTTATGATAGGAAGACTAGGGTAGATGCAAGTAGACTACATTAGAGTAGACAAGAGAAGGCTAGAGTAGAAGCCTAGACTAGTAAGCTGGACTAGTCAGCTAGACTAGTGGCATAGAGCAGTAGCCTAGACAACTAGTCTTGAATAGTACCCTAAGTCAGTAATCTGAACGAGTACCCTTGCCTGAACTCTTAGCCTAATCTAGTACCCTTGCCTTAACTAGTAGTCCTAACAAGTACCCTTGCCTTAACCAGTATTCCTCACTAGTACCCTTGCCTTCACTAGTAGTACATCCTTAACAAGTAGCCTGAACTGGTACCCTTGCCTTAACCAGTACCCTCAACAAGTACCCATGCCTTAACTAGTAGCCTGGCCTTAACTAGTGCCCTTGCATAACTAGTACCCTGGCCTTAACTAGTAGCCTGAACTAGTACACTTGCCTTAAGGAGTACCCTTGCCCGAACTACTCCCCTTAATTAGGATCCTTATTGAGTAACCCTAAGTAGTAGAGTATGGTACGGTGGGGTAGCATAGGGTAGGGAAGCATACGGTGGAACAGAGAAAATAGAAGGAAATAGAATAGAACAGCATAGGTCAGGGTAGGTTAGCTTAGTGCAGGGTATGGTAGAGTAGCATAGGATGGAATCGAGAAAATAGAAAAGGAGACTAGAAAAGAGCAGACTAGATTAGGATAGGCTAGGGTGGGGGAGGGTTTTGTAGAATACAGTAGTGTAGAATGGAATAGAATGGTGTGGAATGGAGTCAAATGGATTCGAACAGAGATGCAGAGAGTAGAAAAGAGTTGAATAGAGCCGAATAACGCTGAATAGGACCACATCTGACCAAAATGAGCCGAATCGAGTCGAGTCGATCAGATTCCGGATGAATGGAGCCTAGTGGAGCTGAAATGAGCCAAATAGAGACAATCTGAACCCAGCAAAATCGAGCCAAAACACACTTAATTGCATCCTATTGCATCGGATCTCGTCGAATTCCATCAAATCCCACCAAAACGCATCAAATCTCGCGGAATCTCACCGAATCCCGTCGAATTGTCTCAAATCGGGTCGAATGGTGTCAAACTGAATAGAATCGAATTAAATTGAATAGATTAGAGTAGTGTAGGTTAGACTGGGATTCAGTAGGGAAGGGCACAGAAGAATAGAATAGAGTAGAACAGAAGAGAATACCAAGAGTAGAATGGAGTAGAGTTGAGTAGAGTGGAATAGTCAGAGTCGGGTAGTGCAGAATATAGATGAATAGATCCAATTCAAGCCGAATCGATTCGAATGGAGAGGAAAGGAGACAAATCGTGATGAATCGAATCGATTAGAATAGATTAGAGTAGGGTAGGGTAGAACAGAATAGAATAGAGTAGAAAAGAGTAGAATGGTGTGGAAGGGAGTTGAATGGAGCCAAATAGAGACAAATAAAGTAGAAAGGGTTGAGTAGAGCTGAACAGGGCTGAATAAGGTTCACTCGAGCCTAATTATGCTGAATTGAGCAGAATCGAGACGAATTGACCCAATTCAAGCCAAATAGAGCTAAATCGAGCCGATTCAAGCCTAATCACATGGAATCGCGTCAAAATGCGTTGGATCGAATAGATTAGAGTAGAGGAGGGTACGGCAGGAGAGGCTAGACTACAACACAACAGAACACAATAGAAAGAAGAGAACAGAATTAAGTAGAGTCGGGTCCAGTAGAATAGAGTCAAATTGAGTTGAAGAGAGCCGAAAAGAGCCAAAGAGAGCTGAATACAGCCGAATTGACCAAATTCAAGGTGAATCGAGATGAATCATGTCGAGTCGTTTGAAACGTGTCGAATCGAATCAAATAGATTAGTGTGGGGAAGGTAAGGCTAGGGTAGGGTAGAGAAGAATAGAATAGAGTAGAATAGAACAGAACAGAAAGAATCGAGTAGACTAGAGTCAAATAGAGTCGAATACTGCCAAAAAGAGCCGAATAGAGTGGAAAAGAGCCGAATAGAACCGAATCGAGTTTAATGGAGCAGAAAGGAGATGAATCGAGCCGATATGACCCGAATCAGGTCGAATCCCATTCAAGTGTGTCGAATAGCATAGAACAGATTACAGAAGGCTAAGTTAGGGTAGGGTAGGGTAGAATAGAGTGCAGTAGAACAGAACAGAAGAGAACTGAAAGAATAGGGTCGAGACGAGCAGAGTATAGAAGAGTAGAGTAGAGTAGAGTCGAACATTGCCGAATAGAGCCAAATAGAGCCCAAAAGAGCTAAATGGATAGAAACCAAGACGAATCACGCCGAATCCCGTGGAATCGTGCCGTATCGCGTCGAATCCCGTCGAATTGCATTGAATCTTATCAATTCCAATCCAATCAAATAGAATAGACTACACTAGGGTAGAGTACAATACAATACAGGAGAGAATAGTTTAGGATGGAGTAGAATGGTGTAGCATGGAGTCGAGTGGAGTCGAAAAGAGATAATAGAGTTGAGTAGAGTCTAATAGAGCCGAATAGAGCTGAATAGAGCCTATTCGAGCTGACTGGAGCCGAATGGAGCCGATTAGAGCTGAATCGAACCGATTTGAGCCGATTGGGGATGAATGGAGTGGAAAGGAGCCGATTTGAGCCGAATCGCATCGAGATGCGTGGAATCGAATCCAGTAGAATAGATTAGATTAGGGTAGGATGGAATAGAGTAGACTTGAACACAGTAGAAGAGAATGGAAAGGATACAATAGAATAGAGTAGAAAAGGGTAGAGCAGAGCAGAATAGTGTAGAGTAGAATAGAGTAGAGTAGAACAGAGTCGAATCAAGCTGAATGGAGACGAAACGAGACAAATCGCGTCGAATGGCGTCGAATCCCATCGAATCAATTACAGTAGGGTATAGTAGAAGAGCGTAGAATGGAGTAGAATGGTGTGCAATGGAATCGAGTAGAGTAGAAAAGAGCTGAAGAGAGCCGAAGAGGGCCAAAGAGGGCCAAATCGAGCTGAATTGAGCGAAATCGAGCCGAATCCAGTGAATCGAGCCTAATGGAGCCAAATCGAGCCTAATCGAGCTGAATCGACACTATTCGAGACAAATGGAGCCGAATGGACATGAATCACACCGATTCGGCCCCTAGTCGCGTCAAAATTTCTCGAATTCAATTGAATAGACTAGAGTAGGGGAGGTTCGGGTAGGCTAGAGTAGGGTAGAATAGAGTAGAATAGAATAAAACAGAACAGAACACAACAAAATAGAACACAACACAGAACGAATACAGAAAAGAGCAGGCTAGAGTAGAGTAGAGGGGAATAGAGTAGAGTAGAATAGATTTGAACAGAGCCAAATCGAGGCGAATCGCGTCGAAATGGGTTGAATCAAATCCAATCAAGTGGATTACAATACCTTAGAGTTGGGTAGCATAGGGTAGGGTAGAATAGAGTAGAATCGTACAGAACAGAGTAGAAACAATACAATAGAGTAGAGAAGAGTAGAATAGAGCTGAATAGAGCCAAATGCAGACAAAATGAGAGGAATCGTGTAGAAGCAAGTAGAGTAAATTAGAGTGGTGTTGGGTAGGGTAGAGCAGAATAGAGTAGAATAGTGTAGAATAGTGTGGAATGAATAGAATGGAGTAGAATGGAGTCAAGTAGAAACGAATAGAGTAGAAAAGAGTCGAATAGAGCAGAATAGGGCCGAGGAAGGCCGAATCGAGCAGATTCGAAGCGATTCAAGCCAAAACAAGCTGAATGGAGCCTAACTGAGCCGAATAGAGCCAAATCGAGCCGAATCGAGCCGATTCAAGCTTCATCGCCTCGAATCGCGTTCAACGCGTCAAATCCAATCGAGACGTATAGATTAGAGAAGGGGAGGGGAGGGGAGGGGAGAATAGAACAGAGTAGAGTGGAATAGAAGAGATTAGAACAGAATAGAAGGAATAGAATCGAGTAGAATCGAGTGGAAAAGAGTAGAGTCGAATACAGTCGAATAGAGCCGAATAAGCTGAATAGAGACGAATGGAGCTGAATACAGCCGAAAAGAGCTGTATACTGCCGAATCACACCTAATCGAGCGGAATCAAGCAGAATCGCACTGACTGTCACTGAACAGAGTCGAATCGAATCAGGTCGAATCGAGTCGAGTCACATCGTTTTGATTCAAACAAGGTCAAATTGCTTCATATCGTGTCGAATCCCATCGAATCACGTCGAATAACTTCGAATTGCGTCAAACCTCAGAGAATCCTACTGAATCACGTCGAGTCGCATGGAATCTCATCAAATCCCTTCAGATCTTGCCGAATCCAGTCAAGTCCTATCAAATCGCGTTGCACGGAATCGAATTGAATCCAAGAGATTAAAGTAGGGAAGGTTCGGGTGGGGTGCCGTTGGGTCGGGTAGGGTAGAATAGAATAGAGTACAACAGAATAGGAGAGAATAGAACAGAACAGAAAGAATACAACAGAATAGAATAGAGTCAAAGAGAGAGAACATAGCCGAATTGAGCCGAGTGGAGACAAAACGAGACGAATCACGTCCGGTTGCTTCGAATCGCGTCAAATCAAATCGAATCGATTAGAAGAGATTAGGGTAGGGAAGGGTAGAATAGAAGAGAGGAAAATAGTGAGGAATGGAGTTGAACGGAGTCCAATAGAGACGGATAGATATGAATAGAGTACAAAAGAGTCTAATAGAGCAGAATAGGGCCGAATAGGCCCAAATAAGGCCTAATCGAGCAGAATCCAGCAGAATCGATGGAATTCGAGCCTAATCGAGCCGAATGGAGTGAAATGGAGCCAAGTCGAGCCGAATAGAGCCGATTCGAACTGAATCGAGCTGATTCAAGCCTAATCGCGTCAAATCGCGTGGAAATACGTCACATCGAATCTAATCAAATAGATTAGGGAAGGGTAGGGGAGGGGCGGGTGGGTAGACTAGAACAGAATAGTACAGAATAGAATATAGTACAGTAGGGTAGAGTAGAGAGAGTAAAGCAGACAAGAGTAGAGCAGAGTAGAATTGAGTCAAATAGAGTCAAAGAGTGCAGGATATAGCTGAATAGAGCCAATTCTGGCCGAATCGAGTCAAATGGAAACAAAACGAGATGAATCACACCGAATTGCTAAGAATCGCATCCAATCGAATAGATTAGAGTATCGTAGGGTAGAGTAGAACAGAATAGAGTAGAATAGCATAGAATGGAGAAGAGTGGAGTCAAATGGAGTCGAACAGAGACAAATAGAGTAGAAAAGAGTCGAATCGAGCCAAATAGGGCCGAATAAGGCTGAACCGAGTGGAAACGAGCTGAATTGAAGCGATTCGAGCCAAATCGAGCTGATGTTGCGGAATCGAGCCGACTCAAGCGTGATGGTGTCCGGTCGCATCGAAATGCTTTGAATCGAATCAAATGGAATCGATTAGAATAGGTTAGGGTAGGGTAGTTTATGATAGGAAGACTAGGGTAGATGCAAGTAGACTACATTAGAGTAGACAAGAGAAGGCTAGAGTAGAAGCCTAGACTAGTAAGCTGGACTAGTCAGCTAGACTAGTGGCATAGAGCAGTAGCCTAGACAACTAGTCTTGAATAGTACCCTAAGTCAGTAATCTGAACGAGTACCCTTGCCTGAACTCTTAGCCTAATCTAGTACCCTTGCCTTAACTAGTAGTCCTAACAAGTACCCTTGCCTTAACCAGTATTCCTCACTAGTACCCTTGCCTTCACTAGTAGTACATCCTTAACAAGTAGCCTGAACTGGTACCCTTGCCTTAACCAGTACCCTCAACAAGTACCCATGCCTTAACTAGTAGCCTGGCCTTAACTAGTGCCCTTGCATAACTAGTACCCTGGCCTTAACTAGTAGCCTGAACTAGTACACTTGCCTTAAGGAGTACCCTTGCCCGAACTACTCCCCTTAATTAGGATCCTTATTGAGTAACCCTAAGTAGTAGAGTATGGTACGGTGGGGTAGCATAGGGTAGGGAAGCATACGGTGGAACAGAGAAAATAGAAGGAAATAGAATAGAACAGCATAGGTCAGGGTAGGTTAGCTTAGTGCAGGGTATGGTAGAGTAGCATAGGATGGAATCGAGAAAATAGAAAAGGAGACTAGAAAAGAGCAGACTAGATTAGGATAGGCTAGGGTGGGGGAGGGTTTTGTAGAATACAGTAGTGTAGAATGGAATAGAATGGTGTGGAATGGAGTCAAATGGATTCGAACAGAGATGCAGAGAGTAGAAAAGAGTTGAATAGAGCCGAATAACGCTGAATAGGACCACATCTGACCAAAATGAGCCGAATCGAGTCGAGTCGATCAGATTCCGGATGAATGGAGCCTAGTGGAGCTGAAATGAGCCAAATAGAGACAATCTGAACCCAGCAAAATCGAGCCAAAACACACTTAATTGCATCCTATTGCATCGGATCTCGTCGAATTCCATCAAATCCCACCAAAACGCATCAAATCTCGCGGAATCTCACCGAATCCCGTCGAATTGTCTCAAATCGGGTCGAATGGTGTCAAACTGAATGGAATCGAACTAAATTGAATAGATTAGAGTAGTGTACGTTAGACTGGGATTCAGTAGGGAAGGGCACAGAAGAATAGAATAGAGTAGAACAGAAGAGAATACCAAGAGTAGAATGGAGTAGAGTTGAGTAGAGTGGAATAGTCAGAGTCGGGTAGTGCAGAATATAGATGAATAGATCCAATTCAAGCCGAATCGATTCGAATGGAGAGGAAAGGAGACAAATCGTGATGAATCGAATCGATTAGAATAGATTAGAGTAGGGTAGGATAGAACAGAATAGAATAGAGTAGAAAAGAGTAGAATGGTGTGGAAGGGAGTTGAATGGAGCCAAATAGAGACAAATAAAGTAGAAAGGGTTGAGTAGAGCTGAACAGGGCTGAATAAGGTTCACTCGAGCCTAATTATGCTGAATTGAGCAGAATCGAGACGAATTGACCCAATTCAAGCCAAATAGAGCTAAATCGAGCCGATTCAAGCCTAATCACATGGAATCGCGTCGAAATGCGTTGAATCGAATAGATTAGAGTAGAGGAGGGTACGGCAGGAGAGGCTAGACTACAACACAACAGAACACAATAGAAAGAAGAGAACAGAATTAAGTAGAGTCGGGTCCAGTAGAATAGAGTCAAATTGAGTTGAAGAGAGCCGAAAAGAGCCAAAGAGAGCTGAATACAGCCGAATTGACCAAATTCAAGGTGAATCGAGATGAATCATGTCGAGTCGTTTGAAACGTGTCGAATCGAATCAAATAGATTAGTGTGGGGAAGGTAAGGCTAGGGTAGGGTAGAGAAGAATAGAATAGAGTAGAATAGAACAGAACAGAAAGAATCGAGTAGACTAGAGTCAAATAGAGTCGAATACTGCCAAAAAGAGCCGAATAGAGTGGAAAAGAGCCGAATAGAACCGAATCGAGTTTAATGGAGCAGAAAGGAGATGAATCGAGCCGATATGACCCGAATCAGGTCAAATCCCATTCAAGTGTGTCGAATAGCATAGAACAGATTACAGTAGGCTAAGTTAGGGTAGGGTAGGGTAGAATAGAGTGCAGTAGAACAGAACAGAACAGAACTGAAAGAATAGGGTCGAGACGAGCAGAATATAGAAGAGTAGAGTAGAGCAGAGTCGAACATTGCCGAATAGAGCCAAATAGAGCCCAAAAGAGCTAAATGGATAGAAACCAAGACGAATCACGCCGAATCCCGTGGAATCGTGCCGTATCGCGTTGAATCCCGTCGAATTGCATTGAATCTTATCAATTCCAATCCAATCAAATAGAATAGACTACAGTAGGGTAGAGTACAATACAATACAGTAGAGAATAGTTTAGGATGGAGTAGAATGGTGTAGCATGGAGTCGAGTGGAGTCGAAAAGAGATAATAGAGTTGAGTAGAGCCTAATAGAGCCGAATAGAGCTGAATAGAGCCTATTCGAGCTGACTGGAGCCGAATGGAGCCGATTAGAGCTGAATCCAACCGATTTGAGCCGATTGGGGATGAATGGAGTGGAAAGGAGCCGATTTGAGCCGAATCGCATCGAGATGCGTGGAATCGAATCCAGTAGAATAGATTAGATTAGGGTAGGATGGAATAGAGTAGACTTGAACACAGTAGAAGAGAATGGAAAGGATACAATAGAATAGAGTAGAAAAGGGTAGAGCAGAGCAGAATAGTGTAGAGTAGAATAGAGTAGAGTAGAACAGAGTCGAATCAAGCTGAATGGAGACGAAACGAGACAAATCGCGTCGAATGGCGTCGAATCCCATCGAATCAATTACAGTAGGGTATAGTAGAAGAGCGTAGAATGGAGTAGAATGGTGTGCAATGGAATCGAGTAGAGTAGAAAAGAGCTGAAGAGAGCCGAAGAGGGCCAAAGAGGGCCAAATCGAGCTGAATTGAGGGAAATCGAGCCGAATCCAGTGAATCGAGCCTAATGGAGCCAAATCGAGCCTAATCGAGCTGAATCGACACTATTCGAGACAAATGGAGCCGAATGGACATGAATCACACCGATTCGGCCCCTAGTCGCGTCAAAATTTCTCGAATTCAATTGAATAGACTAGAGTAGGGGAGGTTCGGGTAGGCTAGAGTAGGGTAGAATAGAGTAGAATAGAATAAAACAGAACAGAACACAACAAAATAGAACACAACAACACAGAACGAATACAGAAAAGAGCAGGCTAGAGTAGAGTAGAGGGGAATAGAGTAGAGAAGAATAGATTTGAACAGAGCCAAATCGAGGCGAATCGCGTCGAAATGGGTTGAATCAAATCCAATCAAGTGGATTACAATACCTTAGAGTTGGGTAGCATAGGGTAGGGTAGAATAGAGTAGAATCGTACAGAACAGAGTAGAAACAATACAATAGAGTAGAGAAGAGTAGAATAGAGCTGAATAGAGCCAAATGCAGACAAAATGAGAGGAATCGTGTAGAAGCAAGTAGAGTAAATTAGAGTGGTGTTGGGTAGGGTAGAGCAGAATAGAGTAGAATAGTGTGGAATGAATAGAATGGAGTAGAATGGAGTCAAGTAGAAACGAATAGAGTAGAAAAGAGTCGAATAGAGCAGAATAGGGCCGAAGAAGGCCAAATCGAGCAGATTCGAAGCGATTCAAGCCAAAACAAGCTGAATGGAGCCTAACTGAGCCGAATAGAGCCAAATCGAGCCGAATCGAGCCGATTCAAGCTTCATCGCCTCGAATCGCGTTCAACGCATCAAATCCAATCGAGACGTATAGATTAGAGAAGGGGAGGGGAGGGGAGGGGAGAATAGAACAGAGTAGAGTGGAATAGAAGAGATTAGAACAGAATAGAAGGAATAGAATCGAGTAGAATCGAGTGGAAAAGAGTAGAGTCGAATACAGTCGAATAGAGCCGAATAAGCTGAATAGAGACGAATGGAGCTGAATACAGCCGAAAAGAGCTGTATACTGCCGAATCACACCTAATCGAGCGGAATCAAGCAGAATCGCACTGACTGTCACCGAACAGCGTTGAATCGAATCAGGTCGAATCGAGTCGAGTCACATCGTTTTGAATCAAACAAGGTCAAATAGCTTCATATCGTGTCGAATCCCATCGAATCACGTCGAATAACTTCGAATTGCGTCAAACCTCAGAGAATCCTACTGAATCACGTCGAGTCGCATGGAATCTCATCAAATCCCTTCAGATCTTGCCGAATCCAGTCAAGTCCTATCAAATCGCGTTGCACGGAATCGAATTGCATCCAATAGATTAAAGTAGGGAAGGTTCGGGTGGGGTGCCGTTGGGTCGGGTAGGGTAGAATAGAACAGAGTACAACAGAATAGGAGAGAATAGAACAGAACAGAAAGAATACAACAGAATAGAATAGAGTCAAAGAGAGAGAACATAGCCGAATTGAGCCGAGTGGAGACAAAACGAGACGAATCACGTCCGGTTGCTTCGAATCGCGTCAAATCAAATCGAATCGATTAGAAGAGATTAGGGTAGGGAAGGGTAGAATAGAAGAGAGGAAAATAGTGAGGAATGGAGTTGAACGGAGTCCAATAGAGATGGATAGATATGAATAGAGTACAAAAGAGTCTAATAGAGCAGAATAGGGCCGAATAGGCCCAAATAAGGCCTAATCGAGCAGAATCCAGCAGAATCGATGGAATTCGAGCCTAATCGAGCCGAATGGAGTGAAATGGAGCCAAGTCGAGCCGAATAGAGCCGATTCGAACTGAATCGAGCTGATTCAAGCCTAATCGCGTCAAATCGCGTGGAAATACGTCACATCGAATCTAATCAAATAGATTAGGGAAGGGTAGGGGAGGGGCGGGTGGGTAGACTAGAACAGAATAGTACAGAATAGAATATAGTACAGTAGGGTAGAGTAGAGAGAGTAAAGCAGACAAGAGTAGAGCAGAGTAGAATTGAGTCAAATAGAGTCAAAGAGTGCAGGATATAGCTGAATAGAGCCAATTCTGGCCGAATCGAGTCAAATGGAAACAAAACGAGATGAATCACACCGAATTGCTAAGAATCGCATCCAATCGAATAGATTAGAGTATCGTAGGGTAGAGTAGAACAGAATAGAGTAGAATAGCATAGAATGGAGAAGAGTGGAGTCAAATGGAGTCGAACAGAGACAAATAGAGTAGAAAAGAGTCGAATCGAGCCAAATAGGGCCGAATAAGGCTGAACCGAGTGGAAACGAGCTGAATTGAAGCGATTCGAGCCAAATCGAACTGAATCGAGCTGATGTTGCGGAATCGAGCCGACTCAAGCGTGATGGTGTCCGGTCGCATCGAAATGCTTTGAATCGAATCAAATGGAATCGATTAGAATAGGTTAGGGTAGGGTAGTTTATGATAGAAAGACTAGGGTAGATGCAAGTAGACTACATTAGAGTAGACAAGAGAAGGCTAGAGTAGAAGCCTAGACTAGTAAGCTGGACTAGTCAGCTAGACTAGTGGCATAGAGCAGTAGCCTAGACAACTAGTCTTGAATAGTACCCTAAGTCAGTAATCTGAACGAGTACCCTTGCCTGAACTCTTAGCCTAATCTAGTACCCTTGCCTTAACTAGTAGTCCTAACAAGTACCCTTGCCTTAACCAGTAGTCTTCACTAGTACCCTTGCCTTCACTAGTAGTATGTCCTTAACAAGTAGCCTGAACTGGTACCCTTGCCTTAACCAGTACCCTCAACAAGTACCCATGCCTTAACCAGTAGCCTGGCCTTAACTAGTGCCCTTGCATAACTAGTACCCTGGCCTTAACTAGTAGCCTGAACTAGTACACTTGCCTTAAGGAGTACCCTTGCCCGAACTACTCCCCTTAATTAGGACCCTTATTGAGTAACCCTAAGTAGTAGAGTATGGTACGGTGGGGTAGCATAGGGTAGGGAAGCATACGGTGGAACAGAGAAAATAGAAGGAAATAGAATAGAACAGCATAGGTCAGGGTAGGTTAGCTTAGTGCAGGGTATGGTAGAGTAGCATAGGATGGAATCGAGAAAATAGAAAAGGAGACTAGAAAAGAGCAGACTAGATTAGGATAGGCTAGGGTGGGGGATGGTTTTGTAGAATACAGTAGTGTAGAATGGAATAGAATGGTGTGGAATGGAGTCAAATGGATTCGAACAGAGATGCAGAGAGTAGAAAAGAGTTGAATAGAGCCGAATAACGCTGAATAGGACCACATCTGACCAAAATGAGCCGAATCGAGTCGAGTCGATCAGATTCGGGATGAATGGAGCCTAGTGGAGCTGAAATGAGCCAAATAGAGACAATCTGAACCCAGCAAAATCGAGCCAAAACACACTTAATTGCATCCTATTGCATCGGATCTCGTCGAATTCCATCAAATCCCACCAAAACGCATCAAATCTCGCGGAATCTCACCGAATCCCGTCGAATTGTCTCAAATCGGGTCGAATGGTGTCAAACTGAATGGAATCGAATTAAATTGAATAGATTAGAGTAGTGTAGGTTAGACTGGGATTCAGTAGGGAAGGGCACAGAAGAATAGAATAGAGTAGAACAGAAGAGAATACCAAGAGTAGAATGGAGTAGAGTTGAGTAGAGTGGAATAGTCAGAGTCGGGTAGTGCAGAATATAGATGAATAGATCCAATTCAAGCCGAATCGATTCGAATGGAGAGGAAAGGAGACAAATCGTGATGAATCGAATCGATTAGAATAGATTAGAGTAGGGTAGGATAGAACAGAATAGAATAGAGTAGAAAAGAGTAGAATGGTGTGGAAGGGAGTTGAATGGAGCCAAATAGAGACAAATAAAGTAGAAAGGGTTGAGTAGAGCTGAACAGGGCTGAATAAGGTTCACTCGAGCCTAATTATGCTGAATTGAGCAGAATCGAGACGAATTGACCCAATTCAAGCCAAATAGAGCTAAATCGAGCCGATTCAAGCCTAATCACATGGAATCGCGTCGAAATGCGTTGAATCGAATAGATTAGAGTAGAGGAGGGTACGGCAGGAGAGGCTAGACTACAACACAACAGAACACAATAGAAAGAAGAGAACAGAATTAAGTAGAGTCGGGTCCAGTAGAATAGAGTCAAATTGAGTTGAAGAGAGCCGAAAAGAGCCAAAGAGAGCTGAATACAGCCGAATTGACCAAATTCAAGGTGAATCGAGATGAATCATGTCGAGTCGTTTGAAACGTGTCGAATCGAATCAAATAGATTAGTGTGGGGAAGGTAAGGCTAGGGTAGGGTAGAGAAGAATAGAATAGAGTAGAATAGAACAGAACAGAAAGAATCGAGTAGACTAGAGTCAAATAGAGTCGAATACTGCCAAAAAGAGCCGAATAGAGTGGAAAAGAGCCGAATAGAACCGAATCGAGTTTAATGGAGCAGAAAGGAGATGAATCGAGCCGATATGACCCGAATCAGGTCGAATCCCATTCAAGTGTGTCGAATAGCATAGAACAGATTACAGTAGGCTAAGTTAGGGTAGGGTAGGGTAGAATAGAGTGCAGTAGAACAGAACAGAACAGAACTGAAAGAATAGGGTCGAGACGAGCAGAATATAGAAGAGTAGAGTAGAGCAGAGTCGAACATTGCCGAATAGAGCCAAATAGAGCCCAAAAGAGCTAAATGGATAGAAACCAAGACGAATCACGCCGAATCCCGTGGAATCGTGCCGTATCGCGTTGAATCCCGTCGAATTGCATTGAATCTTATCAATTCCAATCCAATCAAATAGAATAGACTACAGTAGGGTAGAGTACAATACAATACAGTAGAGAATAGTTTAGGATGGAGTAGAATGGTGTAGCATGGAGTCGAGTGGAGTCGAAAAGAGATAATAGAGTTGAGTAGAGCCTAATAGAGCCGAATAGAGCTGAATAGAGCCTATTCGAGCTGAATGGAGCCGAATGGAGCCGATTAGAGCTGAATCGAACCGATTTGAGCCGATTGGGGATGAATGGAGTGGAAAGGAGCCGATTTGAGCCGAATCGCATCGAGATGTGTGGAATCGAATCCAGTAGAATAGATTAGATTAGGGTAGGATGGAATAGAGTAGACTTGAACACAGTAGAAGAGAATGGAAAGGATACAATAGAATAGAGTAGAAAAGGGTAGAGCAGAGCAGAATAGTGTAGAGTAGAATAGAGTAGAGTAGAACAGAGTCGAATCAAGCTGAATGGAGACGAAACGAGACAAATCGCGTCGAATGGCGTCGAATCCCATCGAATCAATTACAGTAGGGTATAGTAGAAGAGCGTAGAATGGAGTAGAATGGTGTGCAATGGAATCGAGTAGAGTAGAAAAGAGCTGAAGAGAGCCGAAGAGGGCCAAAGAGGGCCAAATCGAGCTGAATTGAGCGAAATCGAGCCGAATCCAGTGAATCGAGCCTAATGGAGCCAAATCGAGCCTAATCGAGCTGAATCGACACTATTCGAGACAAATGGAGCCGAATGGACATGAATCACACCGATTCGGCCCCTAGTCGCGTCAAAATTTCTCGAATTCAATTGAATAGACTAGAGTAGGGGAGGTTCGGGTAGGCTAGAGTAGGGTAGAATAGAGTAGAATAGAATAAAACAGAACAGAACACAACAAAATAGAACACAACAACACAGAACGAATACAGAAAAGAGTAGGCTAGAGTAGAGTAGAGGGGAATAGAGTAGAGAAGAATAGATTTGAACAGAGCCAAATCGAGGCGAATCGCGTCGAAATGGGTTGAATCAAATCCAATCAAGTGGATTACAATACCTTAGAGTTGGGTAGCATAGGGTAGGGTAGAATAGAGTAGAATCGTACAGAACAGAGTAGAAACAATACAATAGAGTAGAGAAGAGTAGAATAGAGCTGAATAGAGCCAAATGCAGACAAAATGAGAGGAATCGTGTAGAAGCAAGTAGAGTAAATTAGAGTGGTGTTGGGTAGGGTAGAGCAGAATAGAGTAGAATAGTGTGGAATGAATAGAATGGAGTAGAATGGAGTCAAGTAGAAACGAATAGAGTAGAAAAGAGTCGAATAGAGCAGAATAGGGCCGAAGAAGGCCAAATCGAGCAGATTCGAAGCGATTCAAGCCAAAACAAGCTGAATGGAGCCTAACTGAGCCGAATAGAGCCAAATCGAGCCGAATCGAGCCGATTCAAGCTTCATCGCCTCGAATCGCGTTCAACGCATCAAATCCAATCGAGACGTATAGATTAGAGAAGGGGAGGGGAGGGGAGAATAGAACAGAGTAGAGTGGAATAGAAGAGATTAGAACAGAATAGAAGGAATAGAATCGAGTAGAATCGAGTGGAAAAGAGTAGAGTCGAATACAGTCGAATAGAGCCGAATAAGCTGAATAGAGACGAATGGAGCTGAATACAGCCGAAAAGAGCTGTATACTGCCGAATCACACCTAATCGAGCGGAATCAAGCAGAATCGCACTGACTGTCACCGAACAGCGTCGAATCGAATCAGGTCGAATCGAGTCGAGTCACATCGTTTTGAATCAAACAAGGTCAAATTGCTTCATATCGTGTCGAATCCCATCGAATCACGTCGAATAACTTCGAATTGCGTCAAACCTCAGAGAATCCTACTGAATCACGTCGAGTCGCATGGAATCTCATCAAATCCCTTCAGATCTTGCCGAATCCAGTCAAGTCCTATCAAATCGCGTTGCACGGAATCGAATTGCATCCAATAGATTAAAGTAGGGAAGGTTCGGGTGGGGTGCCGTTGGGTCGGGTAGGGTAGAATAGAACAGAGTACAACAGAATAGGAGAGAATAGAACAGAACAGAAAGAATACAACAGAATAGAATAGAGTCAAAGTGAGAGAACATAGCCGAATTGAGCCGAGTGGAGACAAAACGAGACGAATCACGTCCGGTTGCTTCGAATCGCGTCAAATCAAATCGAATCGATTAGAAGAGATTAGGGTAGGGAAGGGTAGAATAGAAGAGAGGAAAATAGTGAGGAATGGAGTTGAACGGAGTCCAATAGAGACGGATAGATATGAATAGAGTACAAAAGAGTCTAATAGAGCAGAATAGGGCCGAATAGGCCCAAATAAGGCCTAATCGAGCAGAATCCAGCAGAATCGATGGAATTCGAGCCTAATCGAGCCGAATGGAGTGAAATGGAGCCAAGTCGAGCCGAATAGAGCCGATTCGAACTGAATCGAGCTGATTCAAGCCTAATCGCGTCAAATCGCGTGGAAATACGTCACATCGAATCTAATCAAATAGATTAGGGAAGGGTAGGGGAGGGGCGGGTGGGTAGACTAGAACAGAATAGTACAGAATAGAATATAGTACAGTAGGGTAGAGTAGAGAGAGTAAAGCAGACAAGAGTAGAGCAGAGTAGAATTGAGTCAAATAGAGTCAAAGAGTGCAGGATATAGCTGAATAGAGCCAATTCTGGCCGAATCGAGTCAAATGGAAACAAAACGAGATGAATCACACCGAATTGCTAAGAATCGCATCCAATCGAATAGATTAGAGTATCGTAGGGTAGAGTAGAACAGAATAGAGTAGAATAGCATAGAATGGAGAAGAGTGGAGTCAAATGGAGTCGAACAGAGACAAATAGACTAGAAAAGAGTCGAATCGAGCCAAATAGGGCCGAATAAGGCTGAACCGAGTGGAAACGAGCTGAATTGAAGCGATTCGAGCC
This sequence comes from Loxodonta africana, assembly GCF_030014295.1. Lineage (NCBI taxonomy): Eukaryota > Metazoa > Chordata > Mammalia > Proboscidea > Elephantidae > Loxodonta > Loxodonta africana. The sequence continues at coordinate 495 of NW_026975670.1, read as the reverse complement.
AAATCGAGCTGAATCGAGCTGATGTTGCAGAATCGAACCGACTCAAGCGTGATGGTGTCCGGTCGCATCGAAATGCTTTGAATCGAATCAAATGGAATCGATTAGAATAGGTTAGGGTAGGGTAGTTTATGATAGGAAGACTAGGGTAGATGCAAGTAGACTACATTAGAGTAGACAAGAGAAGGCTAGAGTAGAAGCCTAGACTAGTAAGCTGGACTAGTCAGCTAGGCTAGTGGCATAGAGCAGTAGCCTAGACAACTAGTCTTGAATAGTACCCTAAGTCAGTAATCTGAACGAGTACCCTTGCCTGAACTCTTAGCCTAATCTAGTACCCTTGCCTTAACTAGTAGTCCTAACAAGTACCCTTGCCTTAACCAGTAGTCTTCACTAGTACCCTTGCCTTCACTAGTAGTATGTCCTTAACAAGTAGCCTGAACTGGTACCCTTGCCTTAACCAGTACCCTCAACAAGTACCCATGCCTTAACTAGTAGCCT